>NW_028262380.1:47844090-48147121 GCF_047370975.1 Nipponia nippon
TTGAGCTCCCCAGCATGGTGCCAGGGAAGGCAACCCAGGCAGCGCGAGATGCTTCTTGCTAGCAGAACTAGCTCAACACTGCTACTCTTGTGTGCTTGTGGAATAAAGGAGTTTGCTGCAGTAAATTCATTCCTTTGTAAATGTGAAGCACCTTCCTGTAAGACAGCAAACTTGTAAAGCTGGTGTAAAATTGGTATTGCCTCAATTATAAATCAATCCAGGAACACAGTTTGGAGATCATGTTTTCTAAAAGAACAAGGCTGCTTTTTCCTCCAAAGCCACCGTTAGGGACTGCATCCAGGGAACAGTCAGGACAGTGAGTGTCAAAAGCATTCCACCAAGGGGTCATACCAGAAAAGTGTGTTAAACTAGGTGTACAGGAACCAACATTTCGAAATGATGCACAGTGAGGAAAAGAAATACTCATCAGGTTTCACTGTACTATCATGTGTCTGTGGCCAAAGAAATAGCTCTAATCAAAAGAAGAGAAGCAGTCACACAACTTAAATTGGATGGCTAGTAGCTGCATGATTTGGCTTCTGTTCATAACTAAGATGCTGACTTCTGCCCTTTTCTCTGGCACATTATTTAACCTCGGAGTCTGTTTCCGCATATGTCTCCAAAGCCATGCAATTTAATTAGCTAGCCTCCAAGGGGGCTGAAACAATACTTATAAAATATTTGCAGATGCTTTTGATCTGGGAGGCACAGCAGAAGAGCAAAGCAGTATTTACATGGGTTTTAAAGAGAATTACAAGCAATCTTTTTGTTTGGTTTTAAACTGAAAGCCAAATTACATTACAAAGCATTAAGCTATTCTGGCAGAAAGCACAGAAGGATATCTAGCATGTTTGGTGACTGAAACCTTTACTGACACTGTCTCCTTACAAGTCTTGTACATTTCTCACTGTTACAATTAAATCTATTCAAAATTTGTCAGAAAGAAATCCATTTGAAATCATGCTTAGGTTAGGATAAAACCTCTAAAGTGTCACTGGCTCTGTAGCAATAACCACATAAGGACTCTGGGCAGAATTTTGTATGGCATAACTTATACAGCCTATTAAAGGCAAGGAGGACAATTTGGATAGAACTGGTATTGCAGTTATTTTCTTATCTCACTAACACAAATTCTTTTTTGGTGAGACCCATATCAGTGAAGTTATTCCTGAATTACTGCTCTGTGAGAAAAGTTAATATTAACAGGCTAATATTATCTGTGTATTTCTTTCTAAAACATGTGCATTCTGAATAACAAAAGAGTAGGCAAACTGTCTTTAAGGATCAAATATTAAGCCATGTGCAATTTGGACAAGGAAATATACAGTAGTTTCAGAGGGGTTCTTTGTCTTTGAACTTAATAGTGAGATGTGAAAGGCAGGTGAAGAAAGCTGAGTTAAGGTTTTCATTAGAATTTGGGTTTTTTTCTTCCTCTGTTTAACCAAACAAACACCACCACCTGACTTGCTTGGAATTGCCAACAATTACAAGCTGAACATTTCAACATAGCTTGACAGATACTAGCAACACCACTTAATATAAACATTGTCAGGCCACTGTCTTTGGACTGTCATCTTAGTCCCGGAGTCTCGGCTATTGCCCCATGTAAGTGGGTTTATACAGATCTTCGATTGGCAGTGACCTAAACACGTACCTTCCCACAACTTAAGGAAGGGAGATGACGGATATGAACTTCGAACTTTTAGAAAAAGCTGTGCTCGGTAATATTAAATTACCTGCCCAAAATAACAGTCAACCAACAGAGACCTGATTTATTAGGTCATGATAGATCCTGCACAACGATGTAAATCAAAGAATCTCACATATAGTCCGAAAGAAGGAGGGCACACCTGGCTCAAAGGATTAGAAAACTCTGATCTTATTTAGTGAAATGGCCTCACATGACAGAGTCTAATTATTAAGATTTTAGACCTGCCTGAGAGGAGAGGGACTGCATTTCTGGGTAGCACAGGACAGAAGTTTTAATGGGAATGACAGACTGCTGTATGCACCACCAAGTTTAAATTATAGGAAATCTAAATCTGTACCTGTTTTAGTACTTCATTCCCAAAAAGAGAAACTTCAAAATAGGTGTGTTGTAGGATGGATTTAATAATTTCCTCACTTCCAGTCAAAGGACATAGGCAAAGATGTCTTCTCCCTACGAAGAACAGTGCAAAAGATTTCACTGTGTGATGCCTATTAAGACATACCACCCACCTGACGAAACAAGACATCACAGTCAGTAAGAAAACTTTCTTTGTAGCTTTTAGCAAACTTTCTAATTGAAATCTTTCATGTCTGTTTTCTTTACTGGAGATTAACTGAGGTCTTTGTATTCAGGCAAGTGTTTATACATGAAATGCAGAAAACCAGTATTTCCAAATGATTGAGGTGAGTTTTCTTTAGAAAAGGACAAGAAGGACACTGTGTTTGTGGGAGCTATACATAGTAAAACTACCTCTTTAAGTTGAAAAGAGTCCCATGGTCTCCCTAACATACTAATCATGGGTGACAAATAGTAAGATATTAAATTCTAAAAATAAACTGACAGATGGAATCTATGTGATTTAAATCAGGTTTGATCCTGTAATGAAAAAATGACACTACCAACTCTCGAATGCAAGGCTGCCATTCCTGGTAGAAAAATCACTTGTCTGAGGCTAACCTAGGCAGGACTGAAAGATACTTATTGTTTGGAATGCAAATTTAGCAGAACAATAAAAAGAGAACATTACCATGTAAGTGCACAATTTAGACTTTATTAAGTGACTCTTTAAATTACAAGACAATGAGAAACAAATTATTAGAATATGGATAAACTTTCTTATTGGACATGCTATCTTAATCCCACAGGAAATATTACAAATGCACAAGATGATAGATAAGCTATCTAGTTTGATAGTTTCTTGATAGAATTAGTTTATTCTGTACTTTTTTATACAAGAGCACCATTCTCTGCATTCATAACTGTTTAATGTCTAATTATTGTCTTTTATAACTCGTGTACTTTTAGGATGAGATCACTTGAGCCATAAAAAGGTGCTGAGATTAACCCTCTGCTACTTAGTGCACAGCTTGTCCCTCATTAAAATACTGCTACTTAGTGCACAGCTTGTCCCCCATTAAAATACAGAGTATAAACATTCAGAAGATGGTAGTCAAGACTTATTTAAACATACATTCACCTTTTGGAAGAGGGGAAAGAAAGCAATTTCAGAAAATTTGCTAAAAGAAATGATAAATTGTAGTATTCATCTGTTTCAAAGCCTAATTACCCATAGCAGGGAAGCAATAGTCAAAATGGGGAAGCAGGCTTATTATTGTATGTTTTTTACTTGCTGGTTAGAGAAGTGTGTAAGAAAAAATGGAATACAAAAGAGGGCAAGATTTAGATGGTGGGCTCACAAGTCGGTTAGTAGACTCAGCTAGTGTACTTGGAAAAATTAGACAGACTCTTAGACTGAAGAGCTATAAAACCTGAAGAAGGGTTTTTCTGCCAAAAAAACATTTTTACTACTTTTCAACTATGTTAGCTGGTCTAATGATTTTAGTTCTATCCATAAGGCTTGCCAATGCTTCCCTTTTACTGCTTATATGTAGCAAAGCCACTCCACTCCCAGCCCATACTGGGGTAGGCGGCGTGTGCAGCAAGACTCTCACTTAGCTGGGCAACACGGACAACTGCACAAATTCTTCGTAGACTTGTTTTGTTTTGCATAAAGTCACTGGTTGTAGATCATCATTGTTATAACTGAGAAATTAATTTTTTAGCTGTACCTACAGAGATACATAGCTTTTGGTGTAGATGTTGTTAATAGAAAAAAAGGCAATAAGTTGGTAGTCACATCAGGGCTGAAACCAGTCATGTTTGTATTAGGCAGATAACTTTCTATTCTGAAATTCAGTAGGTTGAATTACATTACAAACCGAGCCTCTTTGGGGATTTTTCATTAAAATATCATATGCCATTATTTTGCCATTTTCCTAGTTCTCTCTTACATTTCTCCATGTATGTGACTGAAAGGCCTATGATGTGCTACAACAATCCTCCTAACAAATATTAGAAAATTATATTCCTTAATAGCATTCTCTCTGTAATGTAACTTGCAGTACGGTTTGCTTGTATTTTAAGTACAGTGAAATGCAAAGACTGTAAACAAAGGTCAGAGGAAATCAGCTATGCCAATGAAAATCAAATATGGGCCTCAGTCTTTCCCTTAACTCCCATAATCCTGAGTGTTGTTGCTGTTCAAGGGTCTGAAGGCTCCACTGGGTAAGAGCTTTGCTGTGTAAGGCACTACACCAACACATAAGTAGACTGTTCCTGCCCTGGAGAGTTTTTCTGTTTAACCAGATTAAATACATCTTTCATTCCCTTTAATGTGACCTTTCTTCCTTTCTTCATTTTATGTGCTTGTGTAATGTACCATGCTGGGGACAAGTCTCTGTGATATTTTTATTTTGAATCAATGTTTAAGTGAAGTATTGCCTTTTGGGACTTAGGAAGGGATGACATTCTTAACCAATACATAATGCATGAATTTTTCATGACTCTGCAGCAAGAAGTAGTGTCACATGCTGGCACAGATACCAAGCAGCTTTATTTTTATTGGAATATGTGGACAAAAATCAAGGTTCTTCTGAAACAGAAGAAACACAATTCACTGTCTGCTGTGCCTCTTAGTGACAGAGGAAGAGCAAAATTACTTCAGCAGGAGAACTGGTTTGTTTGCCATTCCAACCCTTCCACTTCACTAAAAGGGCCAGTGGGATCTTTCAGACAGCAAGGTGCTGGTATATGTCGCTTGTCTGAGGGAAGGTGAAAAAACACTTAATTTTAAACACCTTAACTGAAAGCATTTTAACTGAATCTCTTCTATGAATATTTTCAAAAGGAAGGGACCACGAGGGATATGACTGTGGAAAACATAATTACTGCACACCAAGCTCTCCTGCTTGCTTTTATGTAGTGAGAATTGCGTTGCGGCCTTCAGCATATATTAGTGTTGTCAGCAGCAACAGTAGGGCCATACATTGTAAGTAAGCTCTTGGTCTCAGGATTTGTGTTCATTGCTTCATTTCTCTGCCCATCAGGAACCTACACCATTTCTATTCTGATTAGCAAGGGGGTTTGCACAGCCTTGTGGGAGAGATGTGATATAAGAACAAGCACAGCATTAACTGGTAGCTAGAGACAGGGAGTGGAGTAGGAACACTGATTTAGTGGAATTATGTGGAGTGTAAATCAGAGCATAATTGGGACCCAAGGGTTGAATTAAATCCTGGAATATATCTCCTGAAATATATCTCCTGAACTTTAAGTCCCACTGAAATAAAAATAAAAAAGAATGGATTCCTTATACCTAGAGCCCAGTTTAACTCCTATCTAGCTCCATATTCTAAAAATCCACTCTATCAGGTTTATAAGCACCTTTAGTGTTATGAGATATCAAAGATTTGAAGAGATTAAACTAAAGGCTGCAAATGGAATCTGCAAGCAGCATAAATCACTGTTGATTACTGCTAACCTTTCAAAAGTCTAAACAGGCACAACATTTCTCATATGTTCTCCTATCTTCTCATACCAATAGAGGTTTTGTCTGAGTACTAGCCCAGAAATCCTCTGTAGGTAGAGTTGAAATGAATTGTTTAAAATAATATTGTGAAAACTATTTTCAATCTGCTGAAAGATTTTAAACCCTAGTTCTGTCACCCCATTTCATTCTACATCCTGCCTATGCCCTGAGGGTTGTCTCCCTTAGGAGAACATAAACTTCTGGGGGCATGTCAAAATGAAAAGACCACTGAGTAAGCATCAAATGTGCTTGCTCATGACTGTTCCTCCACAAAAAAATGCACTGCCCTGAAGCAATATAACGCTGGAGCTTGAAGCACAGTAGTTATACCCTCTGTAGCAGTAAAGCTAAACAGCCCAGCTGGGTCACCGCACTGGGGCAGTTCTGCTGCTCTCAGTATCAGGGCTATTACCAGGGTCTCTTGGCCATTCTCCATTACCAGAGGAGATACACGAAGCTTTCCATCTGAGAACAGATCCTTGACTTTAGCTCTAAAATTGCTAACAAAGATATTGCGAACTCTAGCACTGTATAAAAATCTTGGAATTTGTGGGTGAGTTTATAATTGGGGAACATTGCTGTGAGACTTAAAAAAAACAACTACTCATTTAGTCACAAATTACTCCTCAGTTTACCAAATGTAGAAAACTGGCTACTGAAATACTGGAATAAAGTTCAGTACTTCGCACAAATTAAATTGCCAGCCTCTAAGAACCAATACATGAGCTGATTGAAGTTAGTCATCGTCTGCTGCAACAGAAAGCCAAAAAACAGAGAAGCTGTTAAAGAGATGGTAATGTGGCCATTCCATTTATCTGCCAAAAGATCTCTGTTAATGATTCTCATTTTCTTGAAGTACTTCTTGTATTAACCTTCAATATCTGCTAGAAGCAGAAAATACACAGATCTACTGTCTGCCAACCCTACCACTTGCATACAGAAGATCAGTCTCTGAGATTATTAAGGTTCCTTCTAGTCTTAAAATTGATTTTTCAGGAGCCTATCTGTGTCTGAGCTTAAAATTAAGTCTTTTTTTTCTGCAGTCAGGTACTTGTACTATACATGAACAATGGAACAAATGAAATGGAAATTCTTCAATGTGTGCATGGTAATAGCTCTTTTCTGGGTACCCTCACGAAGCAGTACAGTCCTTACCCAAAGTCCTCCACTGTGCACATAAAACCAGGAAGGACATTTTAGGGAAAGAAACCATTATACCAGCTTAAGAAAAGGTAGAACAATATAAGTAAGTAGTTAATAAAATATCCACATCCGGAATATTATTTGGCAATAGTCTTTCACTCAATTCTGTCTTATCATAGTGCATATGTCTCTTTTAATACAGGACTTTTCCCCACAAGCATACCATACTGACAGCTTGGTGGCTAGGGTGAACATCAGTGAGCCTTTCTGCAGCCCATGGATGAGCGCTCACCGCTTATCTTCTGATGCTTATCATCAGTTAGGTCAAGTGATTTCTGTGCTACAGCTGCTGATGTATACTGAGATCAACACTATAGTCCGCTTTATTGCTGTCCTTCCAGCTTGAGCAAAGTCTCTCTGTTAAAATCTCTGTATAGCATCTTTGCAGCCTCAGTGAGAAAGGGCCCCACTGCATGCTGAACCTCTGAGCAAAATCCTTTATGTGTTGCTTGCCTCTTTCCACCCTTCTTGTTCCTCCCTCCCTCCTATCTTCCTTCCCTTCTCAGCTTGATTCCCCAACAAATATGGCCACTGTGTATGTTTTCGGTAAGTCCCTGAAGCGTCACTGGTGGGTTCAAAAGCATGTTCCAATTTATTTTCTCTGGCTTTACTTATTCTTGACCATCAGGAGTGTTTAGAAAGGTATACCATGCCCTTTTCTGTATCAGTTATCTTTGAATGCATGGAAGCCCCATGATATCAAGCTTTATCCTGGTCCATGTTCTGAGATTCCCAGACAGCAGTTAAACCTCCAGCTTTTGTTCTTTTCAGTGGATGTTTAGGAAACTCAGCAACACATATCGTAGAGATAAACAGGGAAAGCTGATATTGAGGGTGATTCTGTCCTCTTCCCACAGAACGTTCACAAACATGTTTCGTGAGAACCCACAACTTCTATCTTACATGTTGAAAACAAATAATAATACCAAAACTGAGCTCTTGTTTCTCAACTGTCCATCTTCTGAACCCTCATAAAGTGGCTGACGTATGGCATTCCTGAACACAAAAAAATCGTAACAATACTTTTTAAAGCCAGACTGAAAACCTTTGATAAGAAATTTTCTTGAGACTGCAGCAGATGATTACACGTATTAGACTGTCTCTACCTTCATGGGTTCCCCCAGAGGTGAAGATCAGCACAGCATCACTGATTTGAAAAGAAACAGACTGCTGTAAGCCATCTTCATTGTTTGCCAGATAACGTTAGAAAACAGGGGAAAAGAAGAGAATATTGAAAACAAAGGGCCTTCTCTTGCAAGGCACTGATTAAGCCCTCCCCTTACATCCCTCGCATTCCCTATCAACTTCAACCCATAGATCTTTCAAAACTGGACACTCTCAGCAAAAGGCAGATTTTTGGCACCATAAAAAATAAATCAGGTGCCTGTTGAAGTCCCTCAGGTTCTAGATAGCTTTATAGCAAAAATTAATAAGGATAGCAAAAATCCTTGTAGTTTTCAGTTTGCTCTTTAAAATTTCACTCTTTTTGTAATTATGTCTCTCCTTGGGGATTTCTTTGGGAAGCAAAAAAGTGGGAAGGACAGTTGTTTTCTTTCCCAGGAGTGGTTAGAGCACCACTTCCCTTCCTTGGGGTGGCAGGGGGTTGGCTTCTGATTGAGGAAGGCCAAGTTCAATTCCCCCTTTGCATATACAAACTTCATTTTTTGAATGGCTCAGAACTGAGCTATCAGAGTACCAGCTCCCAGCTAGGGTTTGGGTTTAATGACTCTGCCACACTCTTTGGCCCAGAAGGTCTGGGAGCGTGGGACAAGTTCAAGACCTGAAATTGAACCCCTTCTGGGAAAGTGCATTGTGCTAACTGAGAGAGACTCCTGGGACAAACCACTTTAAATAGCATTTGTTTCTAAGTGCGATAGTTCATGTGAAAATGCATGCAGCACTAGTTCTTACAAATGTTTCACCTCAGATTGTAGTCTGTATAAAGAACAGTCTCAAGCAGTTGCTGGATTTGCAGGATGTGGACAGGATGAATAAAGAGGGAGCAAAAGTTCAGCTGTTCTAATATGTAGGTATAGAAGCTGGATTTGCATTGTCTCCCAGTGCTCCCTCTCTCATTCAGGACTGCATAGGGGAATGCATGGGAGAAAGCAAGACTGTAGCTTCCCAGAACACCGCAGCTGAAGCTTGCCAGACACATGGTGACCATCAGAAGGTTGCAGTGATTAGTCTAGCTATATAAACAAACATGGCTGAATTCTGCCCCAACAAAAAGTTATTTGCTCTGTGTGACTCTGCTGCACGGAGCATGCTTAGGTCAGTGCTGCATGGAAAAGAAAGAGGAAAAGATTGGATCGAAAACTCTCCCATATTGCAAAAGAGAGTTTTTCACTGGCTTCTCTTTGACTATAGGGGGCAGGAAGAGTACAAAGAACACCTCCCCCAAGGGTCTAGCTGAGCTGGGGCTTTTGCACTTTTTGAGCTATGCTGGGCTTTTATACAGTGTTCGCCATGGGGATAACAAAGTAAATGCTACAGTCAGTCCTTGTGGAGTTCTGTGAGGGAGACCTGCCTCTCAGCAGTGAGTAGGACAACAGAGCCAGTGAGTAGGAGAGTCACTGGGAACTAAATAAATACATTGTTTGCTCTTTTTTCCATTCCCTCATTTTTTTTACTTGAACTTTGTTTGCAAGTGAACCTGGCTCAGCTGAAATGTATTCGCAGCCACTTTAGCCTCTTTCAGGAGAGCTGCTTGGCTGGAGATAGCATCCTTGAGGCCCATGAGCCTTTGTATCTTGGTATCAAGTACCTCTCTTCTTGCAGCATGTAGGTGTGGGACAGAGGAGAGAAGCAACCTTGTACTTTGTTGGGAAAGACATTGAAGAGTAAATCCTGAACCTTGACTGATGTTTTATTCTCTATAACTCTCTTTTTATTTAAAGGATAGTCCCAGTGCGGGCTCTGTTTTGCTCTTGTGCTTTATGGCCAGTGGACACATTCAATACTGCTCCAAGGATTACTGTGAGGCTACCGAAGGGACTCCATATAAACTGATTTGTCTGCTGAAAGCAGTAAAGCAATAGTAGCACAGGGCTGAGTTTACTGGTGGTGGTGCAGAGTCATACTGACACAATTCTGCTAGTTTCAGGACAGAAGACAATATCTCAGAATGCGTTAGAGCACTGAAAGCTGCTTTAATTAGGACAACGAGACTGCCCAAGCAGAACAGCAGACAATACAGTTTCTGGAATCTGTGCTAACTGGCATGGACCAAGCTGAAAAGTCTCTCTTTAGTACCACATTTTATTACAGAGATGCACTTTTTGTGCTATAAAAATGAACAGCTTGTTCAGAGCTAAGCTTATGCACTTACAAGACATTCTGTTGCAAAACTGAGAAATGTCCTAAATCACTCTTTCAGACTACCTGGTAGCGTATTTGAGGCCATTATTCTGAAATAGTCTATGTCAGCAGACCCTAGACTCCCCCATTCTGGAGAATGAAGATTTCAAATGTGCATCTCCTTTCATTTTGCTATCATACGAGGTATCCTCAGCAATAGGGAATGTGCAGATAAACATGTATTCCAACATAGGGAACCATAGCAACAATAGCTACAGTAAGACTGGAAATATTTCTCTAATAGAAGATAGGAAATAACAATATTCTGACTCTGTTGCAAGTTGCTGAATGCCAGGTTCAAGACAGCTCCACTCTGGCTCATTGCTTTTTATAGCAAAATACTGGAAATGTCATTGCCCTGTTTAAAATCTGCCTCCTGACAGAAGAGTGCATGTATCTTGTATGGCTGCCTCGATACAGGCATATTGTTGGATTTTATTTTGAATGCAATGAGAAAGACTTCACTGCAAAGACCTGGTTTTGTGACTATTTAGGACTTCTCCTTGCTAGGGCTATGGCGTAATTTTCTGTGTAGATCTTTGTGTCAATAAGGTAGTGTCTAGGAAGATGCCTGGAAAGGGTAGGAGAAAGACGAGTAGCAAGTTCTGCTAACACAGAAAGAGCAGTGTGCTAGACCAGCTCTGCTGCTTGCTGTGATCACGGCTCCCATGGCTCATTTAATGAGATCGCATAAAAACTCCATGACATACTGTGTTTTCTTTTCTATACTTGTCCTACAGTGGCACAAAGTGACAGTCTGGTTAGTTCGGGTTGTCGGTGGGATTTCCTGTCCTGTGCGGCACAGGCCTTCCTACTTCACGCGCATCCACAAAGGTCACACAATGTGCATCTAATGTAGCTGCAGAATACGGGCTATGGTTGTGAAAATGGAAGGGTGTCGAGGTGATGTCCTGATACTGGAATATCCTGAGACTGGTGCTCTCTAGCTTGAGACTCCCACGACTGAAAGCGATTGAAAAGTGTGCTGTTACCTCTGCTAGCTAATCTCAGTGGTCTCAACATCATTCTGCAGGAATGAGTCATGTGGCACAGATTTTTAGTTTAACAATGTTACATTATGTGTAATCTTTGCTTGTTATGTGTGAGGGCTTATCCTAAAACCAATAAATTGTCAACAGTAACTTCTCTGATAAAGTTAAATATTACTTTCTAAAAAAAAATCCCTTTTTAATCTTGTACTATAGTGCTTATTATTTTTGCCATCATGCACATACGTTGCTACTATTGTGATCAATAAGTAACGAGTCTGTTCATTGTTCATTAACTAGCCCTTTCACGTTCCCAGAAAAATAGAAACAAAGAGGTGTTCAGGCTGTTTCACTCCAGGCACCTTTTTCTTGTATTCTTACAGTAAGTGGATGGATTGATAGAGGCTGAAAATTTCATATGAAGCAACTCGTCAGCCTCTGCTTTGAACCATACCCTCACAAGAGGAACTATACCTTCAACTTTCCCCCACTTCTACCATTAAGGTTAACACAATTTGATTTTTACCGCTGCATCCTTTCCAGTTTACTGCAGTCACCAGAAGCTAATGCTACCTTTATGATCATGAGTGCCCCACACTATTATTTATGATTTCTATGCTTTGATAGGATAAGCAGTATTTTGTGCTGTTCAAAAGCAAACACGAATACGTTACTAGCCAACACTTGCAGAACAGCAGCAAAAGTGTATATCTCTTCAGAAATAAAACTTTGCAAGCTTTCTGATTGGTCTAGGTTTCCATATAGTATCTCTTTTATAGAAGTTACTTGTATAAGGATTTAGAACTGTATAAAATAATGAGCTTAAAATCAAAATGTTTGCCTGGGGAAGTCTGCCATATCAAGTATTACTTAACAGGGATGCTAATGACTCACTTAACTCTGATGTTCAGCTCCTTAAATGAAGGAAACACCAAAGCATAGTAAGAATAATATTGCTGTTAATAAACTTAGCAACTTCACATATAAATTTTAAATCCCCCTGCATTACTAAAATGCCAGTGAACTCTGGTCCTCAGGCTAGATGTAGCAATAAAATTTAACAGACTGCAAGCATGCAAAATGTTTTATATAATCTGCAAATTTGAAAAATGATTGATAGGTTTTGAAAAGAAACACACTGTTCCTGAAGCCTAAACTTTTTCCAGTAATTACCACCAGGAAGGGATGACTAATTACAGTACTCTCTATGCTACATGATATACATAGCAGACAAATACACTGAAGAGTTTTGATTTAGGTGTTCTCCATTTGGTAGAAGGAGTTAACGTATTTTTGGAAAGAGACCTATGTGCCTGAAGGCTGTAGGCTGATGAAAGTCTTCATACTGTACTTTGTAGAATCAAAACATTTTCTGATGCTGCTGTAAGTCAAAGTCAAAGCTTTTGAATTCAATACAATATGCACAATTACTCAAAGTGCAATTACATTATATTATTAAAATTACCATCCCTTTAGTTCGGCACTGCAAATAGTTGACATGCAAAACAGCAGTCATAGGTTCTGATAACACAATAGATATGTAACTTACAGCAATGGTTGAACATGGCAAGACTGTTGAGATTTCTGTTGCCTTCATATTTTCATCCTCTTAAGCCAACATCTCGTTTTCAAGAATATTGATCACCTGAAAAATATTTGTAGGAGTCTAGTCCACGCTCATAAACTAATTTTGTGCTTACCTAAAACAGAGGGGAAGCCTATTCAAATCAGTCAGTGATAAATAGGTAGTGTGAGGGAAAGGGAGTAATTCCCCTGCCTCCCCAATTCCCCATCCATGTGGAAAGTGCTTTATTGGCTGAGCTTTCCCTGAGAAGTATGTTAGGAACTACAGTGTCAGACTCGACTACAGTGAAGTAAAGGAGTGACAACTAAGACCAGAAGCGAGGATTTTTCAAATGGGCCAAAGAAGTTCAGACCCTTGCCTGAAGAAAATCAATCATCTCCCTTAAGCTACCTGGAAAAATTTGGCTAGTATCCCTTGTGTGCCACAGAGCTTCCTGGGCTTCTGACAGATTTTTGTCCCAGAAAACAGACTTACAACTCTTCTGTTCACAATTAGCTGACCTGACCGGTGCCACACAGCAAAAGGAGTGAGCTTGAAACCCCCCCTCAAATCATGGCCAATATAAAACTTAGGTTCCCTATTAGAGGGGTAAGATTGGATCCCTATTGGATAAGATTGTTGCTATTTGCTTTTGGATAAGAGGAAGAGGTATTGCATTGTATCTGTTCTTGAGCATAGCATTTAGCACAGGTTCTTATCTGTGCACTATTTCACCTCCTGGAGCCTTGCTGTGATGAAGGCAGCATGTCTGGGCCTGGGAGTACCTCCACCCATAATTGCATGTTCTGCTTTTGGAGTTTGGAGGCCAAAAGTGGCTGGTATACCCACTGGGTACATTCACCAAAATTTCCTGTAGAAGGTTTTACAGTCTTGAGCTGAGGTGGTGCCTACAGAAACATTGGTTGGGGACTACATCATTAACAGAAAGAGAATTACATTCTTCCCTGTACCTTGGCATTGAATGAAAATTCCTGACTGTGTTGGGTGTAGGTGGCAAGGTTTTGGTAGAGGGGGAGTTGCAGGGGTGGCTTCTGTGGAGGGAGTTCAGCGCCTGCCCTGTGCCGGACACAGCCGGTTCCAGATGGCTCTGCAATCGGCCCACTACAGGACACAGCAGAACCCATCAGCCAAGTTGGTGGCACCTCTGTAAAAACATCCTTAAGAGCAGAAAACACTGATGGGGGAGGGAACAGAGAAGGGAATGAGGGAGCAGCGAAAGGAGAAGCGAACAAAAATAGTGAGAAAAAACAGGGAACACCTCAGCTAGAGGGGTAGGAGGTGCTCCATGGTGGAGCAGACACACCTCCCAAGGGACTGCAGCCTGCTGAGGACCCACACCGGAGCACAGGAAAAGCATGCAAAGGAAGGAGCTGCAGAGACAAACAACTACATCTTTGACCATAATCCCCTGTGTTGCTCATTGCCTCCCTGAGGGAACTGAGTGTAACCTACAGTCATAACAAGGGGTGAGGAGAAGAGTATGGAGAGAAGTTGAGCGTGGGAAAGGGGGAGGATAGGTGTTTTAAATGTTTGCCTTTTGTTTGTTTGTTTCCCATTACCAAATCGGTAATTAAATATTTATGCTAACTGGCAATAAATTAAGTTAAATTCTTCAGATCCAGTCTGGTTTTCACACAACAGTACTTGGTAAGCGAGTTGTCTGTCTTTGTTTTGACCCATGAGTTTTCTCACCCCTGTTCTCCCTATTTTCTCCCTCGTCCTGATGGACAGGGGAGAGTGAGCAACCGGCTGAGTGGGTGCTTGGCTGCTAGCTGGGGCAAACCCACCACACTGACATAGAGACCTTTTAATGCACACTGACCCTGGGTCCTGAGCTGCGTTTCAAAAACACAGTTTCTTTGTTAGGAAAAGCTCCAAAAGCCAGAGTGAAAAGGCCAATGGTTTTGAAGTATTTCATAGCCTGAAAACTGTAGTTATTTTTATAACTTCTAGTGGCCTTCAGCATTTCCAGATTTAAAACCACCTTCAGATAATTAAAAAAAAAAAAAACAAAACAAAAACCAAACCAAAACAAACCCCCCAAAAACAACAAACCAAAACCTGAATAAATATTATCTGAGATGTGTTGGAGAAAATATGGTGAGATAAACTGATTTTAGAAGGAGTAGGATGTGAAAGGAGGGGGAAAGAGCCTGAAATGCCATTGTAAATTATTTGTTTCAGCTGCAAATGAGAACAGCTTGCAAAAGTTATGCTTTAGAAAGGAGTTTTATACTGAGACAGCAAATGATGCCTAACATGCTAGGCTATAAAGACTCATGAACATTTATCTTCTTCTGTAAAGGCCATTCATCTTCTTGTATTCTTGCAGATGAACTGGTTGTCTTCTATGTTTTATTGCTCATTTGCTCTCCTACACTAACTACCTGCAAATACCGTTTATGTTTCTCCGTGCTGAGAATACTGTGTAATTGTTTGACAGTGGTTTAACCTATTAAATGTTTCACAGAATAGCTCCATGTTCTGTGCACTGATAATTATTTAAACTCCATCTGTAAAAAATCCCCTCACTTAGTTTCTGTTGATTTCCTAGGAATGTTTTTGGTTTTCACTACTCATTAAAGCTTCTTATTTACTTTATCAAGGATAAGAAAAGTACATTGAGAATTAATTTAGGATTCAAGTGTATTCTTGTAATAGAGGCTTACTGAATTCTACTTATTACAATCCAGACAGAGTACGGGATTAGAAGCCGCTCTAGTGTAATCTATAAATCATATTCTTTTCACTGGTTGTTTCAACAACTGCTGCAGTCAAGTGATGAGTGATGGATGAAGTGTTCTGCACTTAATCTGGTCCTGTACCATTGCATAGTGTTGCAGTGTGCTGTGAAATGGCTTCTGTGGCCTACTGCAGGGGCACCAGTACTTCCACAATGACTCTTACACATGCCTCAGGTTCCTCACAGGCCTGGATGTTGCCTGCTCTGTAGAAGTGTTCAAGGTGAAGGAGTAAGAATAAAGCTTCTAAGTGTTTGGTGACATTTTCACCACAACAAAATAAAAAATATTAATGGGACTCATGCTCCAAAGTCCTTTGAGCACATCTGAAATCCCACTGTTTGTGCCATTGCAGAGAAGACGAGGTACGGTCCCGATGAGAATGGTTATCTCTGGTCTATGAACTGAAAACAGTGCTAGGAACGGTCTGGGGACAGGCTACTACAGTGCTCACAATGCTTCAGGAAAAATTTGATTAAAGGCAGAATACAAAGAATTTTCAGACTATCAGTGAAAGGCTTAGAGAAGCTGTGGCAATTACTGCAGTTGTTGTTGGAGCAAGGGAGTATATTCCAGACATATTTACATATTAGCAATAGAAAAGCAGGTCTCTTATTCCTTTTGAGAAGCCTTTTAGTAATATTTTTCTCATTGTATTTTGTCCAGCCTTCCTATGTATCAATGAAACATTACTTTTCTCTTCTTCCTTGTGGGTTTTCAACTTCATTCAATGTCCGGAATTTTAATCAAAATCAACAGAGAATGAATTCACAGATGATCATTTTTTCTTTCCTTCCCAACTCCCTGGAAAGATATTCAGCAAAGCAAGAAACTCTTTATTGTAAGCTTTTTTGCCTCTGAAATATTTTCTTAAGAGAAAAGTGAGAAACAGGATTTTTTCCTATGAAGAATGCACATTTGACTTCTGAGTTCTCCTCCTTTCTGTTTTGACTCTTCTTGTTATGCGTATTCTGTGGTATTTCAAAGAATATTTATGGCATGGTACTAAAAATCTGTGGCACTCTGAAAATGTACAAACCATACTTAGTGGTTTTGCTGAATCTATCTAAACTTCTATTTCAAGTTATGGTGTCAAGACTCAGTAGCTGTAACAGTATTTATGAGAAGGTGAGAATTTGCAAAGTGGGAGCATGTAGAGTCTGTCGCATGGCTTGGTCATGTCCCTGTTTCATAGCACTAAGCTCTGGGTCCCCTGACCCTCTGTGTGGTGCTCCTGGTGCTCTTGGGCATAATTATTGCTTTTTGCAGGGTTCCTTTTTTCAGTTCAGTATCTGTAATAATGTGACCACTCAGCTGTAACCCATCACAGTGATATTTTTCTACCATGAAACTGAAGATATATACTAAGAGGACAAATAAGGGTACAAAACCTGTAATATTTATGCAGTGTGGAACTGCCAGAACAGGATTCATAGTGAAGTGGGTAGCTAAATTGTTTGAGCAGCTATACGTACCCTGTGCATGCTTGATACCCTCATAACCATTTTTACAGTAATTTCCTGCAGTAGGGATATATGCCTCAGTCTTTAGTGACGGTATGTGCAAGCAGTTCTGTTGAAAGGCCTGGCAAAGCTTTAGATACATTTTATACGTCTCAGCTATTTTGCCTCTTTTTTTTTTTCTGTTCTTTTTTTATATAGGAGGGCATTTTCAATAGCTATGTCTCTGTCTATGAGAAAAGGAGTAAGAAGGAATACTCTTTTGCCTCAGACTATTGATAAGACTTTTTTTGTCCTTTAAATTATTCGCTGTCCATATGTTTTTGGAGCACAGTATGTTTGGACAGCCTGCAAATTTCACAAGGAAAATTTTGTTATTAAACATAAATTCTCATCATTTCATATTACACATGCACTCTGAATCCACTTATAAGTGGCTATCACACATATCAGATTTGTTCCTGTAGTCAGCTGATTCTTTGGCACAGCTGCCCTATTATGGCAAACAATCAGCATTTTAACTATAACTTAAAGTTTAGATTGACCTGGGTCCTTTAGGTAATTCTATACTTTATTCATAAGAAGCTCATTTTTTGCCAGGCACTACTGTTGGTTTTTCAATTTCAGTGTAGATTAGAGAGTGTTTGCATTGGATACGTTTAAATCACTGTCAGTTGAAAACCTTCAAAGGTGTTTGGCTTCTGGCATACCTGTGTGGACTAGTATGTGGGTGACATACTCAAATTATCTTCAATATCTGGGTCAGCTGTTCTCAAGGATTTACTTACATTAGGGAGAAGTACTGCAGTACATTTTCAAAGGTTTTTAGCATTTGTGGTTGCTGTAGTGTAAATAGCTCTCTGGGACTTGCCTAGTGGTTAGTCAGTGCTGCTAATGTGGAAAATGAATGTTTTTGCTAAACATGATAAATCAGACTACAATATATGCATATCGGTGGCTTGGCCCTGAGTATCTCTGCTCCTCATGCTTCTCCCTCTCATTTTAGTGGACATTAGGTTCTGCCATTAGCAGAAACCATGCAAAATTGCTTTAATGCTTTAGAAACGCTTTACAGTTGTCCTGTCTATTTGTGTCCTCGCGATGTAATTCTTCCCAATAACTCAAAAGACAAAAAACTACCAGCTCACAAGTGTCTTGAGTGGCAGTCCATACAAATAGATGCCTCTGTGTGTGAAGCTTCAGATTCTGCAAAGTACTTGATAATTTACTGAAATTAAAACTTGTCAGTGCTTTATTAAATCATACTGATGAGACAAAACCTACTGTGGGTGAGAGTATCTGTCACTATCTGTCCCTATCCCAAATCTTTGCTATTTGAATGATACAGGAGAAGTAAAGACAGCAGAGGACCAGTGGAGTAAGTTATCCTATGTTATTAAAAGAAAGAACAAATTATTTCTGCTTCTCCTCTTCAACTTTTCCATAAGCTTCTCCTAGAAAACAGCAGTAGGGTTTCTGAGCTTTTGCTTTTCCTTGACTGTCATGCTATTTTTGAGACAATTCAGACTGACTCAGTTACCTTGCTGTCAAGACTGAGAAACTGCACTGACTGCACTAAATGTGCTCGGGTGGGTGTAACCATAGCAGGAGAATTTGGCAGCATGGCCGTGAAAAGGAGCTAGCAAACAGGATTGCATATAACTTGGGTAACAGGGAATAAGGAGAAATGTGCAAATCCACTCCAGCCCAGTGCTTTCACCACTAGTTCATTCCTTCCAACTGGAGTTTTAATACTATATATAGAAAAACAAAGCAAATACAAGCTTATAAGCCCATTGGCACCTTGATGCCATGATATAACATGATTTCTGTTCAGCTGGAGCATTGTCCCTACCCCTACCTGGAAAGCTGCAGTATGAGTAACCACTGTCTCCTCAAATAGATAATATTTCTAAACATGCTATTTCCACCCCTAATCATAGCAACCACTGGAGTGTGTGAATCTGTTCCACTCCTCTGGGAATTTGCTATTGGGAGTGGTGATTGCCTGCATCCAAACAGATGCCAAGGATAAATGCCAGGTTCTTTTTCCTTACCAGTTTCTCAGCTCCAAAGAATCGATGGCATTCAGCTTCCCTCCTTCTACATTCTTCCCACTCAGTGTCCACCCACTGTTGTCACGTTACTGGTCACCACATCCAAATCTCTATTTATCCCCGAGTTCTGGGAGATTTTTAGCATAAACTCTAATCTGTTCCCATGTAAGCAGTGCAACGGTTCTCAGTGATGCAGGTAAAGAACATGCTATCATTTGTACCAAATCACTGATTTCTGGAGAATGAGTAAGATCCTCTTATAAACCTCTATAAATAAAAAGTTTTGCTTTTTTCCAGCTCCAAGAAACTAAAAACATTACACGTTACCATTAGTTTGTAGGGAAAAAAAAGCGAGAGAAAATATTCCCTTAATATGAAGACACTTTCTTTTACCCTGAAGGAAAAAAAACGGAAATAAGTCTCTTTAACATAATAAGATTTCAGAAATCTACTTGCAAACACTTGCAAAATCATTCTATATTAGGTACATTATTCATCCTGTTGTCTTCACCATTCTTTCTGTGGCTATAGAGCCTGCAAGAAAAAGGACCAAATATGAAGCACAGAGTGTCTGGAAAAAGCTTTAAAATAGCACTTGGCATTTTCCAGTTTATTGCACTGAATGTTAATGCATATTGGGAATTCATAAACATAGAGAAATGATTTAGACTTCCCTTCCTGTATAACAAACACAGCAGAACAGAGAAGTGCAAAACCTGATATTATGGTGTTTACAGCTGGGATCCAATTATGTGAATACTATTTTAATCCCAGCTAGTTTCTTGCTCATACACTAGGCTGTAGCTATATTCAACCTACGAGGAAAGGCTGGATGAAGCACATATCAGACAGCTTGAGTTTAGCTCGTTCAGGTACTAGTATGCATGGCCATGTGTATAGACGTTACTTAATGGAGATGAGGTCACGGACCCAAGCACTGGTGTGTGATTGCCCAGTATGCTCCTGTTGCGGTCGTGCTCCCTCGCCCAGTTCTGGCCAATGCCAGCTAACGCTCTCCCAGGGAATAGGCTGGGGAGAGCAAAGGCCAACGATGGCTCCCAGTTGGCGCTGCAGTCCAGGCCTCTATTTTGGGAAAGGAAGAGAATGGGGACGGGAGCTATGCTGTGACACTTGCCCTTGGGGCCAGCACACAGGCACAGCTTGTTCTAGTTACTAGCACAGGCTTTAGCTACATGAGCAGTCCACAGGGTCTCTGGTGGGCTCCCTTCAAATCCCACACTTGTTGTGCTCCCTGCTCTGATAGCTGAATTACAGCTAGCTCGATTCAGGTAAGACTGTGTGCTGTGGCCCATCCAGTTAATTACAGCACAGCCTGCAGCAGCAAAATGAGAAAGAATGACCTTGCTAATGAGGCTGCTGGCTATGTTAGGAGCTCTACTCTGAGATGGTTGAAAGGGGAAAGGTGCTAAAACATGCTTCGCCTTTCATTTGAACTGGCATCTTCATTTTTGACAGAAAGGAGGTGTGACTGATGTACTCTATATATATTTGACAGCGCTAATCCCCAAGTTGTCTCACTCTGCCAAAGCTACCATGGATTATCTTGGTGGCACTTGCCAGTGAAATACAAAAACTCTTTCAAGAAAACAAATTCACATGTATACATGTACACACATATATCTGTATATATAAAAAGTTATTGATTACTCCTTAGTCCTTTTGGTTCCCTTTCTGTTGCAGCGTTAGATAACATTCCCCCTTCTGGTTTTATTCACAATTTTTTTAAGAAATGTCACCCAAAAACATTGTTGCAGCAGTTTATTTGTCATGAGGGTAGTTGCCTATCAGCTTCCTTCTCTTTTGGTTTGACTTAGAATTTTTAGAAAAAAATTAAAACAGATTTTTTGACATACTAAAAAAATGTATGTTTGCCTAACAAAAAAATCTCTGTGTCTGTCTGCAGTGAATTGATTTCATGTGATTCTAGCTAACTTAAACAACTTGAAAGACATCTCTGGCAGGTGGGATGGAAAGTTAAAATATAAAGGGAAGCCAACCCTCGTTCAAATCAAAAATATCATCCCTGCTATCCCTTTGGCAGGTTACATGCAGTCCAGACAACTGAGTGAAATTCCTGAGTCAGAGTTACTCCACATCCTCTGTTTCACAGACTGACCAGCACAAAAATAACGTTTTAGCGTAGCTTAAATTACGTACCTTTAATCAAGGCTTCCCAGGTAATGCAAAGGACCTGCACGAGCTTTGTTACGTAACTCTAACATTTTTTTGCTGTCCATGACAGAACATTATGAAAATACTGATCATGTCTATGGGACATCCTGCAGTGCCATCCAAAGAGATCGAGCCCTGGAAGGTCAGGACATCACCAGCCAGGGGTCTGAGCTAACCAGTTCTGCTCAAATGCAAGGTGTGTTAGCTGGAGCAAAAAGCCCCAGTAATGTGACTCTGCTGCTTCGCAACCTAAGCAGTTCTACATGACACAGGCTGGCACAATGTAGGCGCATCCCTAGGATAAATCTTCAGCCTTGTATAAATTCGCAAAGGCCAGAATTATTCCAGTTGACACCATCTGAAGATTTGAATCATGTTTTGTAATTAGAAGACATGTCAGGATTTGAGAATGAAACCTAAGCCCCCAGTGAATTCCCCCCATTCCTGAACTGCAAACTTTGCCAGGTCCATCTTGTTTTGATTCTTAAACGTATTGCCAAATTTTCAATGGACAGAAAGGAGGTTTTATTTTCTTTTAGCATTTAGAGACAGTACTTAGGTTATTTAGTTATTGAATCAGCATGACTTTTTGCTATACAGAAGGCTGAATGCATTAAAAATATGAGAGAATGAAGATGAGCTTTCTGTTTAATATTATCCTTCCATAAAATATTTTATTTTTTTTTTTTAAACATAGAATTTAAAGTCAAGTAATCCAGAAACCTCAGTGCTACACTCAAACAGTGTATAGAATTATATGTTTGACCTGGCTTTTCGACATGCTTTCCCTCATTTGAATCTGGCACCTAGCAGCAGTTGTGAAAATGTTCATGGTATTCACTGGGGCAAAGCCTAGGAAATAATAAAGAAGCTTTTGGAAAGATATTGGAAGTTTGAGACCTGTGAGAATTCAAAGCTCTTCATTGATCTGTATAAACATGAAACTGAGAACTGCCAACAATTTTATGAAAAATGAAAATCCAAAAATGCCACTGCGAACTAAACAATAGGCACATAAGTGACAGTAGGTTATGGACTGGTCCCTGGAATTCCCTAGTGATGGGGCTAGGTATTACTGTAAGTAGAAAATCAATCTGTATGCTTTCAGGGAAAAAAAAAAATGGTTTTGAAAAATTCACAACTTGAAGCAAAAAAGTGTTTCATCAAAAAATTCTACCCGTGACATCCAGTACTTTTTCCTTATTTCAGCATTAATAAATACCAGAATCAGAAATATTAGTAATGCTCTCTCTTCCTTCTCAGTCTGTCACTGCTTTGATTACATCATTTTTTCCTATTCTATGTAAAGGCAGATGACATTAAAATGGTTTAGAGTCACTAGTCTGTTTCTTGCTAGCAGCATCATTTTATGTGCGCTTATCAGACTCCTAGTGCAAGGAATTGTGCTCCCTACTAAGGCAGGGCTGTGAAAAAAACAGCCTGCTGTCAGGTACCTTCAAAATCATTCACTTTTTATTGCGGCTATATCTTCTGTCTCCTATCTATTTTCTCTAGAAAAGACTCATTATTACTTGGGTTTTGGTGTAGCTTCAACTGCAAGCCTATTCTTTCCTTTCCACAAAAAGAAGGGGATAGTCTTTTCAAAAAGTAAAGCATGATTCGCTCCACATATCTTATTCTCATGGTCCCTTCTCCCTCCTTTCGCACTTTATCAGTAAAGACATGACTTTTACTTCTTACTGATTGCCTACAGCATTCAATTTGTACCTTTATCTCAGAGGAAGTTTTTAGTATTCAGAATTAACATTACTCCTGGCAAAAAAGCCTGGTAGTAATATCAACAACAACGACGACAACAACAACAACATTTTACTCAACAGAGAATCATATGTAGATAAAGATACACATACATGTAATCCAACAGTTTCTTCATTTTTAGTGTTACATACGTTGTTTGTTAGTTTTCCCTTTAGCTGGCAAAGCAGCAAACATATGCTAGACATCACTGAGAAAGTGGAAGTTTTTACATGCTATAACATTGTTCTGTAAGTGTGCTTTAACATAGATTTCAAGCCTTTTTGGAACAGAGAGGCTTCTTGAAACCCTGTGAGCAGACCAACTGCCATTACACAAACTCATATACATAACAGAGTACAAAGCCCTGTATCTCAAAAGAGATAACTAAATAACAGCATTTCAGCACTGGAGACTGTTGTAGCAAGTAGGGGTCTCCGGCTGCAAACAACCTCATCTCCACATGTGCTTGTTTATCAACTTTATGGACACTGCTTCCATAATATTCTTATGATGGCTGCATTCATTGTGCTCATTTATGCATTCAAAGACCAAACAGCTTCTGAAGCTACTAAGCTTATAAAAAGATTTTACTGTAGCTGATCTTATGCATATGTTTGAGACATCTGCCAAAAAGAAGCACATCAGATGCACTGCATAAATAGATTTGTTCAGAGCCAGCTATTAAGCCTAACCACTGGGGGCAATTCAACAGCATCCTTTAAAACAACGGCTGAGATGCCACAAGCATAGAAGGCAGGAGCTGATCGTTCAGTTGAATCTATTAGCTGGATTTTATCTATTAGCTGGTACCAAAAGGGGTACCCAAGGGGAAAAATGCCACCCAACAAGAGTCCTTTTGGAGAAAAGGAGGGATAAAGAGATGCTTTGTCTCTCTCTGGTGCATTGCCTAGGAAGGCCCAGCCTTGGGGATGGATGAGGCTCCGGGAGCTGCCTGATGCTCCCATCTCACAGACCTCTCTTTGACCTTAGCGCCACTTCAGAGGGAATGAACAGGAATGATTTCTCAACCTCACGCTCTTTCTTCCTGCCTTTTTTTCTGGAAACCTTAGCTGGGGACAAAGTCTGAACTCCATTAAACATCTACAATGTTTGCAAACTTAGTGTACATCTGATAGCACTAAATTCATATCTTATTAGCCAAACCTTAACAGAGGTTGCTATTATTATATAAAATTGCTATATTATTATCCATTTACAATGGATTTTTAAATCAACTGAATACTGCTCTGACAACTGTGAAATGATTATCTATGTAAAACAAGATGAGGATAATGGTAATCCCATGTCATGCCACACACTTGCAGGGATTAGGAAAGATTTCATAACAGTCTTGTCCTTCTCTTACTTGGTCCTGAATCTTATTTCTCGTGTACAGTGGCAGGGGTAGAATTGCAACACTGCCCATGTGGAGCAAATAAAAGTGGGACAAGCTCACCATACTGTTCAATCTACTTTAAACATGAATTTTTGGCAAGTAATTTAGCCATAAGGAAACTCACCTGCATTGATTCTTGCAGGTTGGGTTTTTTTATTATTATTTCATGAGGTAAGAAAACATTACTCTTTAAAAAAATCAACAAGCAGTAATAGTTGAAAGAAATTTCTTCAGCAGATTAAAGATTTAGGTGAAGTCTCACTCATTTTATGTATGATACAAAGCTATACAGAAAAATTCTATGTCTAAACCAGACTTACTCAACTCTGTAAAACCCTAGTAATAAAATTTTCTGAGTTTTCTGTCCCTACATATTCCTGTTTTTAATTGCCATTTTAGTTTTCATTTGAATGTTCTTTTTCCAAGCACTTCAAAAAGATCTTAAAAAGAGCATTTCCACAAACCAAAAGTAAAAAATAAATAAAGAATTGGGATAATGGGATATAGCAAGCCATAAACTTTGGAATTCCACACTCAATTTCAATTCCAATTTTTTGAAATAGAAGTTCGTAATTTTTAAAGAAATGTGGGTTTTATAGATTTCCCCTTGTTTAGATACTTTGAAAGTTCCTCTTTGCACTCTAACTCAGAAAGGCTTTTAAAATTAATTTCAGTGATGACTTTCAATCATCTCTATTAAAAATGGTCTTAAACTTTTTAAGAAAACATAAAAGATAGGAAGGTTTGGAATTTTTTACCACCTTATTCATTAGTCTGCGTCACTAGTAGCCTACAGATTATATATAGTGTTTTTTATCTTCAGGGAAAGAACTCCAAATTGTTAATTTGCAGACATTTCTTTTCAAGTTTTGCATACTTTTCTGACACATGATTATTCTGTGATATATTAAAATGTAAGTCCCTCCTCTTTTGCCTTTCTGTAATTTAAATAATTACCTGAATAAAGTATGTGAATTATGGCTTTCACGTTTCCCAGTTCAATCATGCTAATTTATCTTCTGGCAGAGAATTTCAAACAAAATTACTGTCTCGTTCTGAGACATGATGTTAATAAAAGATATTAATTACTTCTTAGAAGGCATATTTCTTTATCCACACCGCAAATTTAAAAAGAAGTTTGCCAGAAAAGATCAAACTCTGCTTTAGTTCTCCCTCCTCTGACAAGCACAGAATTTCTCTCACTGACTCATACAAAAAGCCCTTTTTTCTTCTTCTCATTGAAAACCTATTTCTTCTGCATCCTCACTGACCACTGGTGCCATCACTTTCTCTAATGCCATTTAGGATACATTCACTTTGAAAGCTCACCTTCCTAGCTTTGAAAACGTACATGAAGATCCCTGGTGTCTAATCAAAGCAAATGGAGAATACAGACTATATTCTACACTATTTTCCTTTCTTCAAGAAAGGAAATCCTTTCTTGTTCAGTTTCATATGTTATACCCTGCTGACAAACCAGGCAATTTTAACTAACATTTTAATAGAAAAAGGGCATGCAATAAAAAAATAATGAGCAAAAGTGCTGAATGCATGTCACAGGTTTTACACAGCATGAATTGTTCACAATTTAGGAAGAAAATCTCTTCAGATTTAGTTATCTGTTTGTCAGTATGTCTGGGAAAGCATGGCTGAGTCAGTTTTGAAAAACCAAATATTCTTGATGAAGTTTGCAAATTTGTTTCTGCTTTTCTGTTGGAGGGTATGGAGGAGAGTTGTGGTTTTTTTAGGATTGTTTAGCTTCACATCACAAAATTTTCTGCATGTAACTTGGAATCTTAAGCTAAAACTGTCCTTTCATATGACTTCTAAAGAGTGTTCACTGCAGGTATGGAAAAGAATTTTTGAAACTTGCAGATAGGAAATGTGTTTTCATTAGAAGCTAACAAGGCTCTATCTCCATCAGTAACAGCCTAATGAGAGAAAAGGCATATTAAAATTCCAGTTTTGGGGTGGATCTGTCACCCCCTCACAAGGAATTTGGGGGGGGGTTGTCCATTTATGCATATCATGTGTAGGACCATTGTTTACTCTAGCCAGAACTATTAAGTCCCTAATCTCCATCTAAGGGATAAAGGTCATTCCTCTGTTCTATTCCACCACTTGGAAAAAATAAAGAATAAAAAGTGTAAGCTTTCAATGCAATACCAATGTTCTTTTCTAAAATAATGTTTTATAATGGAGACAAAGAGTCTGTTTTAAATCAATATTGAGATAATTGGCAGTGGAAGAGACAGGGCTAACAATTTTTTTTACTTCTTCATTCAGTGGAACATAGACAATAGACCATTCTAGCTGCAGATACTGCAGCAATGCAAGAGGATTTATCACGGACTGGTTCTTTCACAATAAACCACAATGAGAGAAGGAAACTAATTTACCTTTTCAAATAGTGTGGCCCAGAGATGCAAAGCAAGCAGCAAAGAGACAAATACATTGTGTTTTCAAATTATGCTGGAGCAAGTTGTATTAGAAAAGAAATAAGCAAATAAAACCCAGAAGGACCAGATGCTAAAAATATAATGATCTCTCATTTTCCCTCTGCTGTCACCCAATATTAAAGTATGATCTGTTGTCCTCTTGTTTGCTTGGGCACCATTTAACCTCTGCATTTTGCATATTCATACTCCTTTCAAGCAAAGCAGGCACTGGACTGTACAGAAGCTTCCCTTTATGTTGCCCATATTTGTTTCAACCTTTCTTCACAGTCTATTGCTGTACTTCTGTCCAAAAGCAGCAAAAGCTGATGTGTTTCCTCCGTTTACCTTTGCTCTTTTAGAAGAGTTTCACCTACTATTCTGTACTTATGTTGAGTATGAATTCAAAGCGCAAGCAATAATTGTGTTAGCAGTCTATCGGCTTTGTGTATTCTAGACATAACTTGGACTTCCCATGGAGTGAGAGCTGCCTTCTCCTGGCCGTGCCATTGGCACTGCGATAAATGGTGCACGTGCAGTTCTTGCAACGGAGCTTGGCGCAGCTGCCAGCAGCCTCACTTCTTCTGCAACAGGAGACACTGCGGCAGCTTCAGTGTGATGGCGTGTCCGACTTCACACAGCCCCCAGCTCCTCCTTTAATACAACAACCTTTTTGTCTGAGAGAGTTTCTATTAAGTGGTACTTGCCACCTCAGAAAATCACTCTTGTCTTACATTCTTTTACACCACCATAAACAGGCTGCTAGTTCATTGACCCTCCCACAGCAAGCCTTATATATTTGCATTTTAAAATGGATTCTATCTTCATTTGTGTTTATTTCTTAGTTTCTTAAAACATTGATTATTCTCTTGACTTTTGCTCTTCATAATGGTCTTCATTTCTCTGTTTTCCTCAGCTTTGTTCACATTTTATTCTGGACTAGGAACATTAGATACTGAAACTAACACTGATCCAGCACTGAATAGTAAAACCAGAGTTAAGAAGAATGGGAAAAAGTCACATTATCATACTTTATCCTGAGAGCAATACAACTGAGGCAGATGGAAGCAACCAGAGTTCTCCAGTGTAAGCTCAAGTGAAGCTTATTTGCTCTTCATGTTAATTTTAATTTTAATTCTTTAAGTTAATTGCAGTTTTAATTCCTTTCTACTTTCTGAATTCTTGTTAAAGAGTCACTTGTAAAAAAGAAAGGAAGCCCTGCATGTTTAATTAATACATAGAGATAAAGGCTCATGCATGTATCCACATGCAAGAAAACAGATTCAGACACCAAGAGGAAGGCAGACGCAGACTTCACTGTTAATATTTTGGCAGAAACATAAGACGAGATTTTATTAAGCTCAACTCAAATGTTTATTTTAGAGGGCAAATACTACAAAGGCTGAACCTATATGATGAGCGAGAAATAATTTTTGAAAGGCTGGAATTTTTCTCAGAATGTATGGGGTTTCTAACAGGACACCTCAGAAGCATGTATAGGAACACTCAACATGAAAACTATGAGACAACTCTCTAGTGAAAGAACATCAGCCATTAATTGACCCAAGCACCACATAACTGGACAATGTACAGAGAAGGCATTCAGCAGCCTTAGGTAATCTCTGGGGAGAACTGGAGCCAACACCTTACATACTAGTAAAAGCAGTATTTTAAAGTAAGGAATGACTTCTAATGAGTGCACTGTGTGTCAGATGTGTCAGTGGTGAAAATACAAGCCTGTGAGATGAACGCAAGATCGCATAACCTATAAAATGAAATGGCCTTTTAAAACAAATCAAATTCTATCCTAGGCAGAATGATAAATAAAAGGGAGAGCTCCAAGCTGAAACTACCCAATATATTTCAGTGTTAGAAGATCTATTTTTAATCTTCCTTCTGACCACATTTTGTAAATATGCTAAAAGATAGTGCAGGGGAATGGAAAAAAATTCCAACTCCCTTAGACCAACAGTAGTGATCTAATCTAAAAAGATTCCGAATGGCCCCCAAACTCAAGAGCTGGCTGAGAAAACTACTGACTGTATCCTAATCTCTAACTCACTAGGGTCTCCAGCAGGGCGGAGACCAAAATTTAAAGGCTTACTTACTCCTTTTGGATCTCTGGGCTTTCAGCTTTTTCCCCATGGAAGCCACTCCTCTTTTTATTCATCTGGAAACACATGGTACCGTGTTTTGACATTTTGTTTTTGCTTTTCATTCCTATTCCTGTGTCTGGAGTCTCCATGTACTGTAAAAGTCTAAGAAGTTTTTCATTTTTCATTCAGAATATTGTTTTACATTTCCCACAGAAACAGCTTTATACCCCACAGTGCAAATTCCAAATGGGAAGCAATATGAGTAACTTTTGAATGCATCATCCTGCTTTCTTAGTGCTAGGGCTTTCAGCTGTACCATTGAAGTTAAACAACCAAAAATTCAACCTTCTATCCCAGGTACTTAGGAACACTAGCTGTAGGTGCTAAGGACCAAATCAGTAAAAGCCTCACCCTGATCACAGGTACATTATGTAAATATGGATTAGCTCCATTGTTGTGGATTTGCTCCATGGATTGTATGGATTTGCTCCATTAGCATAAGCGAGACAGTATATTCGCAAGAACTTTTTTTTTCATATATTCATTTCCATTTCCATTGTCGGTCATCAAGATGAAATGTTATAACTCTGAAATCAGCCTGTCACTTATATAATTTGAAAACCTCCTTACTTTAGAGATTGCAAGCATACTACTCCTACACACATGCACTCCTAGTCAAATTAACCTTCAAGTCAATGAATATTTAATTTTTACATTATTTTCAGCATCTCATCTCTCCACAGTAAGTGTGTACTGGATAATAACATAGCTGATATAGTGCTAAATTCTTTGAGGCACAAGAGATGAAGTAAAAAGGGCTACAGACCAACTAACTACTGTCCTGAATACAGAAAGCCCAAGTCCAAACATAGATAAAAAGACTTTGTCAAGTGGTGAAATGCAGGCAGAAGGCAAGGACAGAGAAACCCAGGAAAGACATAAAAAACATAATTTCCCACCTTGACAGCAGCACTGAAACTGGACTAGTAAGGAAATTAAAGCACTGGAGGCCACTATGATAGATTATAAACAGATCAATAGCATAAGATGTTACATGTATCTTCTTTCCAACATTTGCAATAACTAAACACTGACCTTTATAAAGAGGTACAGAGCTGTGAGAAATAATCTGATTCGTTTTGGCTAATGCTATAAACCTAAAAGCATCAAAGAGAAAAGTCAAGCCAAGAGATATTACTTACATTGTAAATAAGCTAAAGGCTTTCCTTTACTAGAAATGCTCTCTTTTCAGAAAAGTATCAAAGACTCCTACAGTCTACACTGGGCAGTTCAAATTTTCAATAGTATTGGTAGTTTGAGAAAAAAAAAAACAAACAGAAAAAAATCTGTGTCAAAATTGCTGTTCCAGCAATATCAAAGCATTTTATGAAAGTCTATTGGTCTGACGAAAATTTCATTTGTACACTTCCTAACATCCAGGTTCAAATTTTGCCCAGAGCACGTGCCAGTGCTTAGACTAACCAGGAATGTTCCTATGAAGTTCAAATTATTTCTTTGTGTCAGGCAGAGGAGTGGTTTGAGACCGTCTCATTTCCTACCTGACTGGCCTACCCATCTCTTGGTTACGCTGAGTTGGAGCTCTCCCCGCTTCATCCGTGACCTCCAAATGGAGTGTCTCCCAAAATTTCAAAACCTCAGAATTTTTCCATGATCAAATTATTATTTTCTAAGCAACCCCACTGCTACTGTACGTCATAGGCTTGAGTACCATAAGTAAACTGCTAGATTAAATGTTTCACTGGTGTTTCCACTAGTTTGATGTAAAAATATGTAAGAAAGACTGGAAACACTGACAAATGTAGCAGGGAACAACAGGATGTTCCTGCATTGTTGGGATCAGCGGTGTCGAATGTTAATTTCCTTACTGGCAGCATTCTCTGTGTTTCTCTAAAAGATTATGAACCACAGTACACAAGTGAGAAGAAGAAATAAGTACCTCCTTGTTTCCATCTGATTGCAATGGTTGACTTCTAAACTCATGCAGCTCTTTAAGAAAAGCATGTCTTGAAATAGCTGGTGTATTTAAAGGATTTCTAAAAGGATTTAGCAAACTAATTTAATCGGGCGCATTCCAGCTAGGTTTTGGGTTTGTTTTTATGTTTGCTTAGGGAGGAGGGTTATTTATACAATTATTTCGAATCTATTATTCATGTCTTAGCTGTTCATGTCATGAATATCCTCTCAGGGAAGAGCTGATCCTGGGTCTAAAGAAGATATACAAAGCTGGATATCCATCTGTGCAGAAATCTGATTGTTGAGATTTATAGTCATAGCATCTTTCCTTACTAAATGTTTCCTGCGAGGCTGTAATTCTATATGTTATTGCACGGGACAGCAAGAGAAAACCTTTAAAGTACAGAAATCAACGTAGAGCAACTGTGAAAAATAGAAGCAATTACAGCAAAAGCAGTAGCTGCATAAAGCCAGACTATTCTTTTGTGCATTCACACATAACCCACGACTGAAATCCAGCTCAATTATTTCTAGGTTTACAGAAAAAAAAGTAGAGGGAATGTGATTTTAAAAAGACTACAGTTTGCTTTCTGTTCTAATACTATGAATTGTTTTATCTTTCTTCAGAGATATATATTGCCTACCCACGAGGCAATAGTACATGCTGGAGAGGGTATTATCTGGTGTTATAGCTTGCATAAAAGGAAAATGTTCTCTGTTTCCATTCCTCTTTTAGCTAGCCAGGACAGCCATGTATTTTACAGGTATCAAGCAGGAATACTAATAGTGTGATAGAGGCAGTGGCTTCTGAATTTCAATAGAAATTTTTTCTGATCAGGAAAACCAGCTCCCGGCACCACTCTGAAAGAGCTGTAGTAAGAAAATAGGTTCCTTTCAGTGGGAAAATGGAAAGCCATCATTTTACATGAAATTCCCTAAATAGCCTTGCTGATGATATTTTTTTCTGTATTTTTTAAAAGTGGAATTTCAGTTCTACATGCTGAAGGAGATGCATTGCTGATTAAAGTCGTTTGATCACACACCAACAGATTGAAGACCTGCCGCTGCCTTCTCTAACTGCTCCCTCACTTTCTCAAATGCATGGCTGTCTTTGCTATTTTGACTTCATTTGTAGCCTTGTGTAATAAAAACGAAGTCATTTGTCTGGTATGTATTTATATCACTATGATATCAGTCCTCTGTTTTCACAAATTGATTTTCGGTGTGTCATTTCCATGTATGTTACCCTATTGCACATTCCAAAGCTACCCTGAAATAATTATGATGAGATGCTCATCCTAATATAGAGCTGAAACTACATTCCTAACATGAAGCTGCTTTTCAATATATATTCCTTGGAAAAACTTTCTTTGAAAACAGTAATACAGCAATGTATTTGGCTGGTACTTTACTAATGCTACAGACAACATCTGTCCAAAAGGAAAATTCATGTCAGAATAATTAACAATACATGTCGTGACTCATTAGGATCAGCACATGAAACTATTGCTGCTGGCAACACAAGTGACACAGACAAGTCAGCTAGTGGCAAAGACGTGTCACTCCCTCTAATCACAGGAGGGGGGGACATGAGATCTCTGCTGATCACAAAGTACTTTCTCCATTTAAATTTAGTACTCATGTTGATTAAAAGGTTTTCCGCTTTAGTCTTACTTAATCAGATAAAAAGACTTGGTACCATGTGTATGAGGCAGTATCTATCACTCATGGTAAACTGCTGCTTAACAGAATGAATGCAGAATACAGTTCCTCTTACACAAAAAGGAGGAAATTATGTTTGTAACTACACCATTCCTTGAAAAACAGCAAGGTTCATAATAAACTACATAATGAAATAGTGTCATATCTTTTTATCATACATAATAAAAGTAGTGTGAACATGTGATACCTTTTTATTAAATGACCGGAGTTTTACTGAAGGCAGACAAAAACTATCCCTTTCTTGAGGAGGCAAATTAAGATAGAAATAAAAAGGTAAAGGTAACTTCCTCCAAAATTTCAGAACATCATGTGCAGGAAGGCATGATTATAACTTGTATAGCTTGATTATAGTCTATGTGTATGCACAGTTCTCAGGATTGTGTGAACAGTCAGCTCACCATCTAACTGGCTATTCAGCCTCACAGCAATCATGCCTGTACGGTTGCAAGAGAGATGTTAAATTTTTGCACACATAGTTTTGTTGCACAAACATGAGCCTGGGTTTCTTGCTGTAGAGGACTGAGGTCATGTCTACGCCAGAAGGCTCTTCTGGCAGGACTTTGGGCTGATTACAGCTTGTACACATTGGACTGGAAGGACAGATACGTACTTGCTGAACTGCCTTTGCTAGTGCCAAGTGTCCTCCCCTTAAAAGTCCATTTTGGCAAAAGATACGGTATACACATTTTCTATTGACCCTGCTGAGCACAGTTCCTCAGGGACATCTTGAAGTGTGTTGTGGAATATCAACAAGGAGCTCAGGTTCGAATTCTCATAATTCCCTTTCTTCCAGCCCACTGTTTTTCCCATTCTTTGACATTCACATTTCTGGTTTAGATTTTTCATGATGCCTCTTCATCTTTCTGTTCAATCTCTCAATCAGAAATAAGGCCCCAGAGAAATAAGTAGCATACCAGAGCCTGCTCACAGACAAAAACTCCCCGCAGACTCTACTCCCAAGGTAGCCAGTGGAGCTGTGGTAGACACTAGGTGGAGCGGCTGGTGATGGCAGTGCATGAAAAGGGCAAGATGTCCCAGACATTTGATGATCAGCACTGCACAACAGAGAAGGAGGAAGCAAGCATTAAAGAACGTGCCATGTTATACTGCGGTACAAATCCAGGAAAACCACCAGTGACCCCAAATTTCACGACAGTTGAAACGTCCTCTGGCACAGAGACGCTAGTGGCAGCAGATCGGGACTGTTCATTTGCCAGCCCTCAGCCCAGATGCTGATTCACTGGGGGGGCAAGAAGGGCCAGGGAGTTTACAGTGGATATAATCCCTCAGCGCTGTTACCTGGCCTCAATCTGCTCTGGCATAGCACAATGTCCTCACAGCCGTATGAAGGCACAGCCTTCCTCTTTTTTCGTATCCAAAATTTGCCTCTGTCTGGCCAAGACAGTTACCAAAGGTTAATGAGGTTGGGGCTGGAAAGCTCAGCATGGGAACAGATTGTCAGTCAGGTGTGCCAGGACTGTGGCAACAAGAACAACAAATTTGAAATAATGTGACACCTGAATTTTGGAAGAGGCAAAAGTGTGGTGCATAACCCAGTTTGACTCACCACATTGTGCCTCTGAGTACATAGGAATAGAGGAACAGCTACACTGGCTGAGACAAAAGGTCTAACTAGCCTCGTACTTCTTCTCTGGCAGCGGCCAGCAAGCGATGCTCAGAGAAGAGTAAAGAGGAGACCAGGCAAGTGGTCACACTTCTCCAGAACACCCTCCCAGCCTCAAGACTTCCTAGGTCAGAGGTTTTCACGTTATATTTCATAGTCTTTGATGAATTCCTTTTCCAGTAATTTGTGCTGTTGCTTTTTGAAACCCTGCAAAATTTTACTATCCACAACAAGCCGTGGTAAGAAGTTCTACAATTTTTTGGGAAGTTGCCTATGGAACTACATTAATGAGTTTGCTTTGAACAGGTAACTAATTTAATCTGATGCTCATTATATTTTATACTGAAGGAGACACCAAGAAATTGCTTGCTTTTTACTGTTTCATGGCCATGTCTTCTATTTACTGTTTGCTATTTGCTATTTACTGTTTCATGGCCTCATATTCTTCTACGATAGCACCCCGACTTATCCAATGTGGATGCTTCATGAACAGCATTCACTAGGTGGGGAAGGCATGTGATGCTGCAGCCTTATAAATATAAAATCCTTTCCAACAAAACCAACAGGAATACAATTCTGGGACCTACATTTGTGGATTTAAAGAGCCAGTGTTGATCTTAGATGGCTGTTTGCTTCCTTGCTTCCTTGGTTTATACTGACTAGCAATAGAGAACTGTTTGCCTTTTTTCTGAACAGGGACAACAAAGCTGTTGAATGTGTACCAAACAGACTGAAGAATCCTGGCAGTGACTCATGGCTAGCCTGAATGGTAATGAGTAAGTATTCTTATTGTTGCTACTGTATGTTATGTTTTCCATAATATTTGTGGAGCGAAAACTGGCTGGATGGAGGAGTGAAGTGTAAGGACAGCTGATTTTGAATAACCTGGCACAATTAGAAGAGCTCAACAAGGCTGTAAAGATCCCTTTAGCAGTCGGTCAGAATTGCACAGCATGCTGCTATTGTCTAGTTGTTTGCATAGTTGGCTTGGATTTGGCTTTTTCATAACTTATGCCTGTTATGAATAGGGTAGAGGGGATGTTAGAGCCTGTAAATACGTATAAATAGGAATTTCATACACATTAGCTAGTTCATGATTTGAAAACAAAGTTATATCAAATTGTGATAAACAATGTGCAAATAGCAATACACTTCAGAGTTTATAAATTGAACATTAAAACATTTTTTTTTAAAGCTTAGTCACACTAAGATATGTGTGAAGTGTTTTCTGACACATCCTGTATTTTTTCCCACAGGCCAGTGTATGTTTCCTTCTAGCTATTTGTCTTATCCATGGAAGTCCTGTTACATACCTCCTAGTCCTCCCGCAGCTTTCACCATTCTTCTAGTATTTGTCTTGTACTTTGTGCTTTTTTTCAGCCATGTTGTGCATTAATGCTTCATGCTGCTTCTTGGACTCAAGCATGCTCAGCCGTTGTATCATGCACTCCCACTGATGCCTACTATTACATATGACAAGCACTGGGGATGTAAGCTGTCCTACTTTTTCTGATTTTCTTTTCCTAATCAAGGTCCATTAGTAGGGGGCTCTGACTTTGAAAAAGGCAATTATGCACATTGAATAAAATGTCAAGTAAGGAAAAGTAAAGCCACCTTGGTCAAAATTTGAAAAGGGTTAGATTTGCTTCAGAGCTGTTCCACAATTCGAGCCATCGCAAACATGAAGGCACTCCTGAGAGCCTTTGTGAGAGGTGTTTGTGGCAAGAGAAAGGACTCCCAGGGTCGCTGGAGACACCCTAGCACCAGTCTACTAAAACAGAAGCAGGTGGAGATGAGCAGTGACTGCTGCCTGTAGTTACACTATTCATGACTTGAGTGTGGGTTCTTGCCATGGACTCTGTGCAACATTGTCCAGCCCAGATCTACAGGTTTTGAAGTCCTCCTGGTTATCTGAAGGGTTCATGTCCCCTTGCCTCCCCTGAATAAATGTATCATTACTGGGTGCTGCCAGGAATCCTTCCTTGCAGTCAGAAAGGGTGTCCTCTCTCACTTGGGGCAAACATGTCTGGAAGTGTTTTGGTAACCAGAAATAGTAAGTTTTGGAGAGAAGCACCACAACATTATCCTTTGCCTTTCTTCATCTAATAGTGCAACTGAAACAGCTGGTGTTGTTTCTTGTCCTTGCTGGCTGAAGGACTGTGTTGCTTGCAGAGGTAATTTTACTTTGGAGACAGAAAGCCAGTTTAACCAGCAAGAACTTTAGCCAAAAACTTTATAGTGCAAGCTAAGTTTGAGAAATTGTTATAAAAATTACTGCAAAAAATCACAGTCCTAAAGTACAAGCACAAAATGGAATTATTTGCCATGTTGCAGATCACGACTGATCCTCTAATGCTGTGCCTTGTATTAGAAAGACATTTGTGTTATGAAGACATGAACATTTCAAGTGTTTCTTGATTTTATTTTTGTGAAAACTAGATATAACAGAAAAACAATCACATCAACACTGGTCTCCCATGGTTTAGAAACTGTGCAGTAAATACTGTAAACAATAAGCAAATCAACATTTTTATTTGTTTTACATGATAATGCCCGCAACAAAATGTGCCAGTTTGGGAATGTTGTTCAGAAAAACACTTAAGGGAGGAATCCTGCCAATGACAGCTGTATCAACAAACAGCTGTAGCAACAATAACACATATGCTTTTACATAATTAGGATAATTGGCTTTATTTCTTAAAATACAGTTTTGTTCTTATGGATTAATTGACAGGGTAAACATTCGTGTTACCTTAAATTACTCAACCCTTGTTCATCTGAATGTATCTTCTCAGTCTTCACCAAATATGTAAATGTCTACCACAACCTCACTGAAGTAGCTGCTAAATTGAGCCTTTGATAATCTCGAAGTACTATTCTTTTCAGTTTCTGCTCTCCTATAGCTCCTCCATTCAGTTTCCCAGTGTACTTCATCGCCTTCCTGCCTCTTTCTAATGCAACCATCCACTGCTTGGCCTTCTGCTTCTATTTTGCTTCCTGCTTGCTGATGCAGTGATTCACCACCCGGTCTAATCTCCGATTTGCAAGTGTGTTAGATAGCCCACACTCAAGGAGATGAGGCAGTGAAAAGGACTACCAGGGGAAATTAAAACTTGGAATTTATCCATCTTTAGAAAGCAGTGCAAAGTCTCTCCATATCTCTCACCCCAAAGAGTTTTTATGGCAATAGTTCCTGCTTCTATGTGCTCTCCTACATCTCTTTGAAAAAAAACTGTAAAAATAAATACAAGCAAAATAATGAAGTCAATAAACTTATCAGAAAAAGAAGGATACCACCTGACTTCAAGCAGAAACGGACACTCCAAGAAAGAAGAGAAACTCATTAAGCCCATTAGGAACTTTGCAATTAAGAAGTGATTTTACGCAGAAGGTGCCCCCACAGTATGACATTACAAGATCCAAAGAAAGGGTAGGTAGAGAAAGGGAGATGCATGGACATGAGATTTTAAAGCAGAACCAAGACAGCTGGCAGACAGAAGAAAAACTATCAAAGCTTTCTGTAAACATTCTTGGCCTGATATAGGTATGAGTGCAAACCAGTCTTATTCCTTTAATTTAGTGGAACTATGTTATTTACAACAGCTTAGTGTGAGCCCATCTGCCCCTTCTGCTGTAATTGGATGGCTAAGAAAAGAATAAGGGGGCTGTTTACTGATAAAATTAAACGTGAGCCATATTTTCTAGGAAAAGTCATATGGGACAATACACATGTCGTTTCCCTGTGTGGCATATATGTCCAACCTTTCTTTGGCCAGCAAGTGGCATGTCAGTCTGCAAAGGTGCTTCTGCCAGTGCATGATGTTGTAATGAGATTTTACCACAGGAAAAAGGAAGGCTAATTAGTATCCTTTCAAAATTTCTGGCATGCACCTGTACACAAACCAATTTTGACAAAATGTTGTACAATCTACTTTTGGATCAAAACACCTCTACGCTTTACTAATAAGGCTCTGACTTCAAGAGTACCTGCACTCTATTTTCATTCCTACCACATACTTATCCTTTATTTTTTCATTCTTGTTAAACTTTGGGCTGTGACAAGAAGGTACAGCATCCAACAGAACTTGGTTTTGTTTCCTTTCAAAATTTATATCTGGAACTTTATTAAGAAGAGGGACTTGGTTTTATTTGTTAGCTTTGTAATTTTGACTGACAACTGAGGTGACTTTATGATCCCCAGCACCTGCATGCATATCTCCTCTTATGCATCAGTACAGTTAAGTGATAGAAGTGCACATTAAAACTCAGTCATTTGGACTTCCTCCCTCTTCTCCATACACAAAATACTACCTGTATATATGCTCTCCCCCTCCCATAGAGAGATAAAGAGGCTTAATCTTCTCCTGGGCTCTGCATGATTGTCTTTTATCTCCTTAGCTGTGTTCCATATAATGAAAGTGACATCACAGGGTGGCTTTTTGCCTCTTTCCACATTACTTTCAAATTAATTAATGTCCTAAGTTCAGAATGTTTAGAAGGATTTTAATTTTTACTTGGCAATTTTAGTTTGCATACATCATTTTTATCTTTTTCTTGGGATGTATATTTTTAGATCAGTGACCTTTTGGATGTATGATTCATGCTGATTTAATTTTTTCCAGCTGGTACATTTTCACTTAAGCTGATACAAATGCAGTGAAACTGATACTTTTGCAATGAACCCAGCCATTACACACCTGTGCTCTCAATTTTTTTATTGGAAATAGATTTTCTTTTCTTCTGTTCTCTGTCTTTTCCCATCATGTCTGTAATAACCTTTCAGGAAAAAAGCAATATAAAAAAAAGCTCAAGCACCTGTACACTAATGCCACCTGTCAAAGACCAGGAGCTATTCCAAATCAGATAACGCTATTTAATTTATCATGGAACTATTAAAAGTCAAGCACACCTTCTGTTTATTAATGCAAGTAACTAAGTAGGTTAAATATTTTGTGCATCCATCAGGCTGCAATAAGCTCTGCAAAAATGATTTTGGGATTCCTTGGGTTGTAATCTACACACATATGGTTCTTAGACACTCTCAAGAATATTAACAAGCATGTCCATCAGCAGCTGAGCATTCAAAAAAATAAATGTCATAGCATGTTATTTGTCCACCAAGGAGTAGACCTGAGCTTTTAATGGGTTTCCTTCACAGATGCTATATGTAGAGTGTGGGAGCAAAGAGCATTTCCATGCTTACACAACCAGGCACGTGTCCTTTCTGCATTCTTATTTTGTCAGGAGAAAAAAGTCACCTTACCATCTCCAGCCCTGGTCCCCTCCCTGAAATTCTCCTCTTCCCCTACAAAACCCACACAGACACATAGACTCACTCACGGTTTGAGAATTTGATTCATCCTTGACCTTCGGAAGAGGGACAGGCTTCACTTCCATATTACTTCTATACTCAGAAAGACACCGCTCTACTCTTGCTTTTTCTGCATAAAAGGGAGAATTATGAATAGTAGCCTGAAAAAAAAAATAAAGAAACAAATAAAACTGTAGCAGGAGTCTGAAAATGAAGGCCTTGGGAGAAAACCATGGGGCCTCTCAGTTCAAGTACAAAAGCAACATCAAACTTCACAATCATATTTCGTGAAAAATGTTAGGCGAGAAAAACAACCAAGAAAGTTTTTAAACTTTGACCCTCATTGCTGCCTTAGTGTAATCTGCAGCAAGTAGCAAAATCTGTAAGGAAGCAGCAAGCCAAGGTACTGGTCAAAAAAAGGCTCAGATATTGTTGATATAAACAGATCTTGAAAACTGGGACTTAAATGTGCTTTAAACATTTCTGTTTGCAATTATATTAACAGTGTTCTATATACTGGATTTTTAAAAAAATGTTCTCTCAAATGAGTGCAATGTTCTTAATGGTTTTGTGTTTCTCATAAACTGTTGTTATCTGACATGCTTAGGTTTGTCCATTACTTATTCTATGTGTTCCATAAACCCAACGAGAAGATTAAAGTACGGACACCCATTGCAGCCATGACATAAATTCTGTATGTTTTGGGGGGACAACGGTGTTAAATAGTTTTACTATAAAGAGTTTCAGATGTTGAGCTCATGGGACTGAGTCTAAATGCACAAAGAAATGTTAATATTATTTTCTGTGAAATGCTATTGGGAATGCTTAAAGAGCTGCTTATATAATAACCATTCTTGGTTTTGTCTGTTCATTTCTTCCACAGATTTTCTGCTCACATCCATGGGATCATCTTCAAAGTGAACAGATAGCAGAAACGGCCTTAATTTTTAGCGGAAAAAAAGAGTGAGTAGAGAAAAAGGAGCCATCTTTTGTTGTAGTAGTAATACTTGCTTCTGACTTCGACTTTGAGCTCACACTACTCTGCATCACGAACAGCCTTAATGCAATCAATGTCATCATATTAATGCAAAATCAAAACAGATAATATCATACAATAATTTAGATTAGAAAGGACTTCTGGAGGTCATATAGTCCAAACACCTGCTCGAAACAGGATCCAACTTCAAAGTTAGGCCAGGTTGATGTTAGATCAGATCAAAATAGAAAATAACCTGGTGACCACAATCATGATTGTCCTCTGATACTTTAAAGTTACATCAATTACTAAACACTCTTCCAAATACCATTTAAAGCACATAAGAGTGTTTATTTGAATTATTTTAAGTTTTGCAGCTTGCTTTTATCACCTTTGTCAAGACTAAGTAATCATTGGCCCTTCTCATAGAGCAGAGATGATATTTAATCTTGGTTCTCAACTTTAACACTTAAAAAAACCCAAAGTTTGACTGCTGAATGTGTTCGAGAGGGCTTCAGTACAAACAAGGCCAAGCAGCTTAACAAGAGCACTGCCTGATACAAGAAAAGGGCTAAAAGCTTAGATTAAATACTAGGGCAATGTCTCAGACTCTTAACACTGAGCTTTCAGGCTCCATGTTCTTTAAAAACCCTAGAGACTTACAAGTATTTCAGGAGTAAAATGAAACTAAAATGTAGGAGTGGAATGAAAATAAAAATAAACGGAGGTCTTCACTGTGCAAATGTAGCATCATACTAGTAGCAGCCTGACACTGGTGCTGATTAGAGCTATATTTGGTGTATAACTTATAAGAAAGATGGAACTCTAGAAATTAGTGAACTACAGTAAAACACATCAGCTAATAAAGATGTGACCACAACATTAGTATGAATGACCCAGAATGATTGTTAGTGAAACAGCTAACATGAAAAACTTTCTAATATAACATTTTTAAGATGGTAATACAGACACCAGATACTTCATATTTCCATTTATATTCTCAGTTTATATGTATTTTGTTAACTGAAAGAGTTGATTCTTTGTGAATTATAAGTGAGACTATTGTAATTTCATAAATCAGAATCTCTGCCATAAAATCTAAGCTGGAGTCTGAATTCTGCTGAGCTAGATCATTCCAAATTAATTAATCAGTAGCCCTACAATTAATGACTCTAATTAACAGGGTAGGCCACAAAGGAATTACTGCCTTACCAGCCACTTATGCGATTGTTTGCTGCACATTGGGGAAAAGGGCTCTGCAGGGTTGCTGCAGAACCCCAGCACAGATGGATGGGAGGAGGTGAAAGAGACTGAGTTGGAGACTGAGTGCCAGGGAGCATTTTCCTCCCAGCAGTCCCTCAGAGAAAGGGTGATAGCCCATAGGAGAGGTACAGTCCAGCAGGTAGGCTTTCCTGGGGCAACTGGAAGGCAGGAATAATGTTCCCAGGCTGCTCTGAGGCTAGTACAGCAGCACATTACTGATTGCTATTGCTTAATTGCAAATTGATCAATAACAGTCTGGATGACTGGGTTGGTAGGTGATAGCAATTAGCTCTTAGAAAAGAACTTGGGGTCAGATGACAAGCTGCTTGTTCATATGACGTTTCAAAGGTTGTTTCATCAGAACGAATGAGAGAGCAAAGCTTAGTTGCGCATCTTTAAATCTTTGGTGTTCAGATTACACAAAATGTTTGCATGTTTACAGCATGCAAAAAGTATATGATAACGGTAGAAGAGTTTCCATTGCGTGAAAATAAAATATCCGCATTTGTCGCTACTGTGATTTAGTGATTTGCTTCTGATCAGGGATTAGAAATGCTTAGTAAGGATCTCACAGCCATTAGAGCTTCATCTCCCTGAACTCCATGTGAGATGGTTCAGATGCTATTATTCTTGGATTAAAGCAAAGTACGTAAGGACAGATCACAACTGAGGAAGAGAAATGTGCAATTTCCTATATCTGGAGTAAATAGAGTAATTTATGTCTGGAAAGAGAAACATTTTTGTTTCTCGTGTTCATATGCAATCTTGCATTGCAGTTCTGTTTGTGGTCGCATTAAAATAAAATCCCTTTATAGGAAAAGTTTGAAATAGATTTGAAAAAGAAAGGCATTGATTTTTGTGTCCTGAGTTTTCAGTCCTGTCTGGGGTCTCTGCCTTCTGTTTGCAACTAGTTTGCCAGAAAGCTGTTGAAATTCAACTATGCATTTTTAACATTGAAATAGTAAAATTAACTTCCTGTGGTAGCAGAAAATTAATGGGAAATGTGCCTAAATCACAGTGGGTTTAACAGTAATTTTAAGGACTAAACTTCCCCTTGTTTTCTGTGGGTGGTCAGCAAGAAGTGTTCCTGCTCTCCTAAACCTTGCATCATGGCTTTCTCCACTCTTAGTACAAATAGACTCTGTAAATAGCAACATTCAAAAGACCAGTGAGGAGGTGTAGGGCAAGAGTCACTCCCCAGATCATTAGAAAAAGAATCCACTGAGGGCTATTAAATATAAATCAAAAGCCATCATCCATAACTCAGGAACCTTCTGAGCTACATACAGTTACAGGGGGAGAAAACTTTCTAAGGAAATACCACTATACGCTTGCCATGTTCTTTTGGTGCTATCGGTGACTGAGACAGGCTGTTGAAGTAGATGGACCTTTGATGTAATCTGTTATTCATACAATTTTATTACCTCAACTGCACTAAATGACATGGACAGTGGTGAAATGTGCAACTAGTGAAATACTAGAATTTATAAGAGTACCTGGATCACAACTGAAGTCTGTTGTCCCTTACCACACACATGAATCCACTGTAAAGACCAAAACTGAAAATCAGTCCAAGACCCAATATTCAGTTTTGCCGGTATAAATAGATTGGAATTAAACAAAACTCATATTGTTAAAGGGATAGAACAAATCGTTCAATTTCTCACACTCTAAATCCAGAAAGATAGTTGTTTTGCCTGTAAGAATGTTTTTAAAGACTGATGTGTTTATTCCTTCCAAGCCCAGCATGTACTTCTCACGAAGGACATTGTGGAGAGAAATACAGGTTATCAATATACTGCATGGTGATTATCTTGTGTGACAGGCAGACAGAAAGTCAATTACAAAAAATATTTACCTTTAAGATTTGAGAAGGGAGGGGTTGTGTGTGTTTCATTACTGGAAGTGCTGTAAAGAGTGTTGAGGGATTTGATTTTTAAAACAAAATAGAAGTTAAAAACTTGTCATGAATTTGGAAAGGCAGCAGCACCTAGTCAAATGTGTCTGATTAATTCTACGAAGGCATGACCTCTTCAACCGCTCTCTGAAGTTCAGTTCCCAGAAGAAAAGCAAAGCCTCATGGCAAAATCTTCATAAGAAAAAAATCTTGGGAAGGATACGGCTGGCTGAGAGACCTAAAACCCTGTGTAGAAGAACAAGGCAACAGTGGAAAGAGTTGTTTGTAAAGGCAAATGCTCTGTTCCTAGGTTCACATGATCTCAGTAATGCACTCTGACATCCTGTGCTGTAGGAGCAGATGCCTAAACTTGCCAACAGGCAGCAAGACAACACATTTCTGGACTTTGCTGATTGGTAAGAACAGTCTTATTATTTAATACAGGTAGAGTTCCTGTGCATCAGCTGCACCTTGTCTTCCAGAAGGAATTGCAGTTCTGATCCACAGTCCCTATTTAAAACAGAAAACATTGAAACAATTATAACTTGCATAAACGTGGTTTCACTGTGGACCACAGCCAATTACCAGTAAAGTGATAGTCAGCAGAGAGGATGTACCTGTCGGTATCTTCCTTTATTACAGGTTATTTGAAAATGTGACAAAAAGATCCCTCTGTTTTGTTTTAAGTGCTCACCACTTCCAAAACTTCATAAGAAAGACTTTGCTAAATCTCACAGAAAAATGACAAAACACTGTTCAGTTTCTTCCAGTAACTGGGATCTTTGCTTTCTGGGAATAACTTCAGAAACACTCTGTTGTCACGGATAGTGAGCAAAGGACTGTTTGCTTAGACCCCGGGTATGTTTTTATAGCAGTTGTATAATACTAAGTGGTCCCCTTCATATGCAGGACCAAGGTTTCACAATTTATTTCCTTTCTTAATCTGGTTACCATCTCTAACTTAGAAAACAAACATATAATACTTTATTCAAAGACTTCATCCTGGATGCTGGCAGAATGTTTACCTAGGGATTTGCCATAAAATTAAGGATAGCAGAATCCACATAATTTAAACTTGATTCCCCTCAGCCTATGACAGCATTTATGTCTGCCAAAAACTTGAATCTTAGAAGTGTGTATATTCCACCAGTCCTCCTTAATAAGCTGTACATTTCATCATCGCCTCAATATAACTTTAGAGACTGCAGGCATCACAAGAACCTTTAGCACATCATTATATCTTTTCTCACTCCATTAAAAGAAAGAAGAAAGCATCTGGATATCTGAAACCTGGTTTCTAAGTAGAAATCTCTACCCTTTAAAAATATATACTACCATTGCAAATCTTTTTAAGTAAGTGAGAGTTACAAAGTAATAAAGGGTATAGGAGAAAAATTAAATTACAAGGGATTTAAGTACTACATCTGAGTTTAAAACACTTGGATGATTCCCCGTGGAACATGTTATGTTTTTTGTCCCATGTGAAAGGAAGCCAAAGCTAATTATAGAACATAGCACTGGGCAAGCAAATAAATCAAGCTTTGCACTGCTGAATTCTCACATCTGCAAATTAACAACTATGGGTCTGTTAGTGTAGACTCCTCTGTTACAACAAAACAATAGCAAATGCAAGTATAGTTGCTTATCTTAGGATAAGATGTAATCCAAAAGGAAATGTCCACTTCACAAGAAGTCATAGCCGTGGGCTAAATCACCACACAAAGAAGCATGCATTAGAAGGAGAGCATTAGCTCAGTATATAACACTGTGAAAGCCCGCTCACAGTCTCTCTGTAAAATCTGTGTATACAGCATATGATTTCAGCATTGGAAATATAATCTCAAATACTGAGGTTGGCATTATTATATCCTGTATATTACATGTGTCGTATAATGGGCATTCAGTAATGTGTATACATAGGCATCACGCAAAAAATAATATATAAGTATATACATGATAAAGTGTGTGCGTGTGTTTGTGTATAAGAGAGAGACAGAAATAAAGACAGAGGGAAAAACATGCAAATAGTCTTCCAAACAGAAACTTCCCCAGAAGATAACACTAAAATTTCCATGTAACTGAAACTGTGAAAAAAGCCTATACACCCATTGCACACCCAAGAACCTGTAGCATAGAAATGGTGCAGTCACGTCCATATGCGCGAGCCAGGTTGATTAGTAGCCTATTTGAACATTCAAATTGAAAGATTAGTTTAAGCAATTGGCCACTAGCTTGCATGGTTCATCCACTTGGAAAAATTGGTGTCAAACTAATTTTTTTTTCTGTTCGCCAGCAGTAAGCATTTTCAGGCAGAAATGGAAAAGTACTACAACATCAAAAAACATCCAAATCTCTGTGGAGACTGTTTTTGAGGCTAAGTACTGTACTGTGCAGTATAAATTTTAATGTTCATTGCAGAACTCTGCTGTAAGGCTCGTTTTCCCTAATTTAAAGGGCAGGTAATATTATTTGCTGCTAATTCACTTGGCTGTTTGTAAGAATCATTCATTAACGGCAACATCACACTTTGAGCATGTGAAATCCTCTATAATGTCACCAGCACTGTTATTACGGGGAGGGAAAGGCACCACCTGAAAACAAAATCAGGGCCAGTTACTTTTTCTCTCCCCACTTTGAAGAACTGTAGCTCACATATAATTTTAACTCTTTCTATTTTGTTCTTTAGCTTTGTTTCTGTCTACTTGGCTATTATCTCTCAAGAGTAAGTGGGGTGGCATCATAACCTTGAGGGATGATTCTCATTACAAGACATTGCAGGATTACTTCAGCTTTTTCCAAACTAATGCATTTAGCCCCAAGCCAAAAGAACAAAACACAACCACCCCACCACTCACAATCATACTCAGGTGCTTTACTCCATTGGTTTAAATGTCTAACTACCTTTCTGGATTTTTTTTTTTCTACATGTTGCATTTGACTGCAACACAGTATAGTTTTCTCTAGCCAGCTAGCTTCTAGTATAGCAGAGGTCAGCTGCTAAATATATATGCAGTTATCAACAGGATTTGTACAACACGTAGGGAAGTCTCTGCAGTCCCGATTTCATCAGGCTTTTTATACATATTAGGCAAGATGAAAGGTAGCTAAGATAGCTAGCAGGGGAGGTGCTGAATTGTGTAAGGGCACCATTTGACACGGGAGCGCCTTTCTGCGCTCACTTAACAACTTTGCTGTGCTAAATCCAGGCCTGGCTAAAGCCATTTATTACACAGCACTAAGCCACGGATAAAAGACAGGAACTCAGTACCTGAAGGGCGCGTTCTCACTGAGATAATATGGCAGTAAAGAATTAGAAAAACCCTCAGCATTGCCCAAGCTTTGCCCCTTCACAGATCATTATAGTCCTGCTGCTAAAACCAGTAGTGCAGAATTAGGCCACCACTGAATACTTTAAATATCTAGAACGCACAGATTAGCCACTGCCTTGTATTGCACTGAATCCAGTTTGCTTAAGCATGTATAATGGACATTGTATTGCTGGAGATTTTCCTCTTTTTTTCAATGAGCTAGACATGGACTGGACTGTATGAAAAAGTGGTAAAAACCCAGGACTTTTATAAGGACCTTCTTTCAGCAGCTGGCCACACAAATTAGAAGAAGAAGTTGGAAGGAAATAGATTGGTTTTGGTACATCCCCACTGATTTCCACGGTTCCCTGGGTGATTTTGGAGAGGAAATGAGAAACAAATTTAAGTAGATAGTACTAGAGAAAATCCCGTTAGATCTGTAATAGGTACTCTCGTGCAGTAAGCCATCAGCATCTGTCAGTGCTGCCGCTGCTCAAAAGACAATGTGAAGTGAACTGTGCTTTGTATTAGCAGTGCCTGAGTTGCATGGTGTTTCCCTAGATGATTTGGAAATACAGCTGGCATATTTTATTTGAATTATAAGGTAAATAACTGTGTGTTTGGAAAAAAACAAACAGAAGAAGAGAAAAAGAGGCAACAATCTTGTCTAAGAAAAACACTGCACAATCCGTTTAGCAATTTACTGCAACGCAAATGGGTCTCTCACATCATTAGCAAAAAGGGTCTTTATGAAACATTTCAACTTTGAAACATTGCATAAAAAGATCAGCATGTGATCACTACCTCATCTTGAGCTGCTTTCCATTATTCTTCTACAGGAAAAAAAATGTTTTGATACAAGACAAAATGCAGGTCCCAGCTGTATTTTGTTCACGAAATGGCTTTCATAGCCCACGGCTCTACTATCAGGAAAAGATTCTCAGCAGCTGGGTAAATAAATTCTGCTTTGTTGATGCTGCCTGTTAATTTTGCATCTAAAGCTTGCCAACGTTATAGAACTATAAAGCTTCAGAAAATACCATTGGTGGGAAGTGCAGTTGCTATACTATGGATAATTCATAGGCAACAGATGAAAAGGATCATGCTGGTTCCTCTCATGAAGTGTTCCAGGATCTGTTTTCAACACAGAGAGCCCAATGATAGATATTGTAGTATAAATGTGTGTGTATGTATATATGGGCTTACTGCCAGGTTGCAAGTAGTTTTTAAGCCACTTGTTTGAAATAATAAGTTTTAACCTCAGGAAAGAGTAGCTTCAGAATCAGCCACTGTCCCCTTAAAGGTACAAGTATTGAAACCAAGAAAGAAATTAAAACTGGTGATGAAAGTTCATGTTATAAATGGTCTTCCAGATATGGTTTTAAAATACCAGTTTCAAGTATTAATCTTTGTTTGTAATGCGTCAGTGTGCTGGGTTTGTACCCAGAAATGTTTGCACGCACTGCAGACATTTAGAACATATCTTTATGGCATAAGGTATCGCTGGCAAGAGATACCAGCGTTACTGCTGACTGAATTTTCTTCAGAAATGGAACAGTGCAGCTGTTAGCATGATCCTACAGTACTGAAGCTAAATAGCTCTCCTTCCCACTTCCCCAAACAGCCTGGGTGGACCTGTGTAACTGCAAATGCAATTTACATCAGCTAATCTGAATCTATGCATCCATGAAAATGTACTTAGAGGAGGCACCATCCCTTTCCTGAAGAGTACACAGTCAAAAATACTCTGACACAGAGCTCAATTATCCCCTTCCACCCTGCTATGCTGTCTCCTCCCCATCGCATCTGGCCCAGGTCCCTTCTGCACCGAGACGCTGCTTCTCTCTCCGTTATTCCCTCCTGCGCTCCACAAGAGCCCCTCTTGAGAGAGGTTTGGCACTCAGACCCTCTCCCACACTCCATGTATTTCTGGCATGCCCATTAACTTCCGTTCGGGATTTTCCTCTGACAAAACAAGCTGAAGAGCCCTGGCACAGAGAACCAGTCTTAGGGCAACTTTTGATAATACCCTAAACTGATGACTAATGAATTTGAGAAAGAAATAGTAAAGGGAAAGAAAGAGCACTTGAAGCACAGATTTGGGCTGATGACACTTGCTGTTAAACTGAAGCGAAGTCATCTTAGCAGCTGCAAAATTTCAAACCAGTTACAGGGGCTATAAACTAAGTCACAAGACGGAAGGAAGGAAGCATGGAGAACAAGAAAAGATGAACTGTTAAGCTCCTTTTGCAAATACGGAGTTTGATTTAATGTTCCAGATTACTAACTTGGATTATTCGATTCCAAGTGCTGGGGTTAATCAACGCTTTCCCTTAATGAAAAGTTCTTTCCATAGCCCTTGTAGAGATGACATAAAAGTACCCAACAAAATCAATAATAGGGAAAGTCAATATAATCTTTAATCCACAAGAAAAATATCATAAAGTAGCATGGTGTCCATAGGAACGACACAAAATCTGGAGCTTGTACTTTGCAGGTCTCTCTGGTGTTACCATTGTCGACCTCAGCCTGCAGCCCCTGACATGACCAGTGGACACGTGTTGGCTGGCCTAGAAAGGGGAAAAGGGTGTGCAAGTGTCCTCCCTTAAAATGGCTCTCTTTTTTAAAAGAGTGGTTGAGTACAATGCACCTGAAGCTAAGGAAACCAGGGCTCCAATCTACAAGATATTCAGTGATCTACCAATTTATATGCTAAAGAGAAAATAGGAAATGCCCAACTAGATGCTAAAGTCATCTATATATTTCTTCGGGAGTGGGTCTGATGTTGCAGCTTTCTCTACTGTGTTATCATAAAAACATACCTTGTCTGTAGTGTATGCAGAAAAAATGCCATTCAACAGCTTTTTTACTAAAAAAACATCACAAAGGGTGGCTGTTAGCAAGTGCTTGAACCTTCTATGGAGCAGTGAAATACCATGGATGTTCTTCAGACCCCTCTTGTGCAGCACTGCCTCTGATAGGTACAAGCTCTCACTTACTATGTCTGAATTTTCTTCACTGGTTAAGGGCATAAGTTAGTGAAAACCAAAGATGTTAGAAATCCTCCAAAGTTACAACACCATAGATTTTTTGCATGCCTTTGGGTCACTAGCACAGCTCCTGAGTCTTATCTCTACATACAGAAAATGGGAATGATAATTCCCTCTCTCAGCAACGTAGCAGGGAAAACTGATAACTCCCTTGAAGACTAAGAAGTCCTCAGATATTGTAGCAGCGAGGTTCTTATAGGTATACTGATAGACGAACCAATACATTCAAAAGCTATAAAAAATATTATCTTACATGGTCAATTATAAATTCAAAAAGATTAAGCAATACAGTCAGCATGCTCCCAATGGGTCTTAGTTTTGCCATACTCAAGTAAAGTAATCATACATCTGTACTTGCTGAAGCTACTTGCACCATAAAGTTCTACCTTATTTAAGAATTAGGTAGCAAATTCAGACCTGACAGCTCTATTTTCCTTTAAATCTTCCTGCCCTAGTGTAACTAGAATAGCACTGAAAATTAAAAGGAGACAAGGGAGGAATATAGACATAAAGAGCAGGAGCAGACATTATTATTGTCAGTAAGAATTAGCCAGTCAATCTTTCTGACCACAAAGCAATTTAATTTCGCCTTTTACTGCATCCATTTTCCCTGATTAATTTTAATGATGCCAGACTTCTTGTCCCTTGGGGCCAGAAGGCCGCGGGACATTGTCCAAGTCTTTAACCCAAGGTCCTGCGTCCGCCTCTCTGGTGATCCTGCAGGTGGAAGCAGCTGGAGTCCTGACACTTCTCAAACACGCAGGTGATAACCTGACAAGTGTTCTTCCTCTCTCTGTGAAATGTGCCATAACATTAAAGGCCTGAGTTACTGCTCAGCACTTAACAGCTGTTGGCTTTTCCTGACAGCGTTAATATAGTATTAGACATAGAAATGTTTCGACAGGGAGAGATGTTTAGTGAAATTGCAGGTCTGCGGGGTTTCTATCAAAGGTGTTTATTCAACCAGAGCTCACATCTGCAAGACTTATATACAAAAGATACCAGTAGCTCGAGTCATTTGCACACAAAATGACTCCACTTGACGTGGAAAGGTTTGCATTTTCTGACTCCCCTTAGAGGAACTCTAATCTGCTGTCACCAACGCATACAAGCTTTGGCTGTCTCAAAAGTTCATTGTCTGTTACTATGACCGAGCACAACACCGAGACAGCTGTGTCTCGTTCCGGTGTGTTCCAATGCTTTTCCTTAAAATCACATCGAGTACTATTAACAAGAAAAGGCAGCTTAAAAGATAAAGCTCAAAATAGCTTTAAAAAAGAAAGGAGCCTTTTTTTTCCCCTATTGTTTCTTTTTCTTTTTGGATATCTACCTCCATCTGCTGCTTCTAAGTCTAATGCTCAGGAATAAATTAACCAGCCAAGAATACATGTGTTCTACATAAACTGCTATATAAATCAAGTTGTCACGAATTTATTCATCTTAATCTTTTGCCCCAGTTTTGCAGTCTGTTCCTTCAACATCTATGTTTACTCCTGCATATGTTAAATCTATCAAATTCAAGTTCCCTGTTAATAAGTCTGAGAGCAAAAATCTACTAAGTGAAGCTTGGGTACCTCCTTATCCTGACAGCATCTTCTTTAACTACTTACAAATCAGGATCAAGATATAAAAGTGAGAGGATGAATTTGATGACAAGATGGATTTCACCTGATTTCCATGACTGCATATTTTATGGATCTTACTAAGTTCAACGCATTAAGAATGCATTATTGCAAACTTAGATGCTCTCTTCTGGAAACATGGTAGGAAACCACTGAATATAGTTCCAATAAAATACGAAATATTTTGTTTTCATATCATTAGACTTTCTACAGGAATGAATGATGAAGAAAAGGTCAAGCTAAATTTTAAGCTGATGTTTCAATCTGACAGCTCTTCTTTCTTGTGGTCCCAGATGTGGTTAAAACCATAATTATTTATTTTGTAATCTATTAGAATATAACCCCTTTTCTCCGTGTAGAGGGGACCATACTGCTGTGTTAATCACTGAATAACGACAGTTTCTTTTAAGAAAAATAAAAAAGAAGAAATGTATATTTTTATCCTGAAAAAAGGTTTTGCCACGTACATAAAGTTAATAAATATTTAAATTCAGTGACCTAATTAAAGACTATATCATAATACAAAGGTAAAAGGAAAGGGGGGAAAAGATACATTAGCATCCTCAGTTCTGGTATTTCCTTACTCTTATCCGCTTAGCTGTTCAAACTGAGCATTAGTTTAGCCAGTGTTTTTCGTTCAGCAAAAAAACTCAGATGGTCAAGAAATATACCTAAATCTGTCTTTCCAGAAGTGACTGAGAGGTACAAAAAGCTATTTTTAGAAGGCGCAACGCAAGTCCTTCAGCTCTTGCAGGAGCAGCTGTGGAATAATCCAGGGATACTGGTAGAGGACTGCCAACATGAATTAAGTTAATTAAGGCGAGTTGTCAAATCCTTCCCAGTTAGACTGGCAATGTCATGGTTTGAACAGATTGTTCTCTGAAAAAGAATGACACTTACTCAAAATAATATAGGTGAGGAGAACAAAAGGCTGAAGTACTATTGCGTGTTTCTCTGCAGCGGTGGGTGGCTGTTTTTGCAGTTACTCCAGAGCAATTTTAAGCTGGTTCGGGCACCTTTGGGCCTCCGAGTGGCTAGGGTGGGACAGCACACATTGCGGGCTACAAACTCACCGAGGAACCCACCCAGTTTTTTCTGTGCTTAAACTATGCTGAATGCTTTCCCAACACAGTGACACTACTCTCACCATCTGAGATAGCAAAGCTCAAACCCAGCTCAGGCATCTCCATGCTGGATGACTTGCAGTGAAGGCATGTGACTTCTAACCCTAAAGGCATAAGGTTGATTATATTTCTGATTTTATTTCCAGGCAAGAAAAATAAGAACATTATATTTTGTCAGGACAGGCATAGCCCTGCAAAATATGGCACATTGTAATAGATCATTTCATATGAACTGGGAGGAAAATGTGAGAAGATTAATTTTTAATGTTTGTGCTTAAAACTGTCTAGGAGAGTGACCCACTGGTAGATCTCGTTGTTTAAGATTGAACAAGCTGCTTGTCCTGTTGACTATATGACTTCGCTAAACCAATATGCATGCAAAATCCAAGAGCCAGATGCACTCCTACCTAGATGTCTAATTCGATGTCAAGAACAGGAACAGTCATTTATGAGCTGAGACCCTTGCAACCAACACCAAAAATCACTTTCTACAGGAATGTACATCAACGTGGGCATTTTGTCATGCCATTGTCTCCTTTCAAATACAACTTTTGACCTCGGGAAGGAATACCAAAGCAAACAGAATACCATTTCTCACCAGTAAAGGGTTTTATATATTTTGACTTAAGAAGACTTACAGTATACAATGGTAGAAGTTTCAGTCTGTGTGTCCTTTGTTCAGAGCAAATCCTGAATCTAATCTTACACACTTTAGCCACATGAATAAAATAAACCACTTCTGGAAGTTGTTTATATGCCTATGAGCTAGCCACGTGAAAAACTCATCATACCTGACTGTTTTCTGAATGTAATGTCCTTCTTGCAGACTAGAATTACATTGCATCGTGATGCTTGTTTTAAAAAGCTTTTTCTACGCTTCTGGGCATAGCAGAGATTAACATGTGTTTGGGCAGAAGAATTAAATGTTACTTCTAAGTTTATTTTAGCCAAATTAATATAATTGCTGGGATTATTTAGACTGTTTTTCTCAATGCTCCATGTATACTTGAGAGAGAAAGAGCAAATTCACCTTCAAACGTACATTTCCTTGTCCAAGTCATACTTGTGATATATGCACCAGTTATTAATTAAAAAGCAGATGTTAATGCTCCTTTTCATGCCATAAAATCTTCTGCTTTTTGTTCTCAATAAGCGTCCATATCTTTTTTTTTTTAGTAAGACTCTTAAAAACCTTTATATTTATACTCAGAGCCCTACATTCATATTTAGGCATAAATCCCATTCACCTCAGTGGGTCTTGATAGGATTTTTGCCTGAGGTAAGTCTAGAAGATGCAGACCTGATGTTCATGCGTTTTGACAAAAACATCTTCACACATTTTGAGTTCTTCAGTGCTGACAGTGTTGATCTTTTTTTTTCCCACATCCTACCAACTCAGTGCATTGAATATTTAATAATACAGGTGACATTAGGCCCCAGTGTCTGACTCATGTAGATAACATAATAATTGAAACCAAATGTTTGTCCTTCTATATAGTGTATGCAAGCCTGGAAATTTTATCAAAGTGAATAAAACATCTTCCAAAAAATCCCATATACGTCAGCAGTAATGTAAAAGAAGCTAGAATAAAGTGGACACTAAAAAAAAAAGAACCAATTTTTTAATTTTAAAATATTTTGCTGCCACCTTCTGGAATTTAATAAAACAGGCATCTCAAATGTGTAACATGGACATAATTTAGCCTTCAACAGGAATTGCTAATGTTATTACAGAGAAAGAATACATACATTGCATCCTTATTATTTTTTAAATTCTAAACAAATATGTCCAATTTCATGTTCCAAAGAGAGTTGGAATAGCACAGATTCAAATTTAAGGCTTTTCTATGTGAATACAATAGAAAAAAAATACTGTGCATCAAGCATAACTCTCAACAAATGGCATGAATAATCAGCAGATCAAGCATTATTTGGTCATAAAGAAATATAGGTAAACAAAGCAAGGAGCTGCTCACAGATGATACATAAATATCAATAATTATTCAAAATTAATTGTTAGTTTAAGCCCAAGGTTACTCGTTAAAACTCAGGGCCTCTTTCCCCGAGGTCTGTTGTGGCCTTTGTGTCACTGCACTGCTTTTAAAATGTAACTCTACATAAATAAACAAGAGGCAAACGCGTCCTAAGGCTTTGGGCTCTGTCCTACATATTCTCTCCCTGTTCCTGTCAGAGAGATTTTCTTCTGCACAACACGTAAAAATGTAACGTGTTTTGGGAAAGATTAATACATGCAAATATAACACCAGTACAGAGAGTATGTCAGAAGTTCTTTATTATCACTAAGACAACTGAAGCACTAATCTTATTTTAGAAAAGGAGCAATCACAAGTATATGAACTGGAGGAAGAATAGAGTTGTCCGTATCTGTATGCGGTCCTGACACCGACAGGTTTTCTTCGATGCACGGGATCCACATTCCCAGAGCACCCTGGGGTTTGGTGGCCTCCATCCCTGCTCGTGCAGCGGACAGATGATCTCTAGGACAGCCAGCTCTGCAGGGAGGCGTGCTGCTGGGCAAGGTGCCTGCGCAGCTGGGGGCTCGGGCTTGCCCAGCGTGTGGCACAACCACCTCTTGGGGAAAGAAGGAGTACTGGGAGATGTAAACGCCAGGCGATTGACGCCAATGTCATTCCTTCATCTCTAAAATTTCATTCAGATTAATGCACAGGTGCCATGAGATTTTTCTTTTTTCTTCTAGAGAGCACTGAAATGAGCTTGTTCCTTATGGAAAGTGTTGTCCACGTCAGCACTTCAATGCTAAGTGGGAAGTTTTGCACGACTACCTGGCCGTGAGAGCAGGGCTGATGAACCCGTGTCACTCCTGCCTCGGTGGCATGTCCTGAGTGGCATACATGTACGTAGATCGCGTGGTAACGGCTGTGTGGGTTGTATGTAGGATATGGGCATAAATAATCAATCCTGTCGACTTCAGCGGACTGCTGCAGAGCATGGGTGACGTCTGACTTTGGCCCAGGTAAGAAAGTTGCTCAGCGTTGACAGAAGGCCCCAATTTTGACGCACAGACGTGCCTGGCCACTGCGGTCCCCTAGGGCGTGCGTGTGGTCATGGAAAACGGAGGCCTCGAGGGCTGGGGTGAGAGGCGGGAGCTCAGCCGTGGAAAGCTGAAGGTCAGGGTGCAACGGCTGCCGGTGACCCCGGCCGGCAGCCGCGGCCCGAAGGCGGAGACGCCCCGCCGGCAGCTCCCGGGCCGCCGCCGCCGCCGCCACCGCCCGCCCTTTACCCGTCTGTCCTGCGCGGCGGCGTTGCCAGGCGACGGGCAGTGCCGCGGCGGGCGGGGCGGCGGCGGGGCCCGGGCTGTCGGGGCGCCGGGAGGGCCGGCCCGGCGGGAGCGAGGGGCCGCCGCCATGTCGGGGGAAGGCGCCGGCCGCGGCGCGTCGGAGGTGAGCGGGGGCGGCGGCGGGCCGCGGGCGGGGAGCGCGGCCTGCGGGGCCCGGGGGCGGCGTCGGTGGCGTTGGCTGCGGACGGGTTTCTGCGGCTGTGAATACAGTAATTTGCTGTTAAAGACAGCACACACAAAAAAGCCGATTTGCTATCAAAATGAAAACTGGGAAGCAGGTTTCCTTCTGTGTGGACGCTAGAAGCATCCCCCCGTGCGTGACCTGGGAAACAGTGGCTCTAGCACGTGAACAGCCTGACTTGCCTGCTCCTGACAGGCCTGCAAAAGCGGCTCCGGCCAAAGGACCAGCGGTGGCCAACAGCAGGTGCCTCGGGAGGAGCGTGAGACCCGCGTCAAACAACCTGCTCTCAAGCCCTCAGTGGTTTGTGGCTCAGCGTCCTGCGACCTGGAGATACTGCGGCATTTCCTCATGTATTTTTAATCTCTAAGTGAGGCCAGTTGCTTTCAGAACCCCTGTAAACGTGGTGTGTCTGTGACGTCCTGCAGCAGAGAGTCCGAAACACCAGCGCTGGCTTTTGTGAGGTTCTGCCATGGTTTTGGAGCTGCTGCCTGCTTCAGGTTCTGGCGCTGCAGCGGTCAGCGACGAGGCAGTCCCTGCTCGCCTGCTCTGTCCCGCGTGACTGCGCAGGCCTCTTCGTCGTACTCTCGCTGATCAAAACGTACGAAAGGGGGGAAAAGGTGTCCCATGATGATACCATGTCATTATTGCAAATAATGGAGGAGGGATTTGCAAGATGCGTTTCTTATGAAGAAGAAATATAAATTAATGCATGGAGGGGTTTTTTAAACACAGAAAAATTGGGGGAATGATGATTGAGTGAAAACACTGCATTTTGCTTATCCTTCACAATAGTCTTCAGTTAAATGGGTTAATCTTTGTTGCTCCGTTTTACTTATGTATATGTGGAAGGGGGGAATTAGTGCTGAACTTGAAGAAGTGAATCTTCCCTTCTGTGTAAAGAAGTTATTTGTGAAACCATTTCAGGATGAGCTACAAGAAGCAGTTTCTGCTCATGCAGCAAGAGAGCAAACAGCTGAATACTCAGACGACTTTGAGAGCGATGAAGATGGCGTGTTAAATGGTAAGACACAATTAAATATTTTTCCTCCTCTTCTTCCCTTTCTTAACTCATTACTAGATCACAGAGAATGTTTGTGAGTAAATATGATTTAATCTTCCAAGATTTCATATTTTAACAACTTCTAAATCACTTAGTCCTCCTCTTCCAAGTTAGGAGCAGAATTCCCAGTGAAATCAGTGGTGCCAGCCTGCTAGACCAGATGCAGTTTGTGCTGTTTCCTACAGTTGTGATGCCCAGTTTTACTCCTTAACCATATCGTTTACACCTGGATGAGACAGTACTGTGAATGAAAGTGGACATGGGGAGAGAGAAAGCCATGTTGCTGTCTTACTGTTTTCCCAGTCTGGACAAGGAGCGAATAAGGGCTGCAGGACACACTACAGAGTGTGCTTGCCTGGCAGTGTACACAAACCAGGAACAGGTTTGATCTGGCTGTTTTTCTTGGGCCACGATGCATTTGGTATTTGATAGTGTTTATGTTCGGTCTAATGAGATTGGCGGAATGGCTCTTCTTCCTCCTGATATGGTGCTGCATGTGAAGGGAAATATGAATCTTAAATATCATAATGAATTTTTAAAAGGACTTCCTCTGTGTCCTATTTTTCATTCACATCTGAAACATCTTTTAAAAGCTCACGGTATGCTTTGATTTCCCTTTGCCGACAAGATTTAGAAAAAAACTCCTCCTACATTAAATGTTACTCAGCTATCATGACATTCTTTTGTTGTCTTCCTTGAGCATTTGAACTCTGAAATAAAGTCAATTAGAAATAACAGGCTACAGGAAGATAAAAATACTTTTGTTAAACATGTGAACGTCCACATTGGCGCAGGTATCTCCTTTGAGTGTCTTCTAGTAGATTTCAGATGGGACAGAAATAAAGAGAATAGAAGGTGAGGATGGATTCTGGTAACCAAAAGTGCGTAGCATTGTTGTTGACTTGCTTCCACTTCGTATGGCATTGGAAACATAGTTTTTTAGAAGGGATTTAAATTGCATGACGGATAAGAATTACCCAGTGAATATTTGAAATATCTTCTTTGGTTCGGGTCTGTGGAAAGAGATGACAGGAAAGGAAGCAGAATAAGGATCTAGTTTGGTGGCTTTGCAGAGATCAGAGGTGCAGAAAGATAAGTGCTCAGAGACTTAAGTCAGGAGAGTGTTATATGAAAAATAGTTTTAAATTATGGAAAAGATAGTTTCTGTGTCCCATTTTTTCCGGCTTGTCTCAAACGGAAGTTGATAATGTGCTATTTTCAGGTATTGGGAAAGAACTTAATGAAAGTAATTCAGGTGCTGAAAGCACTAAGAAATCAGTTGCTGTTGAGAGTCCTCTCTCAGATGATGATGCTTCACCAAAAGCAGATTTGGAAAACGAAGCTGCTGATGACTTGAATTTGTCCTTTCATGAAAAGAAGCTTCAGCAAATGATGCTTTTAGAAAGTGAAAACACACACGATATCAGAAAAGATGGTGAAGAAGAATGTTTGGAGAGTCAAAATCAGGGTGATGACAGAAAAAGTAATGAAGAGTGTTCAGCTGCTGAAGGAGTACCATGTGATAATAGTGAAAGTGACCACTGTAATGACTTGCCTAATCGTCAACTACAGAAAAAAAGAAATCAAGAGGAAAACAAACCAATACCAAAGCCACGGGTGCACAAAACAAGAAATGCTTCAGCATCAGGTGAAAAGAAAGCATTTGAGTGTTGTTGCTGCTACTTGCTTAGCCATATTACAGTATTTTAAAGTGCTGTAATTCGGGTTAATTTCTGTGTTAAGTATCAGCTCCTTTGGCTTGCAGGGAATTTATTCAATATTCTTACAAAACTACATGTTTTGATAACCGCCAGCTGCTGGAGGGTAAACTGAACCAGTGTGGGCCAAGTAGCAGGGGGTTCCTATTTGCCTTTTCCTTTCAGGAGATGAAAAACAGCTGTTTGGGTACTTAAAGTCCAGCTCTCCATCAGTGCATGTCCATAGAAGGTGTGGGAGGGCTGCAGAGTTGCCTCCTCTGCATGTGCATAGCACAGAAAGCCATATTCACAGTGTCCACAGCATCCATGCACCCTTTAATGGAAAGGTCCTTAAACAGGCATCCCTTCGCTATGACCAGTGAAGTTGGACGACAGTTTGCAAATATAATGTTGAAGTTGTGATGCTGAGACATCATGATGCTGTAATGTAATAGAATGTCAAAAAATGAGCTGTAACCAAAACATTGATGAATGGTAGACTTCTCATAATCACAAAGTTAAAACTTCAAATGATCTTTTACTTTGAAGGTACTGACCCATTTTGGATGTGTTGTCAAACACGTAAAAAAAGAACTTTAATGTTTCATTATAAGAATAGCTAATTCATTTTTAATATGCAAAGCAGAACTTGGAATTCAGCTAATTGACCATATGTGCTTTTACAAGTTTTAAATGTCAAAAGACTTCATATTTTTATCTACTTCTTAATATGGGAAGAAATTGTCCTGTTCGATGTTGAGAGAAATTTATGGCTGTTCATTACCTGTCTTGTAGATTACAACTTTGAAATTGGTAGAGCATGATTAGCGATACCAGCTCCCTTTTTTCTTTCCACATGATGGCACCAAAGTGCTAGATATTTGAATGTGCAGCAGGGTACCGCAGATGCCTCTCTTTCATGGCCAGTATGCCTGTGTAGTTTTAGACTGGCAGAAAAAAGTTGAAGTACTCTTTTTCTTCATGTGAATCTAAGTAGTGCAGTGATGCTAGCATAATGTTTTCAGTAAACAATCATTGTAAACTTCCTTGTATTAGATAAACTGATCCCTGTCCAACAGAGGAGGTGACTACCCGGAGATTAATTAGCTTTTTCTGCACCTTTGTTTTTTCTTGTGATTTACTGCATGGAAAAACTGTCAGTGCACTTGTAGGAATATTTTTGTGACCTCTTAGCTCTCTAAATTTCACATTAATTATGTAATTAGACTTTATGCAGCTGAGTGTGCTGAATGGGCATGGGGATTCTCCCATTTCCTGTAACAGATTTGTATGAACTAGGACTTAATAAGAAATGCTTCCATGGCAATGTGCAGAATTAGATATGCATTTCTATGTGGATCGGCATACCTAAAGAAAAAGGCAGGCAGAAAGCCATTGTATGGCTTGATCTTGTTGGTAGCAGGGCAGGGGGAACAAAACGTTAAGAAGATAGGGTTACTAAATAGGAGGAAGGTGAGGAGCCAGAGGATAGGAATCTGCAAGAAACCATTCCGTGGTGGTTCTGCTGCCCAGTGACTGCCTTAGGGAGGGAACGGAGACATCACAAAAGAAGCTAGAAATATACTGAAAGCCCTCTTCTTCAACGGCATTTCTCATGATGTCTCCTCCTATCGAAGGTTGTTCTGTTCTGCACCGTGTGGAGAGAAGCACTCTTCCCTCTGTATCTTCTCTAGTAGATAAAGAGACAAGCAGAATAGCAGAAAGTTTTTCTTACAACAGTGCTGTATTAGATATGTGCTTTCTTCTATATTTATGAAAACTCTTTCTCTCTAATTACAGATAAGCTGTTAAGTGTAGTTTCAATATATACACAGAGATATTAAATTGTCTATTTAGAGATTATATTAGAAGCTTTAAAACTTTCTTTAAACTTTCTGAAAAAGTGGCTGTAACTCTTTATATAGCTGTCTGTATATGGCCTCACTGTATTAAGAAAGCTGTGCTATTATTTAAATAGCTCATTTAACTGAAAATAGTTGAATCTAACTTGACAAAATAGTGTTCCAGACTAAAATGTCTTTAACAAGGCATAACTGAAACTATAATATTTATTTTCAGCTGAGAATATCAGCATTCTTTCATTAGATGGCTGTTATAAACCATTACCTCAACCAAGAAATATGTTGAGAAAAAGTGGTCCTGTGGAAGACAATGAGCTTAATAGGTCAGAAGGAAGAATAAATTCTAGAAAAGGATTGTCTTCATTTTCGGCACCATCATCCCTAACTACTCTGAATGCCCAAGTCACACCCAAGAAAAGATTGCTTGCTGAAAGCCCTGGTCCTGAAGTAAGAGGGTATATGTGTTGATTTTTTTTTTTTTTTACCATCTATATTGGAAACTTTTTAAACTAACTTTTATTTAGCTGACAACATTTTCTGAGAGAAAAGAGGACAAAAATAGGAGTGGGAAAACTATCTTTGCCAGTAGCAATTTTATGATGAGGGGCAGATAAGAGAACATCATTCTTTTTCTTTCTAACTAGAAACAGGATTTTATGATGGTTTGCAGCTTTATATGCTGATTGGTTTTATTTCTCCAAATGTAAAACAAGAATTATACTAGAGAGTTTTGAACAAGCATTCTGTAGAAGTATGATAAAGTCAAATTAAATTATTCTGATTTGTTATGAATTGCTCACTTTATTTGTCACTTTCTGATCTAAGGGTCCATGGCTAGAAAGTACTTCACCACCATTTTCCATTAATTTTACTTCCCACAATGAAAGATCTGGAGACTCCAACTTACTGATGTGTGGAGAAGCACCACCTGCAAAAGGTAGAACTTAGATACGTACAACCGAATAAATGTTATCATTTATACCTTAGCAATATCTAATGGTCCAATACAAGTCATCTTAAAAATCTAGCATTCTTAATTCCCTTCCTACTCTCTTTTAGTATCTTTCTCATGCCCTTGTGTCTCCTGTTCTGGTTTTGAGAATGGCCCAGCCTCATTCTTGCAGTTATGTCCAAGTATCATCCCAGGTATTGAGAAATCTGGCCCTAGAGGCATCCCAGAAATCGAGAGGAAGAGGTTAAAGTTTGAGAATTTAGTTTTTGTATTTTGATTTGTGTCAAGTGTATGCATCATTATCTAAGTGTCTTTGAGACTTAAATCATTTTAATTTCATTTCCTCTTATGCAGTCAACATGACTATGGTAAATCTTTCACTTCTTCCTGCACTTTTCCACAAAGGTTAATACAAACTAAGTAGCACTTTTCTATTTTCTTTTGATTTGTGAATCCTTAACAGTTCTTAGGGAATGTGCAGACCCTTTAAGAAATATCAAATCTGTGGGCTTCTCAGCAGTATCCATTGAACTTACCTTTCTTAGTACCCCTTTTTTTCAGACTGGTTACAAAAAATCCATGGACCCCAGGTTGAAAAACACTGGAATAGGCTGTTAGACACGTTTTTTAATTTGCTGAGAGGTAATTTGCTGTGTGCAGGACTGTAACAGGAAGGTAACATAAACTGTCAGATGCAGCAAGAAAAGTGCTGTCTGTATGGCCTGTGTAACGTCCATAGTGAGATAAGAGATAGGACTCAGCTAGAAGAATTTAGTGCAGAAAGGTGAACAAAAGTTGAAAAGTCAGGCAATGTACTGAGTAGTAAATAACAAATATGCTTAGATCCGTGTTTAATTTCAGTTCTTTTTTGTGTTTTGCTGCTACCTTAGACTAGAAAATTTGTTTGGTATAGCCTGATGCTTTTCAGCGTCGTTAATGAAACAATGTCCAAGGAGAGTTTGTATGGGGAAAAGGATATGAGCATCAGTGTATGGGAATGGGTAGATTCTCCAAGTGCAGGGACAGCATAAGATGAAGAGAATGATAAAGGTGGTGTTGTCAGGACAGAGGACATAGAAACAATGATATGGAGTCTGCAACAAAAGTGGAGGAAAAGGGATTGGAAACGATTGTTTAAATATGATGCTGAAGTGTGCAGGTGTAAGAATTCCAAGCTGACTGATCAAACTTGTATAGCTTGAACTGTCAAGAAAGGAACTACAGTAATAATACTTACAGGTTTTATGTAGCATTTTTCAGCTAACCATGGGAAGGTTAGTGTTTTGTATCCATTTTGCAGAGCCAAACTGACTTGCATGTGAAGTTCATGCTACAAAGTGCTCGTAGTCAGCAGTAAATCTGCTGTCTCCAGTGTCCTGTGCACTAAGTGCTACAGCTTAATTAGAGTTGTACAATTTCTGATGCCTACAGTTTATATACAGTCATACTATCTAGTAAGTGTAAAGTAAAATACGAAAGTTTACATTTCAACAGATAGAATATGAATCATATAAATTCAGTATTCTCCTTGTCACTTCAAACTTACCTTCATTATTGTAAATCTAGGTTAAATTTCTTAGATTGCCAGCATTGATATTCCGTTTTTCAGGTAAGTTGGAGTTAATCTCTCATCCACAACTTATATTTCTTTTAAGAATTCCATCAGAAAACTGTGGAAGACTATAATTTGGAATCTACCATGGCCTTCTCTGGTTTGTGTCTGAATTGTTTTACAAATTTAGATCTCCATATTAATGGCAGTTCAGATCTGATAAAAATGTTTTTTAAGTATTATTAATAAAGTGTTCCATGAATGACAAGTTCACCACTTAGGCATGCTTTTAAATTGAGGTGTTTTGTTTAAATCTCCACTGCAGTCTTTCTGTTATTTCCTTGTGTGTCCCATATCCCTGAAACACACCACGCAATGAAAGTAGTTTTTGTTACTTAAATTGTCGTACAGACTCCATTAGTAGTTTGCTAGATGTCAGAAGAGCTCTTGCTGTGATTGCAATGGCCCTTGATTTTGGTTTCTGCACTAGAACCATGTTTGGGTGGTGAGGCAGACGGGAAGTTTTGCCTGTCATGCTCACACATTCTATGACATTTGTTAAAGCTTCAGTTGCTACTCCAGTCTTACGTTTAAATACAGTGAAGTGAATACTCTTCTTATTAGTCCGTATAGTTCTTAGAAGGAAGTATACAGAAAATACATTATATTACATCAAATTTAGTAATATATTTCATAAACAGATGTTTTTAGTACAGAAATAACAATAGTGAGAAACAATGAAATTCTTGTTAATGTGTCCTCTCAATCCTTTTTCTCCTGTTAGATCAAGAGCAGAAGAAGACCAGCACCAGTGACTCGAAACTGGAGGACAATAGTAGAAAATCTCCTTCTGTGGTAGAAGTAATGATGACCACAATATATGAGAAAACAAAGAAATCCAAGAAGTCAACAGATGACAGTTCAGATGAAGCAGTGAAAATAGCGGAAGGGCAAATAGTAACTGATACAATACAGGAGGTATCAGCGAATGATCAATCTGAGCATGGGGACGCAAAGAACACTTCAGAGGACTCTGTCAAGGTATTATTCATATGTGTATTTACCATTGTTTAGAACAATGTCCTAGAAGCACAGTGAAAAGTTTTGCAAAGTTACTGTTGGTACCTTAAATGTGTAAAACTGTGTTTGTAAAGCTGACAACTTATTTCTGGCTTCCAGAGCTGAGGCTCTTATAAATTCTGTAGAGTTTTATGGAAGATGTGGGGAATACCTTTTACACAAGTCATTTAAACCAGATAAAGGTATTGAAACATGCGTTTTCCAATCTTTATGAAATACCCTTATCCGAGTGAAAATGTCAGATCTCTATTGTGAGGTTAGCTGAATTGGCATGAGCAGTGGATGAATGTTGGCAGAGGATGGAATCCATGGTGTGACTTGATGAGTGGATAAGATGCAAAGCACTTTATGCTTTATCATAACAAAGAAAATACGTAGATATATGTAACTGTTAAAGCTAAATATTAAAAACAGTTAAAAGAGTGTTGATATAATAACAGGGAAGCCCACTGCCCAGTCTGGTTCTTTTTATTCCTTTGTATTTTTAAACTATGGACTATACTTTAATGTAATACAAATAAACATTTCTAGGTGCCATTCCAAAAAGGTGCAGGCATTCTGAAAGTTTGGTTCGTTGGTTCAGTTTGGTTTTGTTTTACTTTCCTACCTTGTACTATACCCTTTCTATATTAGAGTGGCTTTCTTGCATATTTTTCTAACATCATAGAATCATAGAATATCTCGAGCTGGAAGGATCCATACGGATCATTGAGTCCAACTCCCAGCATCCTTGTTAGCTTGCAAAAATCTGTTTCATCCTGATGTCGTTCTGTTGCTTGAGAGACTATAATTTTACTTTTCCTCTGTGTTTCTTAGAAACTAAGTGAAACAAAGGAGAGAGCTCTACAAAACCCGAAAACTTCTTTATGTGACAGGTAAGAGAAGGATGCTATGTATCACAGTCTGCAGAGTGTAAGATGCATGTAAATGCCCTGACAATGCTGCTTCACTCTCATTTTCTGTCAGCATTGTCTTCACTGCTGACAGCCTCTGACCATCTGTGGAAAACAGTTTAGTAGATGTGGCATGTTGTTATAACCCTTGCTCAGGGTTACATAAGATGAGACTACGAGTCCTTTCCAGTGTCTATGATGAGTGTGTGCTACTGGATCCACCAATGAATCCAGTCCATGATGTCTTTACAAGTTTTAAGCTGTTTTGTAAAAGAAAGTATAAGGAATTTGTAAACAAATGTTTGGGCTGAACATGTTGCGTAGTGGCTTGTTTTGGCATTAGTAAAGCCCTCAAAAGAAAATGGGCTCCTTCCTCCTTTCCTTTTCCCCTGTCCGCAGCCAACTGCATGTAAAAACAGAATCACAGTAACTTTTGGTATACACTGAAATAAAAGGAATGCTACTTGGTATCAGCTACAATAAATGGACAGATCATTAATATGTTTGTGTCTTGGTATTTTTATAGGTCTCTGTCTTCTGCGCACTTAAAGAAAAAGGTGAAAGCTGTTCCATCGGCTACACCTATTTCATCTCAATATATGGGAACATTAAAGGTGTTGGAGGATAAACGTGTGCAGAAGAACAGTACAAAATTTGACAAAGCAGATAGTTTACGAGCAGCTGTTTTCCAGGTAGATCGTAAAAACAAATAAAAACTGAACAAAACAACCAACAAACAAAAATACATATATAAAGGTCTTGTTATAGGAGTCAACACTTCTTATTTTCTTGAAATCAGTATTTCTGAGTATATTCCTTGCATATGCTTACAGGTGTAATAATCCTTTCATTCTGTTGGCCATGCCTTTTCATCAAATTATGAACTAAAAAGCTAGATGAGAGGGACATACTGTGGTTCATAATTTATTGTGTCAGACTATTTTCAGACACATAGAATATTTTCATTTATTTCTACTTCTTCCTTAACATAACTAAGTGTGCAATTTAAGTTTCTTTCCCTGGTATGTTCTATTCAGCTGGCATTCAGGAAAAGTGAAAACAAGGATAATCTGTGTGGATTCTGTGTAGAATTTCATAACAATTAGTTTGTGGGTTCCAACAGATTTTTGCTACTAATCTGTGTGAGAAAGACTTTCATTAACAGATGCTGTTCATATTGGTATGTGGTTTTAATACTTGTTATGGTTCTAGAACAAAATTTAGAACGTCAAATCCATATTTATATTGTCTCCATAATTTGTAAAGGTAAAATAGGCTTCATTTATGACACTTGTATCTCTGAGCAGCATACCAAATACATAATTAAACCTTGAAAATTCAAGCCTGATTCTGCAAATGACTCGTAACACTTTATGGATGCCTGAAGTCTCTTATTCTCTTTAATTATAGGTATTTGCAAGAGAGACAATAAATGTAAATAATATTCCTATTTATCAAGTGATAAGACTCTTTATTTCATTCTTTTTTTTTAATGCTTACATTTTTGGTGGTTTTTTAAAGATTATTTTTTAAAGATCCTTAAGCTTTTTCATATTTTGTAGCTATGAATTTAGAACCTTAGTCTTCCACATTAGTTATTTAAGTAGCATATGGAAGAATTAAGAGTAATTTTGGTGGTCATTATATTTGTGCTGCTCCAATAATATTTGGTTATTTTAACAGAACTTTTTTAGTTATACCTTAAAAAGACTTTAAAAGTATAAAAGTCTTCTAATGGTTCTTACAGAATTGGTTGGAAAAGAAAAGGGTCTTTCTACTGGAATTAAAGAGAATTGAAAAGAAGAAGGCTGAAAACCTAAGGAACAATACTGAAAAGGTTTGTTTACATTCTTGTTTAAAAAGAAGTTGACAAACTATTAATTCTTTGAAGTATGCTTACCTGTGCTTTCTGCCTAATTATATCACTCTGCTATTCTAAGGCATCTGGTTTTCTCTAAATAGCATGAGGTGAGTTGAAACAGTAAATGGCATGTCACACTTGTTATGGTTGCTGTAAAGGGTGTGTGGCTGATGCTTCCCTACACATTTACGTAAGGTATGTTAAAAGTGTGCTTCTTAGATTAATTTTCAGGTTTGTTTACAAAGACCTTGGGATGCTCAGCCCTTCAGGTGTTAAGTTTTAATTTGTCATCTGTTAGAAAATGAGTTTGCTCCCTATCTCAAGCGATGCTTATCTACAGAGGACTGTATTTTGAATAGTACCATATACAATTCTTAGATTTGGCTTTTAAGTATTTAACATGTTTCACTTCTAAGCATTTAACATGTATTTCATATTACTCTACACATATATTGCAGGAGTAGTTTTTCTCATTCGATTAAGTTAAATTAAAAACGAGCACAGAAAAAAAACACTATATAGTTCAAATTTAATTTTGAGTATTACTTGGAATGTTGTCTGGAAATCAATTTCAATTTCTTTATTGCACCATCTAATCCTACATTTGACAATGAGTTTAAAGCATACTATTTCAATTATGGTTTTATATTTAAGTGTGTTTAAGTATAGACTGTTATTTTCAATCTAGAAAGAAGCTGTTAAAAGAGAGGAAGCAATTGCATCTTTTGAAGCCTGGAAAAAAAAGAAAGGAAGAGAAGCGAAGAAGTTAAGTGAAAAAAAGAAACTTGATGAACTTAAGAAAAAGAAAGCAGCAGAACAGAATGAGGAGAAAACAGAAGCAGCACAGAAGGTGATGTGAAATACATACATAAATGTCTGTTGTACATGGTTCAGGAGATTGTTGGGAATAATTTTCATAAATCCAGCAAGAAATGGAAATAAACTAGGTTCTAAAATCAAAACATGGTTAATTTTTGAAGACAGCTCATATTAGATTCTGTTCTGTTGGAAGTATGTAATGTTTATGTTTGCACACAAACAGGCATTTTTCCATATTTGAATTGCTCTTAACAGAACATAAAATAAACTCCATATAAAAACATTGGCAATAAACTATTACTTACTGGGAAAATAATTTATTCCTTTTTAGGAATAGTGATACCCACTTCTGAGCAATGCTACAAACAAATATTCCAAAATTGGCATGTGTAGAAATTACAAAAAACAATAATACAGAATAAGCAAGTAGAGTATTGACAAAAAGGTGAGGGGTAAGATTTCTAATGAATCTGTGGTTTTCCTTAGGCATTCGAAAAATGGAAAGAAAGAAAAGCAGAATGTTTAAGAGAGCAAACCAGAAAGGAAAAACAGTCTGAAAGAATCAGGAAGAGGAAAGAAGAGGAACTGGTTGCAGAGAAGAAGAGAGACAGCATGTCAGCAGTTGAAAAATGGTACTACTACACTGGGTTTTGGAATATCATAGTTTCCAAAATCTTTGCTTATAAATGCAATAGGTCTTCTGTGAGTGCTTTAACTGGGAGACAATGGCATGCTTGGGATCAGGCTCTTCAGTCCCAATGGAGAACAAGTATAACAATGAGAACAAGCTGTAAAGCTTCTTTCAGTTTAGTAACTTAAATGCTTTCCTCCCCAAAAGGCTACTAACTAAGCCCAGGCGGGAATGCTGCAACTGAAAGGTAAAATTCATGGAGTAGTATAATGTCTCATGTGATTAGTCTCATGCTTCATTACTAAGCCATAGGAAGGAAGGTAAATCTTTATCTTAAGTTTGGTGGAATACAATGTATGAATGTAGATATATTCAGAAGCAAATGAGATGTGTCTGCTGGAGAAATTCTTTGTTACTTTTACAAGCCAAGAGTTTTCACAGACCATGTGCAACTTACTATTACTCACAGAAGTTTTGAATCTCATTTTTTATATGATACCACATAAGGGAGAAAGTAGAACAAAAAAGGTGATGCCATAATAGATAGAATAGTAGATTCATTTATACCTTGGCGATATAATCTATAAAGACGGACTTTGAAGATTTTGAATATATATTCTCCGTCTTTTATTAAATGCGTAAAATGTCTCTTTTGACTCAATTTAGTTAATCAGTCACAGATGCAGCATTTAGTCTGTTATGTGACGATCTCCTGTTCTTCCCTCTCACTATACAGGAATGAAAAAAAGGAAGAATATATGAAGCAGAAGAAAGTAGAAAAAATCCTAGAGAGAAGAAAGCAAGAAATACAACAAGCAAAGAAGGAAGAAAAAAATAAAAAGGCTATGGAGGAATATGAAAGATGGCTGGTATTTTTTTTTTTTTGCACTTTGTCAAACTGAGAGAGATTAATGTAGTAATGAGTGTGAACACTTTTGTAGGGTAATACCCATTGTTTTTCATGCTGTTAGGGGAGAGGCCAGATGATGGCAGCATTACATAGCTAGTCCCCCAGAATTCTTGAGCAAAATGATGATAAGATACGGTGGGCTTGTTATTTAGCATACATTGAAAATATATTTTCCCTACCTAAGTGTCACAGAGTTTTGAATTTCATAGTTAGTCTTCATTTTTTGACATTCCATGTCAGGAGCAACCATCCCTGAAGGGCCAACTCACCCCAGCACAAAACCTGCAAAGCCAAGCAGCATCACCAGCTGCAACAGTGAGTGCATATACATTCAGGGAAGCATTTAAAGTGGAGACTTGTATACCTTAAAATTGATAAAAGCACTTGTAACAAGGTTTGAGATTATTTCCGTTTACTGGAAGGGGTATACTCTGATGCTCCCAGTTATATTTTTCCCACAACAGTGTACTTTAGTCACAGTTGTTAAGCAGTAAACTCATCTAGTACTCTAGTCCCAACAATAAGGCAGGTTTTTTTTTTCCTTGCTACAGAAATACAGACTAGAAGAGAGATCACTAATATTCTTAGTATATATTGTTTTCTTAAAGATGTGTGACTTGCTAGTTAAAGAAAAACCTGTGTTTTCAATCCTTACCTAGTGGCACAATCACTCATCATACTGACTTTCAAGGTTTTCTTAGTTTGAGAGTGTTTCTTCTGTTGTCTCTCTTCCTTGTGATTTCTGGCATGCATCCTGTACGTATGGTCTCTGTTGCCATTTATAAGAATGGGATCTTGCAACTCAGCTGGCTTAAGGTCCTTACAGGGATTCCTTTGTACTTTCAATAGCTTAAAAAAGTCTTTTCCAGAGTCTGGAGTGGGCTTTCTATATTTTTTTTGGGGGGGGGGGATAGATGAGAACTGAGGCAGGCAGATGTACAGGTGTGGGGCAGATTGTAAAAGGACAATCATCCTTTACTTGGCTAACTCAGAAATATGCAGTTACGTAAAACAGCAGGAGCCTCCATATTTTCCCTGCTCTCTATTTTCAAACCCTTTTAGTCTTAGGTTTAAGTCTTTTAAGATCTTATTTGACCTGGTCCCCTGTTGGAATACCTCTGATTTCTGTAAGCATTGGTAAGAGGTGCTTTCTCTGGTCCCCTTTGTCAAGTGATTTCCAGCTCACTTTTGTCAAATGATTAATGTCCAATCTTAGATTATTTCTTGCTTAGTCAATATTCCTGGTTCCCAAGGAAGGAAGTACTATGCTTTGAGTAGTAGCTAGTACTCTGTCCCGGTATGCTCCGCTTACTGCGACTATCCTCAGTTAGCATAGTTGTACCAAAGCATGAATGTTACCTCTCATTGTACATTTGACTTCCTTGCTGTCTTGGACTCTGTACGAAGGTAAAAAAAATTATACCTTTTTTGGGGAATTAAATATGCTGCCTAGCACAGGCTCCACTGCTCAAACTATGTATAAATTCCTGAGGTCATCACTTCACTTCGGTGGGATTATTAATATAAATTTTAGTAGTTGGCAGAATGACCAGATCTAAATGGATGTATGTGTGCCGACATGAGAGGAGCAGTTCGAAAAATAAGCAGGTGTTGGAGGATGTGATAGGTACTGAATTGGTTGGCAGAGGTACCTCTAAAATTATGTTTTTCAGTATCTATGTGCAAGTGTTGACTGATGTGTCTCATGCCCAGTCTTCACATTTTTACTTTCTGAAATTGTGCTGTTTTTTGCAGCTAACACACTTTTTATTTGAGAAAGCGTATCGGGCAATGGCTCTGTCATTGTGTTTGGCCAGAATATTATCTCACTTTGCATAGGAATAGAGAAAATACACACCTTCAGTGAACTGCAGGAGAGAAACGCCTATAAAGTTGTCAATGTATTATGAAGGGAACTAAGGTGGTATCTGCCTAGAGGTAAATAAACAGGGATCAAATCTGACAGGGCAGGATTGTGGAAGTCTTTTAAGTGTATTATTTCAAATAGGATTTTTGTTTGAAGGGAAATAAAATAGGAGTAATATAGTGGGAAACATTCTAATATGTTTTCATTTAACATTCAACAGAAAAAGTGTGTAAATTCATCCTCAGCTGAACCAGGTGTTGACCATAATGCATGGGTAAAACAGACATAAAAATCTCCTTGTAATTCTTCTAAAATGTAAGAAATATTCTGCTTTTACGTTAATGGAAATTCTATTACTTATACTTCTAGAGGTCATTGTGTGCATGTTTGATAACATAAGTGCATAGAGAAGATTACTTTTTAAGCATGAAAATAAATGCCCCGAAAAAGGCTATTAACACTTGTAAGATGCTAACATAAAAAGGATAATCTTGAGCTGAGGTACTTTAGTATTGCTGAGGAAATTTAAGCTTCTGATTTTGTTTTGTTTCTTTCATAGTATTTGCCTCTTGGCTACTCACCAAGTACTCTTCAAGCCAGTCTAGATGTTTTGCTTGATAAGTGATCATTTTTTACTTAATACAGACTACCAGTGTCTGACACTTGTCATTGATGTGCACCTATTCTGTGGAGTAGAAGGTGGAGAAGGATCGTATAGTTTATAATGACAGTCAGTTGTTTCCATTATTTTTGAGATAGTAATCTTGATACCTGTTTTCTGTAGAGAAAAGTAAGTATCCTAGATGTGTTATGTTCTCCATTTTATGTGGTAAACATTAACCTAGTATGAGTTGATCAGAAGTAAGGCTGCTCTCAAATAATTCTCAAAGACCAGCATAGTAAGGTTGAATGCCCTAGAAGAAGTTTGAAATTTTACCTTGAGTTTGAGCATGCTCAACACCTATTTTTGGCATTCTAAAGCTGTTTAAAAAGATCAGGAAATGATGTACTGGATGGGTCTCATGGATTTGTTGCTTTTCTGGGTTAGAAAGAGCTGACGTGGGCTATTCATTTCATGTGGTTTAATAAGATCTATCTGAAAATACTTTCTATATTGGAATTTTAATCTCAGGGCATTGCAATATGTTAGAAATAAGGCTGTTATTGTTGTTCCTCTTAAATGTTGTAAGGCTTCTGTACTATCTAAAATTCAATTATTATGTGGCAGTCATACTGCTAAAGAATGTGATCTTCCTAGAATTTTGTAAGTGAAAAATGTATTCATCTTACTAGGCTATTGAGTAGGAAACTTCCACAGAGAAATCAAGCCATACAATTGAGTTGATCTAGTGTATGACAAGCTACAGTTATTGTTTTCATCTTTCACTATTTCTGTTACTCTTCTTCTGTTAGTACAAATAGCATCTTGTTTATTATTTTAGGGAAGATTTGTATCAGTATTGTCTTGTGAGAACACAAACTGTGGTTAGGACTAGAACAAAAAGCTTTGTATGTGTTGAAGGTGGGGAAGAAGCCAGTAAGTCTTCATGTCAAATTTAATCTTATAAAAAACAGTTAAATTAACTCAAGACTCTTTTCTTGGCACTGGGATACATTCATGAAAATGGGATCTTCAAACCCAAATATTCAAAACTGAGACATGATTAAAAAATCCAAAGCAACTTTCATTCCCTTCCTGGGTGGGCGTATGCTTTGTCTTTGGTTTGGGTTTTTCATACGTGAGTCTGTTGTGCAACATGTATTCAGTAAAGAGTGCTTTATAAACATAAAATATGCACATTTCTTTGTAACATGTAACACGTGATTTCTCAAATAGTTGCCAATACTGCTTCAGTAAGTCCTATTTTTAATGAGTTTTCACTTACCTGTCTTGATGTGTCTTTGAATTTCAAATACAGGTTCAGATTCTAAGATTTGTAGAATATAATTTTTTGTTGTAAAAATAAATAGGCTGGATATGTACAAATACCCCAAAACAGGAACATGAATCATACATGTGTTCCACTATAGAACACATTGTTCCCAAGCTCATCTGTGCTGCTTGCACATATCTTGTCGTCTTTTCTGAAAAATATCACTCATAATGCAGGCTCCTTTCCTCTTAGGGTACTAAGGGTAGAGTTCCCTTTAAGAAGTCCTGAAAAAAATACCTTGAACTTGTTCTAAAGACTCAAAGCCACTAGTTGTGTTCATCCGAGGAAGATCTCTATGGAAGGAGAAGGAAGGCAAAAGTGTAGGATGACAGAGAAGAGTCAGAATCTTACAGTGCTACAAGCCCAGTTTGTCTCAATTGCTCCATATAATCCAGAAAGGTACAGTTTGTACGGAGAGATAATATTTTTTATTATACTAACTGTGATGAACCTTTGTATCACTTGTTTTAGTAAAGGGCGTTACTTCTCCATGCAAACCTTGCCTTGCTTTTAATCAGCTTTACTAGTAACATCATGAAATAATTGTGTTTATTTAGCCAGACCAGACATTCCTAACTGAATTGGATCTTCATTTATGTTAACAAAGAACTAAAGGGCACAGATTAAAATCACATTGATAGGATTGAGGTTGCAGTGCATGTTATGCTTTTTTAAATTTTTGTACGTATCACACGTATAGCTAGCATTAGTACAGTTCGTATTAATGTACAGTTTGCACATGTGTTAAATGAGAGAAAATTTCCACTCAAGCTCCCTTTTTTACAATAACGCTTCTGTCCCCATTTACCAGTCTACTCCCTTAGCCACAGTTACTTCACTATTTCTCTTCTTACTTATGAATAACAGGCAGACACTGGAAGGATCTTGGGAATTTGAGGACATACAGTGTCCCTCAGAGGGACGGGATCATGGCTTATCTGAGAGTGCCTGTTATCTTACAGTTACCTTCAAGGAGCAGTACTTCCACTGCAATGCAGTTCATACATGTGAAAATATGAAACACAGGGTGTTTCAAAATACTGGCCGCTAGGCTGCGAAAGAGGAAAGGACCAAGGTTGGATTTGGCACAACTGATGATGGTTTTAAGCCTGCATATCCACATTGCATCTTTACTACCAATGGTGTGTATGCCAGTTGTTGGTCCTAGGAATGAATGCACTGCTCATGTGCCCGAAAGCCAGCTGCTCAAGGACCTTTTATCCACCTGTCAAGTGGGGTACTGTGATACCTTCTTCCATAATGTCAACCTTGGTTCCACCAAGAGAGAAACTCCTTTAAGTCAGTAAGTAGTGTGCTCAAGCATGCACCGCAAACCTGCCAAGTATGATACAAGGAAAATTTGCACCTATAAAGAACTCTCCAGTGTACTAAATTGCTAATGCAGACGCAGCCTTAGATACTGGTCCTCACAATGGTGAAATGGCAGTGATCTTTGCAAAGAAGAATTCTTGTTTCATATAGAATAGAACAATACAAAATTCAAAAATAATTATAAATAATTGCAAATTATGTTTTATTGACGGGTCCCTTCAAAATAATTACTTAATCAGGCACAAAAAGAATATTGCAAGTATCTTGCTTATCCTTCATCATCCTAAATGCCCATTGCTGTTTGAAACAATAGAAAATATCATCAGAACCTTGCAGTGTTTGTAAGTTAGATATTTGTTTATAATTAAATTGTTTAATTCCCAGTTTGTTCTAGTACGTGGCAAGTGTGATTTAACAAAGATGTATCAATGTTCTCATGTAATGAGAACAACATATTTAGCATTGCAATTTAGGTATCCTCTTAATGAAAAGAAGTAATTAAGATGAGACTAATTATATATAAGACAAATACAGTACCTAATCCACTAGGCCTTCTGTTGGGCTTTTTGGTTAGATAGTGCACAAAACCAGCCCATCCTTGAGACAGTCGCCTTAATCGCAAATGACATCAAATGTGCAGCTGCTTGGGTTGCATTTTGCAGTATGTGTGACTGAATCCCTAAAAGGGATGCGCTAAGCTCCAAAAGGCAAATCTCCATTGCATGTTAACTTCTCATTTTACCCAAGAAATGTATAATAATTGTAACCTTTCTGTTGGTGGACTTGTTTTTTTGGTTTTTTTGTTTGTTTTGTTTGCTTGTTTGTTTTATGGTTTGGGTTTTTTTGATATATCTTTTTATTCTCAGGAAAAGAAAGAGAGGAAAGAGCAGCTTGAGAAGAAGCAAAAAAAGTTGCAGGCTGTCCGTGGGGATGAAGCGCCTTCTCCCTGGAGTCCACCTGGCAAAGTCACATATTCAAGGCATTACTGAGCAGCCTGTTGCCTTCTATGAGAAGAGATGATCCACAAAGTTCTGACAATGGCTAGTCATTATTTCAATAACAGCTGATTTTCACTGAATCCATAATAGATGTTGCATCCTTTCTTCTTGGTTTATTTTCTCTTTGGAGTTTAAATAGATCAGTTGTCCCTTTCCATTGCTTTAGAAAATGTACTATTTTTTGTAATTCCACATTTAACTTAGTTTTGCTAAATCCCATGTTACTTCGTTCCTTCTTGGTGAAAGTGTATATTAAGGATACATAAGGCTGGACTCTGGCATTTTTTTCACCTAATAAGTAGCAGAATGGTTATCTTTAAGTTACTAGGCCACACTGCTGGGGAGTTAAGTCTGGAAGAAATGCTTTGTGAAGGGGGGGTGATGGGCAAGGAGATGCTGGCTCTCTTGTGGTGACAGAAAGAAGACAAAAGGCTAAGCAGTATGGTAGGGGGATGTCATTTTCATACATGAAGAGACAAGCTACAGAGAACATAATATAATTCTTAGATTATGTTACATTATGAAATATTAAAAAAGCTTTTAAATTAAAACTGCCTTAAGCAGAAACAGGATTTCATCGGGCCAAAAAATGTCAGCCATGTGATGGTACAAAAAAATTAAACTGGAATCCGTATAATGTAAAATGATCCAGGACTAAGTAAGACTGTAGCTGTTAATTCTATTTCAGGTCTTCATATACATTCCATAGATTTCCTGCTTCCTACAAGAAACAGCAGTTTTAGAGGCACGTTTTGAAGTTCACACAAAATCTTATATAAAAACTGCAAGGGCAGAACCAGTGGTACTCTTACGAGGCGACCTTAGCCACTGAAAACTATTTTTTTGGAACTTAATTTAAAGACTTGTGTGGTTGTTTTTACATGATCAAGTAAATCCTTCCCAGACATGTTTTTCTCATTGCTAATGAGCTAGCTGCTGTAGTAAATTATTAAAATTTCTTGTGGTTTTTTTTTTTTTTGTGGCTATTTGCCTCACTATTTTGGAAACAATGGCAAGACTATGTATCTTTAGAGATCTTCAAATCTCTTGTTTGCCTACTGTCTAAATTCAAGATGTTACTTATGTTTGTGTTTTCTTATTTGAATTTTAATAATCAGTCCAGATCAGATTTGCTCCTCAAGTGTGTATTCTTAAAAAAAAAGGCAAAACCAAAAACAACGTCGCCAAACAAGAAGTAAAAAAACCCTAGTCTTTAAGTTATAGATGTATTTTCTCAAAGGAGAATCTTGCTTCTGTTTAGACTGACAGCCTCCTTGGGAAGTCAAAGGAGCATTTGAGCAGTAGACTTGCCTTTTTTGCTTGAGTCCTGTGCTGTTCATAAATCAGTGAGATACTCATTAATTCTGTGTTTCACATAACACTGGGGCATCTCCTCAGAAAAGAAAAACCACAAGACTGGCAACCTGATGGATTTCTTTAGTTTCCTGATGTTTCTTGCTTGTTTTTTCACATTTTAGTGAGAGCCACTGAGGATTTAGAGGCATTTGTTTTGGCCATAACTGTTTCTATTGCCAGAATGCTGTACAAGTGAAATCTATTGCCGGTATGTATGTAAAAGTGAAATCAGAAGGATGTCTGTTCTGTCTCATTGTTGAATATGGTCCTGTTCGTTATTGTTAGTATGAACTCTAGTTCTGTGAATTCGTAATTCCGACCTTTTGCAAAGTTTATGACAGGCAGAAGCGGGTGCTAGAAAGCAAAAAGATACATTTGTTAGAACAGTAGCTAGTGGTATGGTTACCATCATTAACCTAATTTCAAGTGTAGAGGAAGAGTTGTAAGATATACAATATTTCTGTTGCATATGATCTATTGACAGTGTCAAGAAGTATTTGCTAATCTTGAGAATAATGGTGAGGTGTCACTAGTAGTTGTGCTGGATTTGTGTACAGCCGAATCATCTGACAGATCAGATTTGATCCGTTGTGAGGAGTGGTTGCACGTTTGATACGGCTTCTTCTAGATTATGAAGTATCTTTATTGTAGGTTCAGGTTTGAGTATGTTGCCTGGTATTTTACACTGCGTGTCTCGACTTCCAGTTGCCTTGCATGAACCTTGTTCGTGGTAGCCCTGTTGTGTAATGGGATTTTTGAGCAGGTCTCTGCTTGTCCTGCCTCTTGATCTAGTTCTTCCTCAAAAGACAATTGCACTGGACCTGGCTTTTATTCTTTAATTTGTTTCTAGCCTTCTGTCACTGGGCTGCTCACCCAGGAATGTTGTGGCTGGAACAGTTTTTGTTCCACTAAAGAGTGGAAGAGAAGCTAGGGACGTTCATGACACCCATCCTTTGATTATATGCAGTCTGCAGGTAATTCCCACTTGATGTCTTCCAGTGGACCTTAGTGACAATAGTGACCTTTTCACCCCTTCTGTGTGACTCAATTTCTGCAAAGAGTCATCACTCAAATGCTGAAATTCTGGATAGGGCACTCAAATGCTGAAATTCTGGATAGGGCAGCGTTCATACAGGTTCATGCTAAGCACATTGTTTTTCATTTGGGCAGAGGAAGACATTGGCCAAGAAGGGGAGAGGGCAGGAGGAGGCAGTGGAGTGCTGGCTGGAGCTTTCAGAAGCACCCTGAGGCCTGCAGTCTGCTCTTGCAGAGCCCCTGGAGTCTGGCTGTGTTCCTAGGCCATTGCTGGTTTTTCTTGTAGGCTGTCTTCATAGTAGTACCCACGCTGAGCTTCCTGCACTGCAGTGCTGCAGTACATTGCATTACCGCAGAACTTCCCAGTTAGGGAATCCTGCACGTTAGGTTTTTTGGAGAGATCCAGCAAATCCAGCTTGTTACCTGGCTTAAGCCAGGCGCTAGCAGAGATCATAGAATCATAGAATGGTTAAGGTTGGAAAGGACCTCTGAGATCATTGAGTCCAACCGTTAATCTAACTGCCTGGTCCACCTCTAAACCATGACCCTAAGCACCACATCCACACATTTTTTGAATACATCCAGGGACCGTGATTGCATTACTTCCCTGGGCAGTCTGTTCCAATGCCTAACCACTCTGTGAAGAAATTTTTCCTAATATCTAATCTAAATCTCCCGTGGCACAACTTGATGCCATTTCTTCTTGTCCTGTCACTTGTTACTTGGGAGAAAATAGCGACCCCCACCTCACTACAACCTCCTTTCAGGTAGTTGTAGAGAGTGATAAGGTCTTCCCTCAGCCTCCTCTTCTTCAGACTAAACAATCCCAGCTCACTCAGCCGCTCCTCATAAGACTTGTTCTCCAGACCCTTCACCAGCTTCATTGCCCTTCTTTGGACGCGCTCCAGCACAGATACTGCAGACAAGTGAAAACAGGGCTTTCATAAACTCTAGGTCTGGCTCTGACTGTTACCTCATGGCAGGTCAGGCATTTTTTCCAGCAGTAGTGGTATCACAATGACAATTTTGGCATCCAAAGAGAAAGCAGAATTCACTGCCTACAGAAACGTTCAGGAAGTTGAGAAGAGCAGCTTCAGTGGGCAATCTAAGAGATAGGCTAAAGTTACAGATACCAGCAGGAGAGAGGTAGCAGAATTACAGCACAGGCAGAATGCAACAGACCTGCCAACTCAAAGTTAACCCACCGAAATTTTATGGCAGAAAAAAAATTGAATTAATTCAGGCATTTAGGCTAGAGCAGTGATGTGCATCATCTGTCTGCTAGGCTTCTAGCACTTGGAGCCTTGAATTGAGGTTTAGTGTGTCAAAAAACTATAGCTATAATATCATGGGAAGATGAAATACGTAGCAGACAGCAGAGTTTGCTGTACAGCTGTCATGATCAGATCAGGACAGTCTGAGGCAAAGTATGTAGCCTGTGTGAAATGAATCGTCTGGATCTTTCTTTTGGCAGTGTCCGGCTAGAGCAAGTAAGGCAGGTCCCTGCGCTGACAGGCTTATAGTTGAGGGGTGCAAATGAAAAGGATGGTAGAAGTAGAGGCAGAGCTGGAAAAGGGTTTGTCATGTGCTTGTGCCTAAACTGGGTGCTGCATCCTTACTTGCTTTAAGGCTTTAGATGATTGGATAGAAAATTTTTGACAGAAGATCGAAGCAGGAAGATGTTGGTGACATCTTTCAGAGGAGTGATATACCTGACGCTCACATAAATTCAGAACTTTTCAATTAGAAAAAAATACTGAATAGCCATAGACATGGAAAAACAGTTGCTACAACTCTGTGTTTAACTTTTATAATAAAATTTTGGGAACTTTGTCTAATTTTACATTGTAAAAACTTGGACATGTTACAGCATGATGCAAATGTTGTAGAAAAAATAGAGCTGAGAAATATGAACATATGTACATTAATTTATAAAAATGTACGTGTATCTGTAAATCCTGTTAATGTTTATTGATGACAGAGGGAAAATATTTTGTTATTTAATAAAGTATATTTTAGTATAATATCCTCAATGTTTTCATTCAGATCCTAGGATACAGATCTTTATTTAAAGGCTTTAATGCATGTAAATGAACTAGACAGTGTCCCTAAGCACAAGCTATTCTTGCATTGTTAATATGACAAACAGACAGGGAACTATATCCCACTGAAGTCAGAGCTTCTGGCACTACAGCTCTCTCCTCCGTCTCACTAACACTCCGTTTTGCTTGCTGCCACACCAATGCAAATAACCGCTTAAGGAACATGGGGGCTTCAAGTAATGACCTGGAAGACAATCAGTGTCTCTCATTTTTTCCGCAGTATTTTATTCAAGCATTAAGTTGTTGCATTGGTGCACTAAAGGGACCCAATTAAACAAACTTTAAAAATGTATGTGCTACATACAGACCTGCCAAAAACTGAAGCACTGATCCACCAAGTGCTGTCCAACCACAACATAGGCACATCACAAAATGCCTCACCCCTCTTTCTCAGGAACTGTCTCTCTGCAGAGAGAAATTTATATAAATCAACTAAACAAGGAGATAGGATTACATTAGGGATAAATAATTTTCTATTCCAATTCTCTCATTCTGGGTAAGAAAGATTGTGTGCTGTTCTCTGTCATATCTTCTTTTTCTTTCATATTCACAAAATATAAGGCCATGAGATCATCTTACCTGATGTGGATATCATGGACTGCTACGTTTCACTCGGTTAATTGTGTGTTGAACTGAGTCACTTGAGTCTGACTAACAGGGATGAACTAGTTCGGGTTGTGAATGCTGATGGCAGCCTTGGCTGCAAGTCAAGAGCTGGGCTTGCTCCAGTGTGTCCGTATTTTTCTTGCACTGGGGAGCCCAAAACTGAACATGGTGCTCCAGATGCACAGTTGCACCCAGATGCAGTCTCACACATGCCAAATAGAGGGAAACAACTGCTTCCATCAACCTGCTGAATACACCCTTGCTAATACAGCCCACAATGCCGTTGGCATTCTTCGCTGTAAGAGCCCATGGCTGGCTGACTTACGTTCTGCTTCTTGTTCTCTGGTACCCCTAGGTCCTTTCCTGCAAAGCTGCTGTCTGTCCTGTTGGGGCTCAGCCCATAGTGTTCCATGGGGTTATTTGGCCCTAGATGCAGGACTTACTTCGCCTTTGTTGAACTTAAAGGTTCTCATCAGCCCGCTTCTCCAGCCCCTTCAGAAACACCCTACTTGGCTCCATGGACTTAGCTATGTCCACTCAGCTGAAGTGCTCCCCTATTTTGTCTTTCTCTTCAGTGCGTGAGGGCAGACCTCACCAGTAAAAAAAGAAAAAAAAAAAGGCAAAAAAGGCATCAGGTACCTCAGCCTTTTCCATGTCCTGTGTCACTAAGTCACCTGTCCCCCTGAGCAGCAGGACCATGTTTTTCTTTCACTGTCAATGTACTTATAGAAGCCCCTCTTCTTGCCTTTCAAATCCTGTATGAGCTTTGGCTTTACTAAACGCTTCCATGCTCACTCAAGTAATGTCTCTATATTGCTCCTGGGTGGCAAGTACTCTCCACCATCTGTACACTTGCTTACTGTCTGAACTCAGGCAGGAGAGCCCTGTTCATGCACACTGGCCGCCTGCCCCACTTGCTTGACTACCCACATGTCAGAATGGACTGTTCTTGTGCTCTGATGAGGATACTCTTGAAGGTCAAACAACTCTCCTGGGTCCCTTTGCTCTCCAGGGCAGTCTCCTGTGAGATCCTGCCAAACAGATCCCTGAACAAGCCATCATCATCTCTCCTGAAGGCCAAGGTTGTGGTTCTACTATTTATCTTGCTTGCTTCTTACAGGATTGAAAGCTTCATAAGCTTGGAGTCGTGGCAGCCAAGCGACCATCAGGTCTCACAACCCAGACTAGTTCATCCCTGTAACTATGCAATAACTAAGCTCAAGTCCCAAGCACCTCTTAGGTCATCAACACTTCCACCTGCAGATATCGACTGAACCCTTGGCTTTTAAAGAACAATTTCTAAAATTTTCATAACATTTATTGGTTAGATGTTCCCCTAATGGATAATAAAGTAATTGCAAAACTCTTACCTCGTTATTTCAGCCTGGGGCATGGAGAAGTCTGCTCATATTAGCAGATTGCAGTCAGGCAGTTAAGCTATGTTTTCAACATAGCACATAATTTTAGCACCCACATTCAAAACAGAAGAAAAGTGCTAATAAAAGCCTTTGGTATTGCAAGGTATTTTTCTTTTTTACTAGTATTTGATTTATGAATAGTCTTTTTCTGTGATGGTTTTATTTCTGGGTAGATTCAGACTAGAACACCTGAAAGTTTTTTCATTAATTCTTCATTTAAAGAAGAAGCGAGAATTATAGATTAATATTTTTTCATGAATGGATATATAAAATCAATTTATATTAATTTTCATGAATATAAACTGGGATGTCCAGTCTTTGATGATAACAAATGATAGGAGAATAACATTGTTTTCAAGCATCATTAACTCTCAACAAGTGAAGCAGGACGTTCCATTGTTTAACTGTTTCAGTGCCAAGGTGTTGCATAGATATTAACAGTAATACCTCAGTTCACCTATATTAAACTTTGTGTCTTTTAACCTGGTGGACTATACTGGGGGCCCATCCCCATATGCTGCTTTCCAACAAAAAATTAAGGAAAAACAGCAGGAAAAAAAAAAATTAGAGGAAGGGAAAATATTCAAGCCTTCCTCAATCTATTTCACTTTCTTGAAGAAGCATCTGCAGAATCATGGAGAATAAATGACATTTTGGGAAAAATCTTTCTTAGCTACCCTGAATTCCTGTACGCTTCTTAGGACTTCTAATATTGGAGCGTACTGAGGATGTGCAGAGGTGATTTAGCACCTAGTCTAACAGACTGGCCATGAAACCCTGCAGGTGGGCAGGATAACTGCTCCCATCCTGAAGGGCTTCTGGGAGACCTGACCTGGGGATTGCAGGTTCTGCTCCCTGACACAGGCAGGATGGTATCCACTCTTCCCTCCCCACACCAGAAATATTTTTTCACTGACTACTGTAGGCAAAATATGAGCAGCAGTTAACTCAGCCAGTAACTAACCACTGCAGATAACTTTCTAAACTTCCCAGATATGCCTTTTGTCTGAGTAGACCCTTGTTGATATGATTTTTATTGCTTAGATATTCTACCACTGAAGGAGAATGTTGTCCTTGATTGAAGTTGGAGCAGGAAAGATTTATATTGCAAAAGCTCAGGGAGCAAAATGAAAACATTCGGGCCTTTGTTTAAACATTTTTTTGGCTGTCACGGTCAAAGAGAGGATACCAGTGAGAAAAAAAAAGCGATCACTACTGTCATTATTAAATTTATAATTTATAGAAACTTTAGTGGTTATGAACGTGGTGCTGGATCCTGCACAAGCAGAATGGAAAGATGACTTACCACAGAAGGCTCCCCATCCCAGCAAACACATAAGAGAGATTTAGTCAAAAGCACAAGGAGAATGAGGATGGTCTTGGGAAGGCAGGAGCAGTTTCAGAACTGAAGCCGTGCTACTGTTGTATCAACAGCTCCTGGCAGTTTGATTTCACAGTCTACCAGTTACTGTCCTTGCTTGCTATCTTGCCTTCAACAGACAAAGCCAATTCCTCATTTTTCCCTTGACTGTTCTGCTGACTGTGTTGTCAAGCATCCTCTGGTTTCCTTTTTTTCCAATGTACCAAATTTCCTGTCTTTCCTGCTTGAGATACCAAATAATTCCATCCATTCTTGCTGTCATACAGCACCTCCAAAAGAGATCAATTTCCTCAAAGAATGAATCTGCCCTCAGTATTGCTGTACAATTTAAAGTATTATAGCATTAAACCCTAACATCAGCTTGATACTTATTTTCCCTTAAACAGATGGTAGTGCATCAAGCTGTTAAATTTCACTGCAGCAAAAATGACACTCTGCTTAAAGTTTCTATTCCTCATGTGAATCAATAAACTGTAGGAACACTGCATTAGAGAAATGCTCTTTGCAAATGGCCATGCATTTGTAACCTATCCAAAGCAAGGGCTCATGATAATGACCCCTGATTTTTAAGGGCAAACTATGGGTTTTGGCTTACAAATATCACTAGAAAGAGAGGTTATGTGCAAATAAAATCAGGGCAATGATAGGTGTAAACAACAGGATTAATAGCTCAAAGCAAGTGCACATTGTTTCACACAGCCTGTCTACTGATTTGCAAGTCAAATATCCTTTACACTGTTGTCTTTATGATTCACTTTCACCTTTTCTCATGCAGATATTTGTTTAAAATAATCATGTGCACTGGTTAAAGCAGTCTAAAGAGAAAGAGCAGGGAGAGTTTTACCTGTATATGCAATCCTTGCTGTCAGTCTATGAGCTACATGTAAAAGTAAAATTATAAAATGGGCATGGATGCAAAACATAAGTTGCTAAAAAAATTTAACTGGCAAGACTGTACTACTTGAAATTACTGCCACGAGGGAGGGAGATGAAGTCTGCCAGCCTGCAGCCCAGGCTCAGAGCCTCTGTGTCGGATACCACCGGACCTGGTTACCAGCTACCATTTTCTGTACTCCTTTGCAATCGGGTTTGTACAAAGGTATCCCAAGGGGCCATGCCACAGAGCTGCAATGGCATCCCGAGCTCCTGAACCGTCCACTGGCGGGGTAAAACACAGCAAAGGCAGGCCTGGCCAGCGGGTTTTTGTATAGGTTCCACTCTTTGTTATAGGCCGAATGTCTTTTTTCCAACCTGCCAGAGCTTGGGAAAATGCCTCTGAACAAGCTTTTGCCCACATGTGCCAGAACAGGATTTACTCTGGGCAGGAGGTATTATAGTCATGGCTGGCAAGGCTCTGTTTTCATCAATTTAAATATTTATTCCTTAAAAAATGGATAATCTGTTGCCACAGTAAAACACTCCATGGGCAGTAAGTCTTACTTATCTTTAGCAAAACACGCAGCCAAGAATTAGCGTACACATCTTCATTGCTTTTGTGTGGGGCCTAGATTGCCCTTGAATACTATTAAGAATACTTAAGGGAAAAAGCAAGGATCATTGTTGTGGCCACGCTTAGAATCCTAGCAGCCCAAGGACAGATCCATCCTGCCTTATGAATACTGAACTCCAGCTCCGTAAAACAAAGCAAGATTTTCAGGTGTTAAGCATCTGAAGTTCCCGGAGATTTCACTTGTATTCGTGTCTAGCCATACCTGGAATAAATTAGAGCATTTACTGTTCACGGATAGTGTGGTACATTTGATGCACAAGGTAATCATTAAAGAGATCCTCCCAGTGTCCCACGGAAACAGGTTAGAGTTGTTATCCTCTGTGTTAGACAAATGTAGTTACTCAACCCCAAGTCACGACCAAATCAGAGGTCAGATGACACGACTTCTTAATTCCCAGACTGCATTGTCTCCCGCAGATGTTGTTGTTTTTCTTACAAAGTTTTAACTGTGCAAAGATCATTGTAAAGGCTTTGGGTTCTGCCAGATTAATTTACTGTGTCGTTCCCCAGCCCATCACACACAGTCTTTGGTTGTTGAGGAGAATGGGAACTTGTATTTCAGATATTTATACTGTGAGGGACTGAAGAGCTACATAGAGACATTGAACAAAGCTCAGCAACCACCCCAGTGTGACCTGAAAGATCCTCTAAGCCCCAAATTCTGGAAGTGTTGTCAGTAGCCAACGTGGCCCATCTCTAGGAGAAAATTCAATGCCTGAACATTAGCACTTAGTGTGCTGCAGATTCATTAGGCTAGCCAAGGTACCACTAACAGTATCATGCTCTACTGTGGCTCACAAGATCAGTTCATGGGAATTTCCATGGAGAACGAGTGCTGGAGCCAAACCTTAAACAGGGCAAGTAGAGAACACCCGAAACTGTTCGTTTCAATGGGCTGTGACCAGCGTGGCCTGCTAGACAGAGACATTCTGAGACTTGAGGGGAAAGTCGAGGAATAGAAAGTACCTGAACATAACCAGAGGAGACTGTTGAACCACCCAACAGTTTGAGTAAAATAAGTATTAAAATGGTTTTGGGAAACAGGCAACCAGCTACAGACCAAGAGTCACAGGCTGCATTTCTCCTCCATCTAATCACATGAGAACATACTGCCTTTTAAAGACGGCGATTCATGAAGCCAACAAGCACGATCCCCTACCGCACTTGTTGTAGCATGGATGTCAGGGTGCCTCCCATGACCAGCACCCAACCTGCCTCCAGAGCTGCACACCCATCACAAGCAAAAGCTCTAGCAAAAAAGTTACATTTTCACTTTTTCACTAGGGTTTAAGTTCTAGATGAAGCAGAAACTGTTGGCCGCCTGCTTTTGCAGTTCAGGCTGCTGGATGCCCTGCTGTTGCCGTGCCGCCAGCCTTGCTCCTGCCTGGCCCCTGCCACCCACATTGCCCCACTCCCACCCCTCCATAGCACTTTTCTCTCTCCATTAGGCTACCAGCATTTTGCCCTGGACAGAACAGCACTGTAACAGCTCGCAAACAGCACGCACCCTGCCTGCTGGGGAGCCATAAAAGCATTCATTATAGATTTATAGCTACCCCCCGCTGCCTCACCGAGCCGACAGCACGCAGCTGTCGGTGCAGCAGTACCTCAGGGACGGGGATGGAGCAAACAAGATGGCAGCAGGAAGAGGCAGCTTGGAGCCTGGCAGAGCCTGCTGCAAGAGAGAGGCTTTCTGCTGGTAAGCATTGCTTCTGCTCAGTTACTTTCTTTTCCTGACTCTCACCAGAAATGTTTGAGTATTTCTTGTGGCCACTGACCCCAATGAAACAGGTTTTTTGTCTGGCTCCAAACTTTTTGAATGCAATTGAAAAAAAAGCCAAAAAAACTACACTACACTTTATTTCAATTCTGATATGGTATTCAGGCTTTCAGTCTCTCCTGGGAGCCAGACCCCTTGTAAATATGATTATGGTAAATATTTCACTTGTATTACATGTGGTCCATTACACAAAACCTTGCGTGACCAGGGACCCAGGCTGACAGGGCAGACAGGGTCAGCAGCTTTCCCAGGCGACTGCTCGAACAAGGCTAAGTGCTATTGCCGGCTGGTGCTCAACCGCCGAGGAACAAAGCACTTTGGGCAGCTCAGTAAACCCAAATCTCGCATTCAATTATGGATGGGGAGCATCTGTTTTGACTGAAATTCTCAAAATAGCTTAGTTTATTTCTTCTAAGAGGGAAAGCTTTGGAAATGTGTATTTCTGAATTATTTTTATTGCCATACAACCTGGAATAAATGCTGCTGCCCTCCATTCACTGCCCATGGGAAGCTGGTTTTTTAGCTGAGATTCATTTTGCCAGCTAATGAGGGAAGCTGCATGAAGTGGCACTAGCAAGGGCGGGTCACGGACGGTCCATTACCACCCCCCTCAAGAGCAGCCGGGAGGGATCCCGCTCAGCCGTTCCTGTACCCAGGGTGCACAGAATCACTCTTTGCCCTGAAGGTCTCCTTACGCCGGCATGATCCTGCAGGGACCCCCTGCTCACTCGCGTTCAGCACTCGGGCTTGACAGTTGTAACGTGCAAAGCAGTTAGCGTCAATGTTTTACTAAAGGAGTGTTGATACGGCTAGGCCTTGGAAACCTAAACTCCCTTGAACACAGTTGCACATGTGTATTTGCTAATGAGTCAATATAGGGCACCAGTAACTACTTATTTTTCTTCATTCATGCTTTATATTGGTTCATTGGAAAAATAAGTGTTGCTGTAGTCTTATAGACTTATAGACCGATCTTTTATTATTATACGGAAAATATTCTAAATGTGTGTCCAAAATGTTGACTCCTGCATCTAAGAGGGTTGTGATATAGTATAACTCATCTCTTGTATTAATGGGGCCTGTGTAGTACGCTTGCTAAAATGCTAGCAAACACAAAGCTGGCTGAAACTGCTTCTTTAAGGGTGGGGGTCATCACCCAAGCTATATATGACTTACAATGCAGCCTTTGGAAAGTCTAAAGCTGAATTCAATGTACTGCTGAGAAGGCCTGGTGAAAGAGTTAGCATGCTGATGCTCAGTATCACCCTGGTGAATCCCTCTGGGCAAGCTTAAAGGTGCTCTGCTAGCTGCCTGGTCTCTGCGAGACCCTTACATCCCAGCAACAGCACAAATAAAGAGATAAGTGAGATTACCGAGACGTGCTTTATAGGGTCATGTGCATTCAGTAGTAGCTGGAGGATTCACACATGTAAATGAGGGACAGGAACCTGGGGAGGAGAGTGTTCCTAGAAAGCATATTCAGATGATGGGGAACAGCTGCAGCAGCTCCCCGAGCAGTATCCCAGCTGTGGGAACTGAGGAATAACAAGAGCTTTTCAGCTGTATCTTCAGGTATAATCTAACTCTGAGTTTCACTCTTCGTGCTGGGAGTTTTGTGGTGTGCATCCTGATCGCTCCTGACCTGCCTCTTCCTGGGCTGCCTTCACCTGGGTTTTCCTTGGTGGCTTAGGGCACAGGTATGTCACCTGGTGTGAGTGGTACGGGAGTCCCAGGAACAAAAGGAAATCTGGATGGGTCATGTGCAGGGAACATGGCTGGTGCCAGTGCTGCATACAGGGGATGAGAAATGGAGGCTAATAGGAGGGGCTGTTGAGGAGTGGGATAGGCAGTACCAGTGAAAAGGGTGGAGTGGAAGTCGCAAGTTCTTTCTATTCATTCCTGTTTATATTCTTTTCTGCTAGACACTTCTGCCAGCATTAGGGCTGCATATTTGGTCGTTGTAATTAACAACAGCCTTGTATTTCTATGTGGGTTTCCCTGATGGGAAACGTATGTTTATGTATTATTGCAGAAAGGCAATGAGTCTAGGGTTTCTGTGGTGTTCCCCCTGAATACACATTATTATTATTCAGTCAATGCGTTTCCAGTGTGAACCTTGTATTTCAAAAAGGAAGCAGATAGATGGGAAGGGGACAGACAATCCATGGTAAAAAGCTGGGAAGTGCTAGGAAGGCAATATAGTGAAGTAAATCTTGCAGTGAGCTTTGCCAGAGGGAGTACTTGCCATGAAAATATATAAGTTAAAAAGAAAAATAAATGTAGAAACAAAAGAAACTTTAATTAAATGAAAGTATATCAAAAGTAAAAGAAAAGCTGAAATCCGGTAACTAAACAAAAGCATGAAGAAAAGATTAAGTTAAAAATGTTGGTGTAATTAAAAAGGTGGGTGACAGAAAATGGATTGAACGCAGCTGAGAAAAGATTGGTTGCAGCTCCCCACTCAACAACAAAAAGCCTTGGGGAAAACTTGGCTTGCCTATGGTTGCTGGAGAAGCTATAGATAGTGGCTCTGAATGTTTATGTTTGCTCTCCAAAAATAGTATTATTGTAAGATTATTTCTGCTAAATGTATGACATTCCATAATCTATTTTTGCTAGATATGGTACAGCAACTGTGAAGATATCAAATGGTTGTGATTTGATTGTGATGTTTAAATGTTCTCAAAAGTGTGGTTCTTTGACTGTGTAACAGCAAGCTCAGCGTATCTGTAGTGAAACAGTCTTGTGTAAAATGCAGCTCAAACTGCTAAAAGCATGCTTTAAAACTCAAGCTAGTACTTCGCACTATTAAATTACAGCACAGCACCCTGGAAATTGGCACTGCCACTTGAAGTGTTGGTTAATAGAAAGCTTTAAAACCAGAAAGGTTAGAAAATCTTCACAACCAGGGGAAGTTGTGTGCATCTGTGTAAAGTATTCGGTAAAACACAGCCCAAGAGACAATGTTCTCTTTTGAAGTAATTTTTTTTACTCCAATGGGTAACTTACAAAGCAGGGGTATCCTGTGAGGAAATGGGAAGTCTCAGGATCTTCACTGGAGGTATGTCCTGGGCCTCAGTTCCAATCTGGACCTAGCTACTGAGAGGTGAGTTCAGGCCGCATCAGTGAAAAGGACTGAGCAGAGCCCTGTGGAGACTAGCATCTATGGTAGTCTCTCCTTTGTCCTTTAGCTCTTCAAAGCAACTTGGAAGCTGCACAATAATCTTTAAATGTTTAATCGCATCAGTCATAATTGCATGGGCAGTTTTCTCTGTGCAGTTCATGCATATAGTGTTGCCACATAAAGATGCTTTGGTATGGGAGCAACAGTAGAGATGATGCCTTGTAGACACTGGAATCCAAACTGAGAATCTGCACTTTTCCAGGTGCCCCTATCCCTCCCACCCCGCATATTATTGGAGCTATTCAGTGGCAAAAAGTGAGCAGGCTGGGTTTCAGGTGGAAACCAGCAAGACTCAGTGCACCTTAGCACATCCCTTGCTGATATTAAAGGTGTCGATTTAGGTGATGCTTTTCATTTAGAGCAGTTGACGCAAATTATCTGCCAGTCTCTGCCAGCATCTTCAAGTCAGCTAAATTCGTGTCGTTCTCGACTTTGTCATCTTCTTCACTACCTGTCACCCTACTGCCTCCAGCTGAACACAGTTACACACTGGCCACTGGTCTCGAAGCTTAGCATAAAATAACATGTACCTATATGAATATGGCTGCACAACAACTTCTTAATGCTTGCATTATCTATGTTAAAGCGGCAGGAAACTAAATTAATACAAATATCAATTCTCAACGCAGCACAGGTGGATACGTGATATTGCTGTCCAAGGGCACAAAGGTACGCTTCTGACACCTTCCTACTTGTTATGCTTGTTGTCCTGTTGAAACTAAAGGCACCAGTAATGTGCATGTAAAATACTAAAGGTATTTTGAATCTGGGCGAACTGGAGGCAATGAATATACAAGGTCATAGGAGAACTGAGGGTGCCTGACTTGTCTGTGTTCCTCTGTTCCAGTTAACCTCTAAAGAGGTGCCTAACAATAGCAGCACCAAAGCTATGAAAATACCTACTTTTTAAAAGCTATTCCAGGGAAATATGGACATCAGGAGGAAATTTCAAACAGCTAGGTTCCAATGTGTTATATTCTTTTAAATAAAATACAAAGAGTTACAACACCATTCTGAATGTTTGATTATGACTCTCTAGTGGAGGAAAACAAATATAAATGGTACTTTTAAAACAAATACCAAATACTGGAACATGTGCAGTTACAAAACCACAATTCCTACACACGTAAAATGCAGGCAAATGGATGCTCAGGTTAGCTTCATTAGTCAGACTATATGACATGTTTGATGTTGTTTAGCTGCCATATTTTCATTCTTAGTTGTAGTCTCTAAAGTATCAGTGGTAATTTATTCCACTTAGTGTCACATGAACTTCAAAACATACACATCTGTAGCCATTTATAGCTAAAATAATCAGTAGTTATTGTCACCTGGATGACCCAATAGGAGAAAACCCAGAATCTAGAATAGGAAAAAAAAAAAAACCAAGAATCTAGTAATCTGGGCCACTCAGATGTATCCAGGTGTGTTATTAATTTGTGTGATCATTCCTACAAGAAAATCCTGCCAGAATATGGGCGTTACAAAAACACAAGAGGGATAATTGCATTCAGTTTTCGGATAGAGAAGATCTGCCCAAGTATTTCTATACAGTGTAACCAAATAATTGAATTCCTGGTTCAATTTAACAGTTAAATGATCCAGAACAGGAATTTTGTCCAAAGATGTCTCTTCCTCTCAATTCTCTTTTAGGGAGGCTTAGATGTGACTGACTGTCTGGAAGTTATTTATAAACGAGCAGGTCTGTGTTTGGGAGTTTGAGAATAACTTGCCTTCTGTCCGCTGATGAAGAGCAAAAGTTCTTCCTTTGTATCTCATGCTCTATTTGTTTCTAATCAGTCAAACAAAACAAGATTAAAGGGGGGCAGTACCGTCATCAGTTTTACAGAAAGCTGTTTTGACTAACTCTGTTCAAACTGCAGTAGTAGAAATAGTAAAGAATCTGAGTCTAGGGGAGGGAGTAAGAATATGAAAAAAAAAAAAAGGGGGAGCTCTTTCTACAGGGCAACTTTAAATTTTCTACCCTTGAAAGTAGTATCTACATTATTAGGGTTGTTTGAAGAGGAGAAAAATAAATCAGAACCTGAGATGCTGGAGTCTAGCTGGTTAAGTGTGTTTCGTTCAAATGCAAATGCCCATTTTACTGCAAAGCTGTCTCTCTAATTGCTATAGGGTGTTTAAAGCTACTCAGGATATTCAGATTGAGGGTAATGGTGAGCTTGTGCTTACTGCAAGGAATATTCCCTAATTTTTCTGCCCTGCTGTTTCTTACTAGTCAATGTCTGGAGCTGGAGAGACTCTTGAATCCTGGTTTAAATCAGCAGGGAATTAGGGTCTTTAAATTTATCTGCGGTTTAGAGCTCATTGCTCTTAGGTTCAGGTCATTTGATATCCTGGCACCTGCAGGTATGCACTCAGCAGTACTGATCAGCACTGACAAGCAATCCATAGAGCAGGCTGCATCTCGAAGCTTTCACAGACTTTACATAAAGGCCGTATGGCAGAGAATTGTGGGAGCTATGCAGATATTCAGACTGCACTCACAGTTGCTAATGCTGTGGTTCGCTATCAGCTCCCCGCTTAAAGTTTTGGCGGTCCTGCTCTCTCAGCCACGAGTCGTGCGAAGTATTTCAGCGGAGATCAGGCGTTGCAAATAATTTATGTTCTGACTCACAGCCAAGAAAAATTACCTGGACGTGCTGTTCTCTGTTAAAAGTAAGATTTTTACCGACAGCAGTGATATAGGTGAGACTGGAGTATAGTCTTGCCTTGCGTCACTGCTCATTCTTCAGGATTTTGTCATGATTTATATCATGCAGGGTGACAGCGAGTTCAGGGAAGAACCCCAATGACTTCTGTCCTGGTTTTGGTACTCCCGTGTCATTTTTTTGTTCCTCTTAATTGTTTCTCTTCTGGATACTTTTTTACTGTCAGGAGTTCATATTTCACCCATTTTTTTCAGTTATCAGCCACTGAAATTATGGGTATCTGAGTAGTTAATGTTTACATTCATGTCTTTCTTGGGCTTCAGAATAATTTTTTTAAGTGAGCAAGGAAGATTCCAACCCCCAGTCATTTTTCAAGCTATCTGTAGGAAAGTAGAGGTATAGTAAGTTATACCTGATCTATATCTGGAATTTTGTTTTTACGAAGACTTGCATTTGCACTAGTGTGTGTTAAGCAGGTGATAAATATCTCCTGGGGAGGTGGGAAGATTTGAAACACGTTCCAAGCCAAGGAATCTTTGTCTGTATCAGCCTTTCAGGACACCACATCTCTGAAGTTGGCTGCTGAGCAGACTGCAGTCGTTTTTATTGCATCTTTTAGGTACAAAGAAAGCCACAATAAATCAATTGTGACGTTAAAATCAGTGCCCATCAGTTATATCAAGGAAGCCTTTGTGCAAAACTTGCCCTCTGTTAAGCTGTACTAGTGTCTAATTTTCTGCTGCAGACAGTGCCGGTGCATGGGGCAGCCATGGTGTTAAAATTTCCCCCTCTTCCTTCTCTGTCAGGCAGCCTCCAGCCCCTCTGCGGCAGGTGGGAACTTCATGTGTTCCCCAGGGCTTTGCAGACCTGTGACGGGGAAGTGGGAGGAGGAGGAGGTCACGGAGGGGCAGGGTCTCAAGGGTCTTCCTGTGGCCGTGGTGCTGCCCCTCATCTGCCTTTCCTAGAATGACTTGATGGCCTGTGTCACTGCATGCCATGTCATGTGACTGATGTAGTTTGGGATTTAGAGGGTGCTCCCCAACATACCCTGTGAGAACATGTCTTGCCATCATGTATGACGTACCTGTAAGAGGCAAGGGAAAGAGGTTTACCTCATCTTTCTCATTTACATGGACACATCTTTAGTCTTGTAAATAGAACAAGTCTAAATTTCCTATAGTAAAATGCTGAAAATTAAATTCTTTTTATGTTCAGGGTAATAGCGTGATACTTCATGAATGTTTGAAACTTAATGGAGCTTAGTCTTCTTTCTCATGTTTAGGGGAGGAGGGAGAACTTTTGTACGTTGCAATAAAATGTAGCCGTACAAAAGCAGTCAAATTCTGAGCGCCAGGATAAATAAAAAATTATTCTTCTTCACAGTCCTAGGATGATTGCATAAAATTATGTTCAATACTGGATTCAATATGAGAGAATATACTAGTTAAGAAATCCTTTAAATGAGAATTTATTCTTTCTGTGGAAAAAAAAAAGCTCTTTATCAGAAAAATAATGAAACCTGATGCAAGTCTGAATATTACTGTGTATCCTTTCACTGTATGTAAAACTGACAGAGGAGCAATTTCTAAGATCCGTTCTGACCTTCTGAAATGCTTCTCTTACAAATAAACACTTGAAACTATAGGTCATTTATGAGAATTAGGATATACTGCCCTAGGTGCACTCACGAGTAATTAAATGATCTCTGCAGACTGATTTGCCATGCATCTGACTTGTACGTGGGAGTAAGTAAATGGCTCAGTGCACCGATAATGAGTTTTATAATTTTTATTACGAATTCTGTTGAAGTTTTGAAACAGGCTGCATTCAACCAGATACTCAAGGACTTTAAATGAATTCCAGACAGAAACCAGGTCTTACCCTAGTACGTGTCCTAACTACTAAGCTTCAACATTTTTCTGTTATGCTGTCTTAAACTTTCTTTCTAGTTAATAAGCCTTCTGGCTCCTTTGGGTAGTTAAACGCTGTGCTAATGGGAGGCAGCTCCAGAAGGACCTCACAGATCTGAGTGGGCAAAAAAAAACGCAGAAAGTCTTTAATATAGATTACTCTGTTTAAGCCAAGTAATGCCTCTAGAGAAAAAATCTGTGCATATGGGATGCTGAGCTCAAAACTGGCAGTTGCAGCTCCAGAAGGTGATGCTGAAGTTGCCAGTTCTCTGAAACCATAGGCAGGGATGTACCTTCTGACAGCACCAGTACAGCAGTGCTGGGTGTTGGTAGTGATGAGAGTAGGCTGAATACTGGCCAGGCTTTTCCTAACACCATCTCATACTGCTGCTATGTTTACTTACTGTTACGCAAGCGGACACAACCTTCCAGCCCTCTGTTGTTGAAGATTAGGATGCGCTAGAGAGGCTGCAAAATCTGTATTTCCTATAACCTGTAGATTTCCTTGTCTGTAGATGACAATTTGCTCGGCATGACGCCTATATAGAATCCCTGGGTGAGACACCAGCTTACCATCAGGTATTGTGCATGGACCTAGGCATCTAATATAGGTTTCAAACCCGACTGTATTAATCATGAGCCTGAACATTAGATATTATAATGACTAGCTTCTAGGTGCCTAGATCCTTTCTGCCTATATTTCATCGTATTGGCAACATTCAGTGGAATATGTGAAGTGAGTTTTGTTTTCCTCAGTCTTGTATCTTGCAGAGAGGTTTCCAGATGCTCATTGGGCTGTTTACTGTGATGGCTGGATTGTTTTACTGTGGTTTTGGTAAAGGGCTCAAACCCTGACTGTGCACTGAGACTGAACTTTTTCCTTCCTGATAAATTATCTTCTGTACTATCATTGTTGAACATGGGTTACTTAATTCTGTGTTCACAGGAAACTTAATGCTGTGTTTGTTTCTGGGATATAAACTGGAGTGAACAGGAGTTTCAAATACCTACTACTGTATCTTTTCTGTAACAATGTAAACAACTATTTTGTCATATGCCGAGTTTGGCATATTTCACAGGCACAAATATAAAAAGATTGAACTATCCATTAGTAGATAAGAATCAAATTCTTTAAAGTTTTAAATAGAAATTTGGAAAAGTAACATTGATTCCCAGAAAATTAAGACTGAAAATATATGCATCATTTAAAGCTACTGTTAAGTAACTTGTTGCTTAATTGGCTGTAAACTGTTAACTGAGTGTTGTACATTCAGCCTTTTGTAACAAAGCAAAACACGCATACTGATAACGTATATTAAAACAATCCATTATAACTGTGTATCTGATTACAGACACATCTTCTTTCATCCAGTAGAAAACAGTTTTGGAAACTTAACTGAATCTTCTTAAATGTATGTGTGGCCACTCGGCCTTCCAGTCGCTGCTTCTTGCAGAAAGAGAGCAGAGTGCACAGTAAGACTGGGGGAGGCAAAAATACGAGGCAGGAGAAGAGAGAAGCCAAGCAGAGGAGAGATCCCTCTCATATCTTGACTCTGCAGTTCTGCAGTCTTTACAGATAGCAGCTGCCATGTTTCTTTTTGAGTGTGTGTGAATAAATACCATATATTTATTGAGAGGCACGGTGGGCTCAGCACTCGGCACCTCTTTCATAGCCAATGTGTAGCACACAATCCTCCATCTTGGCCTCTTTAGCAGCTTCCTTGCTACAACTTCCAACTACGTCTGAGTGCTTCCTTTCTCAGATATTTGAGTGATATTTCAGCAATCCTAGTAGAGCAACGCATTTCCTAGGTTTACAGTTAGATGTACACACATCAGTGTGTCTAAGTCTATGTATACTTCATGTCAGTTCCAAGAAATGCCTATTCTCGTTTATCCAGATACACACAGAGATCATGGTGAAGATTAGGTATTTAGGCAAAACTCTCATCCTGGGTAGAGCTTTATCTGAGGAAGATCTTGAGTTAGGTATCTGGCCTCTTAAACTCTTCTTTTTCCTTGCCTTTTTTTGTCCACCATCTGGCCAGGATTTTCATAGAATGTCCTGAGTTGGAAGGGACCCACAAGGATCATCAAGTCCAACTCCTGTCCCTGCATAGGACAACCCCAAAATTCACACCATATGTCTGAGGGCGTTGTCCAAATGCTTCTGGAATATTGTCAGGCTTGCTGCTGTGACTACCTCCCTGGGGAGCCTGTTCCAGTGTTCCACCACCCTCTGGGTGAAGAATCTTTTCCTAATGTCCAACCTAAACCTCCCCTGGCATATCTTCCTGCCGTTCCCTTGGGTGCTATCATTGGTCACCAGGGAGAAGAGATCAGCGCCTGCCCCTCCTCCTTCCCTTGTGGGGAAGCTGTAGACCGGGATGAGGTCTCCCCTCAGTCTCCTCTTCTCCAGGCTGAACAGACCAAGTGGCTTCACCTGCTCCTCATACGGCTTCCCCTCTAAAACCTTTGCCATCCTCATGGCTCTCCTCTGGACACTCTCTAGTAGCTTCGTATCCTTTTTTTATACTGTGGCGCCCAAAACTGCACACAGCACTGAAGATGAGGCTGCATCAGTGCAGAGTAGAGCGGGACAATCACCTCCCTTGACGAGCTAGCATAATTTAACCAGCTTTGATTTTAACTCTCCTTCCTGAAATGGTGAATGAATAAAATGGCTTTAGGAAATGCTACACTATTTGGCATAAGTAGACAAAACCACGTTCTTTCAAGATGGAAAACTGAGCTTGCTCATGCCTTGACACTTAATTGCTTATAAACAAGTAATTGCCGTAACATAAGGAAAACATTCTCCTTCAGCTGGTTGAGTTGGCACTCAACCATCAAGCCATTGTTTGTTTACACCAGTTCTTTATACTTGTCTGACACCTTTGTTTCATTTAAACACAAATTTAGCACCACACTTCCTAAATGCAGAAGGATAATGCAGGGGAGGCATCACTAGCTGTTGGTAACAACAGTCTATGAAGGTAAGCATATGTTCTGTGACGAGAGTGCAGTTGGACTGCCTGGTTGCTCAAATCAGTTTTGAGTAATAATCTGAAGATATTTAAACAAGACCTAGGAACTTTCATGGTAGATTGAGTCCAAAGTCCTGTATACCATTTGCAATCGTGGCTAGTACCTGATGTGTCAGAGAAAGATGTAAGGGGATAGATTATGCCAGCTAAATTGGAACATAATGTGCCCTCCAAATTATTTGCTTGATTTGTAATAGCAGTAAGACTTATTGAAAACTGAAGCATGATCTGAAAAAAGTTTGCAAATACTAGGGAGAAAATTTAGGATTAAATAAAACACCAGTCTAAAGCTGACAGACGTAGCCTTTTCACTTTTTAGAAAAGCTAATCAGAACTGTTTAGAAAACTACAAATTGCATTTTTGTCATGTGTCCTGTTTTTCTTACAATATTCAGAGCTGTGCTCTGTGTTGCTGTAATATCCAACATCTGTAGCAAATTGAATCCTTAAGATTTATTACCACTTTCTGAGTTTTAACATGTGGAGTGTTTCCATTCCTTGAAAAGTTGTTTTGGTGGTATCATATCACACAGCTGTGTGATCATAGGAGGTATGAAATTAAATAGAATGTATTCCTTAACTTCTCCAACAGAGCTTTTAAAGCTTTGGATGGAGCAGATAACATAATGTTGCCTTTTGATGTATGAAATAACATTTAAAATTCCAATTTTACATTCATTGCTAGAGATATACAGTGACTGTTGCTCCATCAAATGGAGCTTCAGCATAACTGTCAGATGTTTGGAACAGTCCAGATTCATCGTCCAACACTCAACCACAGTTAGGAAAATACAGCAGATTTGATATACACTTGTGCCTCATTCCTGTATTACGCAAGGTAGTAATAAAAATGCAAATAGAATGACAAGATCTGTGCAATCCATAAGTAAGGTTGAACTTTGTGCAAAGTAAGACATTTTGTTGTTTCTGAGACCAGCTCCTTTAAGGAGGAGGGTAACAACAAGATGTTTGTAGTAAGTATTAAAGGGAAGTTGATATTTTTTTTTTCTGCAGACACAAAAAGACTGCAGAGTGTTCTATAATTTGGATTTGGTATTTCAAAAGGCTTGCTATAGAAATAGCAAAGTTGGAAGGGTGAGTTAAAGCTGATGTTTGTTATCTGTAAATCTTCTCTGGTATGTCTGTGATAGAATCTTCTGCTGCAGCATCTCTCTTAGCTAAATTCTTACGTCTGTCTTCTGCAAGCAAAATGCAGGTAAATCAGTTGTTGGCAGCATTAATCAATATGAATACGGTGAATGTGACCACTAGGAAGACAACAGTAAAGTCTGCCTAAGAGGACATTTGGAGCATAATTACCTGCATGCTTATTACTTTCTTACCACAGAAGTTTGTCTGTCTCAGAGAAAGGTGAAATACAGAAATGATTGTTTTCTTCAGATCTGCTCCTTCATCTGCTTAATCACACTTTGATTGTCACAATGCTGAGTTCTTTAAGTCTGAGAAGCTATCTGTAAGCTCTCACGAAGGGGGATGAAATGTAACATGTTCTGCCCCCAAGACCAGGGCTAACATCCATTGGATCGACTGTCTTGTAGTTCAGCTTTGCCTGAGATCGGCCGTGCCTCATGGTGTCTAGTCCCTTGTTCCTTTCCCTTATCTATCTCAAGACCCGCTCCCCTCGGCACCATTTTGGAGCCACTGTCCCCTTGCACACAAACCTGCCCTGTGACTGTCGCCACTTCCAGCATGCGTCTGGGATGCTTAAGCTGAACAGTTCAGCTGGACCTGGCTGACTTGGTCTGGAGCTGAGGGAGTCCACTGCAGCAGTGGCCAGTGCTGGCGTGGTGGGACTTAGTCGCTCTTGGTGTTGTGTCTCCTGTGCTGTTCAGTGAGTATGAATGGCTGCACTAGGTGAAATTGCTGTCATGCCCTCCCCTGCTCCACCTTGTGGGTCAGCCACTGGGGGAAAATAAAGCAAGCCAAAAAAATGGGAGATCCTCCTACTGACTTTCAAGAGTTAAGGGCATAAACTGCTTTTGGAGAACAATGTTAGCAGAATCATGCCAGTGAAAGCTTTTGTTAATGCTTCCATCTCGCTAGCTCAGAGGTTTCGTCTTTGCTCACAATTTCTCCTTTTGCGATGCCTCGTGCTTCCATTGATTCTGTTTTTTAATATAAGAAGACCAGAAATCTTCCCTTTGGAATAAATATTGACAAAAAAATGGCTGCCTTATTTACATCTTCAGCTAACCATACTGTCAAATTAATAAATTCACAAATTTTGCAAGTTAAGACTGAACAAGGCATCAGGCAGGGTTATATGGAGAAAATGTACAAGAGAGTTAACAGGGACACTATACTGAAATGTAGTCCTTCATGCCTGGCTTTAAAAAAATGCTGATTAAGATATTAATGAATGTGCATGTACATGTATTCCTATGTGTAATAATTCCATATTTAGCTTGACTGTGCTTCACAGCTTTCTCAAAAGGGAATGCTAACAAATATTTAACTCTTTAGTTTCAAATAATTCTAACAGTTGGAGCTGACAATGCTTCTTAGAAAACAACAACAACAAACAAAAAACAAAAAAACCCCAAAGCTTGTAGGCATTGAAGGCACTATAACTGTTGCCCCAAGCCAGATAAGAATAATTTCCTTTACAGATTCAGTCTGTTTAGCCCAAGTAAACGAGTGCTGAGGCTAACACGCATGGGAAGATCAATGCGAAAAGAAGGACCACCACTTACCAGTAAAGAAATAGTTCAATATATCTACTAGACCAGTTCCTATCTTATGCATAATATGTGTCTAATATAATGTATATACCATGAGCAAAAAGGAGAGGTTGCAAATTTCATTAACCAAAGACAGCAAGACATTGCATTAGTAGTCACAACAGGGTAAGAGTTGAGCTTATTATAGGGAAGGATAAGGTTAAAGAAGAGTTACACCAGATATTCTCATTTTGGTTGGACCTGGTGAAATTTAAGCTTGGTTACATAGGCAAATTGCTTCAGCCCTCATAACTGCTAGTGGTGATCTTGGAGTCTAGAAAACTGTTTTTTAAATCTTCCCCTAAACTTTGAGCTTATCTTGGAAAAGACAGCGAAAAAGAACAGCCAAAGAATTATACAGCTGTCATTGCAACTTACATCCTGGAAAAATACCAGAATATACTCAAACAAGCAATTTGTAGGCACCTAGAAAATGATAAGGAGATGAGTAACAACCAGCATGGATGTACTAGTAACAAGTCATGTCAAGCTGATCTAGTTTTCTTCTCTGACAGGCTGAATAAGGGAGAAGCAGTAGGAGTCAAATAATTTGACTTTTACAGATTTTTATGCTCTTTTACCGTGTCTAACAACTAGGAAAATATGCAGTAGGTGAGACTATTAGGAAATGCAGAATTAGTAAGGAAAATCTACTCTAGAGTAGAAAATCAGTGCTTTAACATCAAACCAAAAGGCTATATCAAACATGATCCTTCAAGGACCTTGCTTGAGTCCAGTACTATTCAGTATTTTCATCAGTGATCTGGATGAAGGAATAATGTTTTAACTGTGCAGATGATATTAATTCAAAAGGCTGTAAACACGTTGGAAGACAAGATCAGGTTCTCCAACTCTTAAGAAATTATCTAACAATTCACTTGAGCTGAATGCCAGCTTCAGAGGGACAAGACTGCCTGGACAGCAGAATTACAGAAAGGATTTAAGCATTATAGAGGATTGCAAGCTAAATATGACTCAATGGTGTCACGCTGTTGGAGTGAGACACACCAAAGTGGATGCATCATCAGAAACAGAGTCTTGAATAGGAGTCTCCTACTCTGTTCAGCACTGAATTCTGCAGATCAGGAAGGATGTACATCAAATGTCAGGGTCCAGAGTGGTGAGGCCGGTCAGAAATGAGAAAACAGGTTGGGGGGTAATACAAGGACAGGTTGAGGGGGAAGAGTAACTAAATTTAATTCTGAGAAAACCGAGCATACCTGAGTCTTCAATTACATGGAAAGGTGCAATAAACAGAATTAAATTCCCCTCCATGTGCTGCAGGTAGGGCAAGTAGTAATGGACTTAAATGATAGCAAGCAGACTTAGGCAAGTCATTAGGAAAAGTAAGAAAAGGTAGTTTCACACCAATATTGGCTGGGCACTGATGAGATTATGGCATTTCCATCCTGGGGGGCTGGTTTAAAACCAGACTCAAGAAACATTAGGGTAACAGTTCTTCCTCTGGGCCAGAAGATAGGCTAGCTGATAGTGTGACGTCCATTTCTGCTCTTACAATTTCCACTCCTATGAGGGTTTTTGAGTAGAATGTGTAAGAGGTAATTGAGATAAAATGTGTAAGAATGTTATCTAATTATGTGGACAACTTGTGTGCTAGGTCCACTAATTTGTTCCCTAGGAAAATGAAACAAACCTGAAGCAGATTGGAAAAGCTGGACCTAAATGTAGATAAAATGTTGTAAGAGCCAAGTACGAAAAGGAAGTTGGTGCTGGAAATGCGTTATCAGTTTGGCACCTTATTGCAGGCAATGTCTGCTTGAAGGGTTAAATTCCAACAGTTACGCATGAATCACTTTGAATATTTAAGCAAACTTTCTTTTTCTTTCAAAATATGCACATACTGTTTCAAGATCAAATACTTTGCTTAAGGTGGTCTGTGTTGCTCAGTCCTCACTAGTACTAAATCTGTACGCTCTACTTTTGTAGAAAAGGTCATTCTGCAAAACTGAAGAAATCCCTTTAGGTTACTAAATACTTTCTCACCCAGAGGTGCCACATTCCTGCATCCTACCCTTTGGCCAATGTCTACTGCAGTGAAATAATAGCTCAGTTTTTTTTAGTAATAAACAGGCAGTTTTTCAAAAACATAGCAAAGTTCTATTTTGGACAGAGGGGGTCAGGTAGTTGGTGACTTACTAACATTGTTATTGCAGTTATCATTGCCCTGTATCTAATACAGGGCCTTTAATTTTGGGGGAACTGAAAAAATTTCTAGGGAGTGCAAGGAAGGCCTAAGTCAGCCCAAAACTGTAGGAAGATTTCTTCTGAGTGAAAAGTGGCACTAATAATATAGATATACAGTCATACCTTCAAGTGGTATAGTATATATTCACTTAGTAACTGACTGGTATCGAAGATTGTTAACAAAGTAACTCGATAAGTAGAATATTGGGAATATTATCTCTAAATCTAAACTATATCAATAAATGTTACAAACTGCTAAAATTGCCCTTTCTCTTAACGTAACATGGGGAAGAGCAAGAAACGTATCTCTGCCCAGATTTATCTGATTAAACATTACTTTGAAGTCTTTTGGATGTATATATTTAAGTGTACTGTTTATTTTCTTACCTATCCACACAGACAATCATTTTATGTGAATTTGGATTAAAAAAAAGCTGCAGCCATAAAGGCCAAGGCAAAGAACTATGTAAGAAAGCAAAGCAATCATCTTAGTGTGAGACTTTCATATATGAATGAACAGAACAAAATTGGGAGCAATCCCTTTTCCAACAATCTACAGCGTACTTGTTCTCAGGTAATCTAAGACTAACCACCAGTTTAAAGGGCATACACAGTAAAGGGCGTGCAGATACTTTAACCTTTCGCGTTGCTGCTGACTCTCTTTGTATTCTGACTGTGTTTATGTGGGCACTAAGAGTCAATGGTCTGTCTGATCCTGCTCTTTGAATGTTGGTTTTGGCTATCCAGTGCCATTTGTCATCCTTTCCCACGTGTTTGTACTGAATTCCCAGTGTAAAGGAATAAAAAGCAAACCTTTGTTTTGTCATGAGCAAGTTCTGGTAGAAATGAGACATTTCACAAAGAATGCTGATGAAAACCTGAGTTTTCAGCAATGTACCAAAAAAAGTAGATAGAATGGAAAACTATTTCTGTGGAATTTGCTTTCTTGATGAAAGCATCAACAGTGAGTGATAGCAGAACTCTTAGTGCAAAAACAGCACTGGCTCATCAGATTCCTTTCCTTTTTAAGCATAGCAAATGCCAAATCTCGAGTTATAATGAAGGCCGAATCATTACGGCATAACAATTCTAACTAAAAGTGTAGGTATTGACTAGAGCTGGTTAGGTTCCTGGCTGAGGTAAATAACTGTAATTTCGTACTGGACTTCAGCTGAAGAGCACAATTTTAAAACCTGAGTATCTTCCTAGAAAATCCCAGTGCCAGATCTTAAGCAGTTGCTCATATGTAGCTCACTTCTAGTGGTGATTCAAACGTTTTTTTAATGACACCAAAGCTGGAAAATTTGACCACAGGCTCTTTTTTAAGAAATATCATTGAATTACAAAATCAAAATGCATGGGCAATTAAACTACCGGCAGTGTGGCAGGACTGCCATTGTTTAGATTATTGTGGGATGACCATGTTATCTCCCAGAGCCACTACTAATGTGTAAGTAGCTGCTCTGAGTTTAAGTTTCTTTGTGGATCAAGTCAGAGTTGGCAGGTGTATTGACTGTGCTTTGAAAATTAACAGAATTTCCTTTACTTCCCAGTAGAGGTGTATCTATAAAAACTCCCAGCTACATGATTGCACTAATGAGCTGTCCTCTGCCTCCTCTCAGTAATGCTAATATTAGTAAAATAGACAATCACAACCACCTCTGAAACTTTTGGAAGGGGAAGCACCCCAGGGATTGCGCTAGCTTTCTCCCACCCTCTTCTACCAAGTTTAACAACAGCAATGTGCAGTTTCAAAAGCTAAACATTTTTTCTAGTGGGGTAATGAAGATATTTGAAAGACAGATTTCTAGTTTGGGTTTGTTTTTTTTTTTTAAACAACTGTTTTTCTTAAATCTGCTTTGAGAAATGTCTTGGTGATTATGAGGCAACTGAGTCAGTGTTCCATCATAATCATATTATTTTTCCATGCTTCATTTCTAAGGTCATGTCGGTTAAAGTATTTTATCCAGAGAAGTTTCTTGCTCTAAAAGTAGTGGCTCCTGTGATTTTTATTCTTCCTCCGACAGTCAGGATTTATGTTTGAGAAGAGCAGCCAGGGTCACCTGCTGTTAAGTACTCCAGTAGGAGTCATTAGGCATTAATTACTTAGGAACAACACAAATTCAAACTTTTTGAAGACATTAACTAGGCAAAACCTGGTATTAATGACAGAAAAAGTCAACTGTGCTTTTTCTTTCTTGGGAAAATGTGATGCTTAATGTTGCAAGCGTGAACATAAATAGGTGGAAAACGTGCACGAATGCCACAGTGGCAGAGCGGCAAGGTACCTTTCCTGAAACTGATGTAAGAAAGTGATTTAACCCTTTTGACCATTTGAGCACGTTTTGATAAAAATATAGTTACATTAGAGAAATCACATATAACTAATTTAATTTTTCTTAAAAAACAGACTGAAGGCTGCGAGATTCAAAACTACAGATGCTCATGGACCTTATTCTCTATGAAGTCACATTCTAGAAATACTTGCAGTATTCATTAGATTTTAGTTAAAAACTCAAGAACTGGTTCTGCTTGCCCCTTGGTTTTAAAGATAATGATTTGAACTCTGTATTTTTTCCTTCTTATGGTTCTAAGTCGTAATATTTTGATTAAGATGGAAAGAATTAAAACAGTTTATTTCAGATAAATCTACTCAGACCTATTGATAATTAACTGTCAGAGCTGACAGTTAATGAGATTTCTATTAGATGAGCAAGTGTGGGTTGCAGTGTTACTGAGAAAAAGCTTGTGGTTTGAAACAGCTGTTACTTGGCCTTCTTTACTCACACAGGTACTGGACATCTTTCCTGGTATATTGCCAAGAAACAAAGTGCCATAATACAGATTTCAAGGGAAATTAATATGAAATGGTACCAAGTTTTTACCTGAATTATTTGTGAACTGAATTTAGGCTGGATATGTGGACTACGGGGCTTCATTACCAGAAAGCTACTTTTTAAACCTGGGGGCTAAATAGAGCAAATCAAAGTGGGCTAGCAAGGCAGCAGGTGCGAGCAGAGCAACAGAGCTCCAGGTCGGAAGTCAGAGCAAGTTGCTTTGTGGCAGCTGCATGCAGAGGAGTGGAGCTGGAAATGAAGCCAGTGGAAGAGCATGGAAGGATTTCTGGCCACCCAGGGGGGAGTGGGGCAGCCTGTGAAAAGCCACTGACCTGTCTGGTCACATCAGGAAAACTCCCGAAGCCAGAGGGATGTGTTCTAGCCAGAGCCATGTGCAATGGTTTCTGCGTTAGTTCTTCGGAGGCATTTGTGTGGTGAGGTGAAGTTGTTCTTATTTCTTGAGTTGTTTTTGTTGTTGTTGTTGGGGGTTTTTTTTAAGTTAAATAGTCTTGTTATTGACAGCTGGCTGGTTGCATGCACTTGTCCTAAGGCCACTACAGGCAAGCCTTGGGCTTGAGGAGCCCTCTTCAGCCATGGCTTTCATGTGGGGTAAGAATTGCCTAATGGAGATCTAGTGAATAACAGCTATCACACTATAACTTCACGTATGTAGCAATTTGCAGTAATTCTCCCAGTTCAGTACTCAGTATTTCATGAGCAAGTTGCTGTGAATACAGGCTACTTGATACCATGTCCTTAAATGGGATGGGAGGCAGTTAAAAAGAGAGCAGGAGTTATATACAGAGCCTAAGCCAAGCTTGCTGAAGCTTTATCATAATGATTGCATATCTGTACAAGCTCATCTTTTTCAGTGTGAAGAATCTGACTGTACAGAAACTATTGTCAAATGCACCTAGTAAACAAGCTGAAAAAAGAATGACTTTCTCTAATCACTTTCTCTTTCAGTCATCTTGGATTTCATTTGTAACAATAGCAGATAAAGCTCTTACAGGCAGTCTAATATCATGCTTTAAATAATGAAAAACCTGTGTCAAGCTGATTAACATTAGCACAGGCTGGGTCAAACTTGTTTGGCACTGTGTTTATAATACTTGAACTGGTATGTATTTTGTTTCCGTTATCAGGGCAAACATTTAACAATGATAATATTTCAGAAGCACCAATCTTTACTTAGCTTTTTTAGTTTTCTTTCTAGTAGGTAAGAAAGCAGGCAAGTGCTTGTGTAGAAATGATAGAGGATAACAAAGGATGGTTCTTGATCTTCAGTCAGGTGCTGTTTGTTTTTAATCTTTCCCAAAAATGTCTTGTACTGAGACTGAAGTCAGACATTGTAGCAACGCTGAGACAGTGTTTTCAACTCAGTACCCTACATGTGCATAGCTGAACTGCTTTGTGCTCTACTTCTGTCTAGATAGACACACACATTGCACAAAAATATGTCCAGTGCTACTGTCGCAGCTTTGTCAGTGCAATCTGCTTTGTACATTCAGGCAAAGTCAGTGGCATGACAGCCTTAGGCATAACTTTATAACTAGAATGTCAAGATATTTATTGTGAGCTAACCCAATAGTGGTTGTTTGAGAATATGCTTGCTACGGTTTAGTAAGCATATGTAACGTATCATGCACTGTAACACATTTATTGAAGGAGTCGGTAACTGCTCATAGTCACCCATGTAAGGGTAAGGGATGAAAGGCCACTGTGTAAATTAGCACTGATGGCTTCTTGTTGCTGTCTCTGTCCGGTTTGATGGGAATGTGAATTGCAACTGCAAACTTGTGTTTTCCTTTCCATTTGATGGCACAGCTCTGCAAAGAGGACCAGGGCCCTGATCTAGACTGGGGTCCTTGGGTACTCATACAGAAATAATTATTAACTTCAAGTTGCCTGCAGTCCTTCTGGTGTGTGACTTGATACAGTGGAGACAAAACTGTGTAGGAGATGTATGTAATGTCTTCCCTAAATGTCTTTTTCCACCTTAGGAAGCCTGGAGATGTAATAGTTGTTATGAAAACTAGTGCATGTACACCCATGCACATCTTTTGATGAATATGAACTTCTACTAAGTTTTAACAGCTGTCTCTGGCATGTTGTTCTGCCCAAGGCCACTGACTGGCTGGAACATAAATTAGATGCTGTAGAACATAATGAATTTTACCTTAGCCTTTAGCAGGGTGAGTCAAAGAAATAAATCTGAAAACATTAAAGTCAAAGAAGGGGAGATCATTGAAGTGATTCTGGAAACCAAAAATGAAATACAGTGTTTCAGTTACTCATAGGTACTTAACACTACTAACAGACTCACTGGAGTGCTTACAGATCTCAGATGTATGCTGTGGCAGAAATGTGCTACAAATACCTTTCAAGAAAACATGAAGATAAAGGTCATGCTACATACCAAACACCTACAATCTAAATCATTGCAGCTCAGTTTCAGTCAGAGCCACAGTTTTCACACTGCTCGCTCTCACGTACATTTCCATTTTTAAAATGTGGAGGAAACTAACATGTCAGGGTCTTGACAATAAATTGCAGTGAAAGAAAAAGCCGTTCCTCCGTTTCACCACTTTGAAATACACATGTAGTGTGTTATGGCACATCTGTGCCTATGGATTTGCAAGGGACACTGGTAGGAGTTTGAAAAATCCATGCTCCAGTGGGTGTAAAACAATCCCTCCTACATGCACCAGTGTGGAAGCGGTGAGGCTCTTGGCACGTGCAGGAATGCATCCCATGCATCATGGACACGCGTGGACTGGTGAGTGCAAGGATCTAGTGACAACAGGGAGCCGGGAGGTGAGAATGTGCATTCAGTCCCTGAGCACCTAGGTACTCTGCACATCTGTGATCTTTTTCCACATTTGAAGATATATTCTTTCATAACTGAGAAATAAAGGTTTACTTCTGCTCAATAAGTACTGAAGACAGAAGAAACTCAAAGCTTAAAGTCAGCCAGGCTGTAATTACCTTTAAATGGAGCTTAGCTAGAACTGCATATTTACACAAGGAGACATTTTTTTGGTGATACAAAGACATTCTGGTCTCTTCTGTGGCTTGGCATAGTATCTAGTGAGAAGACGTTCTTCCAGTTTGTTGCCTCCAGCTGATATTTGGTTGTATGAACTACTTCTTATCTTCTGGAAGAGTTTTCATGTATCTTTGGGCATGGCTTAAAAAACCCGGCTCATTCTGTTCTCTGTTTTTCTAGGAGAAATGTAGCTGAGAAAATTAGAGTTTTGGATATGTAGGACACTGAAAGTGAGATGAAAATTAAATGCTTCTGATTTCTGAAATAGAACATGAAACTGAAAATTTGCATTCCTCTGTAGCACTTCAGAAGTGTCTAACTTTTACTGAATAGCACTTACTGAATCTATGAAATCTGTGCTTTTTCAGAGCATGGAAACACTCCAGCACTCTCAGCATATCAGCTAGAACCTAATGCTGGAAAACATACCTGACACCAATAATGATCATCATCTAAAATTATTGCTGAGGTGTTCCTCATACTGAACTTTATCTAAATTCCTTTGAATAAAGGAGATAGAAGCCACAATAATTTTATAACTTAGTAAAATAATTGATTGCTCATGTTTGGAAATCCTACCTGTTTGTAGAATTTCAATGGGCTGTGCAAGTGGAAATTTAAGTGTTCTTTTTCAGGACTTCTAATTCAATATGAAAACCTAACAGTATAAACTTATTTTTAATAACCTGCTCTTTGCTCACAACCTTCCAAGTTAAAGATGAGAACAGCCTGTGGAATTACAAACATCTTCCTATGCAACTAAAGACTGTGTTTCTGTTTTGTTCTCTGGTGTTACTTGCTTGTTCTGTTCTGAACTATTTTCCAACTAAGGAGTGAATGTCAATTGACTTTTCATTTGGTATAGCAGAATGCTAACTAATATTATAAACCTCTGTTGTGTACAGCCATAAAGTTTTGAAAGTATACCTCCCTAGCTTCTGACTATACCTCAGGAAATGAAAGAATCTTTCCAGACTGTTTAAAGTGAGTTGCTGCAAGGTTTGCTGCTAGCATTTATAATGCGAAACTTAAAACAACCGTTCCATATTTATGCTAAAACTGTTCCTCCAAGGAATATTCTGCACTTCATGTATTTATCCTTCATTTTTCTGAATTGTAAGTTTAATTCAACTCCAGGTTCACCAGATTCCTCTTCTTTCAAACTGCTCTTGCAGCTGTTCAAGAGCAAAAAAAGATTACAAGAACAATGAACAATTGTTTTGCAATTATTTATATTATGTTAATATCTTTTAATACGTACTACATATAAGACTTTTAAAATTCCTCATGCAATTTCTTCACACAAATTAAAGTATGTTCTTGAAAGTGCTTGATCCTGTTTATCAATCAGGGGCCCAGAGTATGACAAGTACTCTATTTCAAGCAAATAGAATTCTACACTTAGAAAATTAACCATTTTCTTATTAAAAGCAGCTGTTATGGCAGGTGCTACTTACAAACAGGAAGAATACTAAAAATGCAGATACACACAACTATGTGGACAGGAAAATTCAGTGGGAAAATGCGGTTCAGATGAAGTCATGTAACCAATGAATCTGACTGGAATTAAGCATGTTTAGAAGGGCAGCCGTTTTTGCAGTGGGTAAGGACAGAAATGGAACCACACAGGTTACCCATCTCAGCTGTGAGATGGTAGCACAGGCACTTCACCATCTGAAGTGGAGAGCAACTTTGAGAGACTGTCCAAGCAAATGAGAAAGTCTTTTCATGACTCACTGAGCCTCTGTAAAAGTTCTCAATATACCAGTTGAAACTGTATTAACCAAAAAAATGTCCTGTGCTAGACATTAATACCCAGTAAGTAGCCAGTGTTGATACTTATAGCTTAAAAATGGAGTCTTTTTCATCAAGAATAAATGCTCAGTCACTGCTCTTAGAGATAAGATCTCTGTTCTCAGTTGTCAAGTTATTTGGAAACCATAGTTCTGCCCTAGTATTTTGTTTATAGCTGAAGTAGGAGGAAGAATATACTTGGCATATTGAGAAATCCTTTTGTTTGTTCTTTCCATTTCTCACTTGGCACTTGGTTTGGAATGAGAAATGACTCAAACTTCTTACTATTGCTATGGGACTCAAGCTCAAAGTAGTCTGTTTTTTTTATAGGATATATCATACTGTGCTCTTAGTAACAGAAAATATCAGGACAGGTTTGATACATCAGATTCCTTTTCAGTACTTTTGGTTTATCCACACTGAAGATAGTAGAGAGAATGTTATATGCAGAGTGTTATGGATGTGACAAGCTATTTACTCATCCACACAAGTGGACACAAATAAGATACTGCACAGCACAAGCAATATTTCCCTTCAAAGATGAGGAAGGTTCAACTCCCCTCTTTATCACCAACTCAGTGCATAACTGAAGCTTGGAGGTTTCTGTGCCTTCCTGTCTTCAAATTCAGTTGTGTATTTATCAAAGAAATTCTGGGATGAGTTTGTGTGGTCTGTATTCTGTTAAACTAGACAACTGAACTGATTTTTTCTGGACTTAATATTTGAGTCAGACTTAAAACAGGATTATTCCTAGTAAGGACTCAAATAGTGATGTTCTTTTGCATGTTTTCCAGATGAGTCATTTTTCAGTTTCTCTAATTATGATAGTTCATCAGATTCTGATTGCTTCATGCAGTTGATCACAGCCTTTCAGCATAAAACCAGATAGCAGTTGTAAGTGATATTCTTTCTACTAAGGCACTGTCTTCCTCTGCCCTGTGCTGTTGCATGTCTTCTCTTTATCTGCTCTGTATCAGTATAAGATACATAGATTAATGAGTCGGTATTAAAATTGTAGTTTCAGTAGCCTCCCAGGAAGATCTTACAGAGAGAGGCATCAGTGCTCCAGGTATAGTAGGACTAAAAGGCTTGTTTCCCTTGGCAGGGCTTAACAAAAGGTATTTGTTGATCACTGTTATGAGATCCACAAAAGGGATTTTGTTCATAGTGTACAAATGATCAACAGAGCTGTAGTGGTAGCTTCACTTAATGCTTCATCACATTCACAGCCTGCTTCACAATCTGGCAAGTTTTGGACTGATTTTACCTCATTATTGGTAATAAATGTAAAGCTTAGTCTGCACTTATGTACCATAGTTGTCCTAGTTCAAAAGTAAAAAAGAAATTAAGAGCATAAGAAAGTTGCAACTACCTAACTGATACTGGAAGATTGGTACAATCGGTATTAATTTAGATAAGGATAAAAAGCAATCCTACTACCCAAATAAGGAAATGTTTACACTTCACTGACAAAGAAGTTGACTCATAAAAGTTGACCTCATGCTAGCATCTGCATGCATATGAGAAATAGCTATTCCTACAGTTGTTCTGTTCTGTTTACAAATCAAAACCCAAATGCTATCACACCAAAAGACAGTCTCATTGCTTAGAATTGTTGCTGTCTAGAACATAAACATTGAAGAAAAACCTTGCAAATATGAGATACTCCTACTTCGTGCTCATCTCTGATGCTTCAGGCAATCTTTGTTATTGGCAGCTAAACTATCTAGAATGCCTGAAAAGGCATATAGTATATTAGGGGAAGGGAGGGGACAAGCAGTCCATAAAGCCTTTTGCTCCCTGTCTAAGGTCTGCTATGCAGTCCTCTTGATAGACACTATGATGATACTAATAACCTAGTCTGACATCTGACGATAAGAAGAGAGAGTTCCATTTCATATACTGTTGCAATAATTATTGTTAAAATAACCTTTCCAAAGGTGTGTGCTCCTCAGCTGATGTCTGTTCTTCCCACACTGTTGCATGTTACTGGAAGTTCATATATGATCAAGATGACCAAGACACCTGAAAGCAAATAGCAGCATTGCAAATGCTCCTTTTTGTGCTCCTGCTACCAAACGTGGCTATGATTGCCTAAAGAATCCCATGTGTGATCAGCATTTTTAATAGATGCACAACACTTGTCTTTAATGCCCCACTAGACCTAGAATACAAGACTGACTTACAGGAAAATGTATAAATACTTTTATTCTCAGAGACTGAGAGACCCACATACAGAATTTTTTTTTTCTTGTTCTGGAAGCAGCTATAAAGTCAAGCTGTGTTTTTAAGGAAGAGCAATCACAGATGCTGTAGTTCACACTGATGCTCAGATACTGCTGTATACTAATGTCTTCCTTGGACTCACATCAACCTCAGTTGCGATGCTGAATTGGGCCTGATTGCTGTATCTAAAGACAGTGCAGTTGCAAAGGTCTAGTCCAAGTGAGACAGCTGCAGGATTTGGACGCTGGACACTTACTGAGCGAAGCGAGCCCATTTTTACTGTATTAAATTAAATGCTAGCTCTGCCTGAGCAAACGTTGAATTATGTTGATGGCATTCTCAATTTCCTCCCGTGTTACATCTAGTTCTTTTTCCATCAAATATGTTTCTTCTATTTTTCAGTGTTCTGAGACACACATGGTCATTTTAACAATTATATTATTTTCTAATGTAATATCACAGGAGGTACAGCCACTTGTTTGCAAAGCAGAGTACAACTTGCATTGGTGACGTAAATTTAGCTCCCCTGGGTCACAGGATCTCAAAATGCTGCAATATTCCAATCCTCAATGTTTTTTCAGGTGGACTTATATTTAAAAAGATATGCAAGTTTCCTTTTTAAAGGAAAAAAAGGCCAGTGGCATCTGGTTCTTTCTTTAGTGGTCTTTTATGAAAAAATGCCCTGGATAGTTGGTAAAGCTGCTGAAGATCTGAATTACTGGCTGAGGTCATTTAAGGTCTCTTAACGGAAACAGTTGTGACGTACCCTTAACTTGGATGTCAGGACTTAGGTCTGAAATCTTGAGGAATTAATGAACTGTTGTCAGGAGGATCCAGGATTGAATGGGGCTTGCCAGTAGCAACCTTTGGGGAACTATTTTACACCTGCTGCTAATGATTCATACACGCAGAACAGACTTCAGAACAAGCCTGAGCAGGCAGATAAAAGACGTGATTTATTGACCTGTTTTCCCAGTATTATTGAAGTGAATTATAAAGTCGTCCAGTTATTAATCCCTGAAAATTAACTGCTAGGGAAGCTGTTTATATTTGGACTTTGAGATCGAGATGAAAGCATAAGAGCAGGTCTTTAGCCTTTGAGGGGACCCTTACATTCGGTTGCCGGCATTAACTTACTGATTAATCTCTTGTTCAATTTCCTGTTTCGGTGGAGTCCAGGAAGGCGACCGGCAATTTTAGCAGCACTGATAAGTGTTGGTGATTTAGAGCATAGGACTGCAATGCTAATAATTGTTTAGACTTCTATAGAACAAGTACTATAAAAACACCCATACAAACCAAATTTAGTCTTAGATTCTTCAGGAATTGTCAGATGTGTGTTATGGGTCCCATAATTCAGGGACCGTTGATTTTTCAGTGTGAAGATAATCAGCAGGAGACAAAAAAACCTTGGGAGAGTTACTTCAGAACACATTAAAATCACATATGAATTATAATGACAGCAGACTTCAGAGTTATTTCTGCTCATCAAAGGCAAATTTATTTAACTGTATGAAGGCAGATTTCAAGCTATGTATTTCCCTCAACAGGTGGAGACCTGCTAATTTAGGAGAAGGCTTTAATGGTATATGTAGATTGCAAAGCAGTTATAAGGTATCAGCAGCATATCTATTAATTTTTGATCAATGCAAGTGATATAGTTTGAGTGGAGACAAAACATCTCCACTATAAGCTAAGTCCGCTTTGATGAGTAACTGACTGACATTGATTGACACTGATCCATAATGTCATGAACACAAGTCCTTGTCAGCTATTTATAGATTGCTCTCCTGAGCTTATGTTGTCAAATGCACAAAGCAAACAGAAAAAACCCCAGCATGTTCCCATTTTCTGCTGCAGTCATCTTAATGGTGTCTTTTACAGGCACATTTTGATGAGGTCCCTAGAAATTGTCAAAACAGAGAGTGTGTGGAGAGTACACTTGCACTCTGCTTGTCCTGTTTTGGCTCTGTTGTCTTCTGTCGTAAATCTGAGAGAAAAGAACCCAGATGAGCATACTACCTAACGCCTCCATCTTGTTCAAATCGGCACTGGCAGAGTTATCAAAGTCATCTGTTTGCATGCTGCTTGTTGCAAACAACTGGCTGAGCAGCACTATCACTTGTGCAGTCAGTGGTGCCATCTCATCCTAGCAGCTGACCAGCAGTTCTCCAGAAAATGGCTTATACCCTAGGGAACAGCTGGGGAGGAAAACATCCATGGCCGATAAGAAGAAATTGGTGTTTATCACTACAGCTTCTGTAGCCACAGACACTGTCCCTTTATGCAATGGGGCACTAATCCAAGCATTCATTTTTCTGGTGGCTGTGGCATCCAGCAAGATGAGCTTGGATGGACTGGCTGCCATTTAGCGCTGCCTCCTACCCACCCCAAGGGCCAGCTCTGTTTTGCTGCAGGCAGTCCTGGTCTGCTGCCCTTGGCTGGCGGTAGCCAATACAATGCTGTTGCTGCCAACAGACCCACGGAAGCTGCTGCCACAATGCCCTGTCCTGAGATGAAAGATTTCCTCTCCATCTGGAGCCTGCACACCTGATGAACATACTGCTGGTGCTCGTTGCTGCTTATCGCCACCCTAACATTTCCAGTGGCATTCCCCTCTTTCAGCGACATTTGCGCTTCCTTCTGAAGTGGCTTTGTACTTTAGAGGTACCCAGGTGGGTTGCATTAATGCCTCAGCTAACCTCTGCCAAAACAAGACAAATGTATGAGGAATGTAGTTGGTCTCGTGCCTAAAAAAGTGACTCCCAAGGCCAGAATTGCCTCCACAGGCTCATGAGGAAAGGCTGCCTTGCAGAATGAACTCATCTTCCTGCCCCATGCATGCATCTGCCGCCTTGCTTTGCTCACACCCTTTATGTACTCTGTCCTTTCTCACATTTGCTCTATTTTCACTAATTGTGATTAATATTGTCTTCCTTTACTCACTTTCCTTCTTTCTCATGGACTAAAGGTTTTTCTTTCCTATGCCCTCCAGTCTCCTCTAACATAGAATCACAGATTCATAACATCATTAACTGAGCAGCACTGTGGGCAGATCCAGGGGCTCTCTCAAGATCTGTTTGTCGTGAAAACACTGAATATCAATCTCTTTTGGTGGCAGCATTATGCGTTGATAGATGAAATTTGTGAAGCTTATTTTTCCATCATAGACGGGATGTTATTCTTACCTTTCATTCAAATTACTGCATACTCCATTGCACTGTGAATTTTCCGGAGCTAATTAGATGTTGGAATGGAAAAGCCTTCATAACCTTTCTGAGGAAATGATTTAGTAACTCATGCCTGTTTGTGGCCAGTAAGACACTGAAGGAATCTTTGCAAAGATAAGATGTAGTAGATTTACAGTGCATTTTTTTTTATTGCGAGAGATAGAATTTAAGATGCACTGTAGCATCATTTTATTTTAGCCTATTTTGTTTTTCTGAGGGGAAAAAAAAATGCATTCCTAGAGCCTAATTCTAGCCAGATGGGATTTCCAAAGCCATGTGGAAGTGCTGAGTGCTCCAAGTGCCCACTTCCATCAAACGCTGAGCTCCTGCAAAGCTGCTTTGAAAATGCTGTCTGTTCAGCCTGCCTGCACTGAAGAAATTAGCCCAAAAGGGCCTCCCCTTTCCCTGGAGGCTAGAATAGCCCAAAAAGAGTTCTAAAGAAGCTGATCAAGTTTCACTAATTATTGCAATAGTACTGCGGAAAAGATAGCAACAAGGTACTTCTGAGAGAGTTGCTTTTTATTCTTTAAGAGTTTTGAGGCAGACAAATGTATCCCAACTGCTTGGGGTGCTTTTTGATATGTTTAACTTCAGGCACATGATTTATTTCCAATAAGCACTGAAATATGTTACTGAGCCATGGTATTCAAAAGAATGCCTTTTCTGAGGAGCAGTGTCTTCATTATTTGTTTTGTATGAAAATTAAATCTCCCCTTACTTGTGGGAGAGCATTGATTTTTTTTTTGGATTTTTTTTTTTTTAGTGAGGAATCTGAAAGTGACTGTAGTTCATGCAAGGTCACTTTGTGAAAAATACTAGTAACAATGGGGAAGGAAAACCTTGCAAAGGAGTCTCGGCTAGTGTTTTCACGGATGTGCTTAAATGAACACTTGCTTCTGTACCCGCTGGCATGAGACTTCCCACTCTCAAGTGTGAGAAGCAACTATTCTGTATTACCATCACTTAGTGGCTATTATGTTAAGCTCCTGGTCTGTAGTCTTTGGCTTGTAACCTATCATGTTATTGCAATAGGCCTTGAGGAAGGGGGAAACATGCATGAATAAGTGAATAGCCTGCCAAACCAAAGCTTTGTGCACATTTGCTATGTGTAAATGTAGCTCGGGCCACAAGTGTCCTATAGGTACATTATTTATTTGGATTTAAATGTGCACTCTGTTTGGCTTTCCTGCCTCCCAGAATCTGCAGGCTGGTTGACAAGAGTGCAAAGCTGTGAACACAGCTGGTTGAAATCCCATTTGACTTGCACTTCTCATTTAAGTAAGAAAATGACATGATATTTTGTTTCACCTGCCAATGGAAGGATTTTCCTGCCTTGAAGGGTATTTCCTATAGTAAGCGTTACCTGCATGTAGAGATTAGATAAACAACTGTATCATCCTGCTTTGATACTTGATTGGTTCCAGGATAAACCTCGTCTCTCTTTGGGCAGAACCTACCAGCAGACTTATGCTTATGTACTGAGCTTCATTTTTCTCTTAATTGAAGCGTTCAGTTACGCCCATGCATACCAGAGCAGAAGTATGCCCAAGAGTCTATAGCGATTGGCTTTTCAGATGGGCTGTGCATTCTCTGCAGGACCAAGCAGCATGAGGGTAAGGCAAGAAAATTGAGTTTAAGGATGCCTTTTGAAAGTAACAGGAGAACTCTGCGATATACTCTGTGCAAGTGAAGCCCATTCTGCAAAGCTTTTGAGAAAGAGTATGAAAGAAAACCAGTTTAAAAGATGGCCTGGTCTGATCAGAGGCTGGAAGCAGAATGACACCTGGGCTTCTAGCACACTACCTGGGAAGAAAATTAAACATATACATCAGAACAAGATTTTATTACAGTTCAGATAGTACTTGCCATTGAAAACAAATATGGGTGTTTCCTGAATCAAGGCTGAACTCGATATTGTTCTTGCGTCCAACTGGAAAGGAAAATCTGCAGAAATTATTTTCATCAATTTGCTGAACAGTTTAGAGGTACTCCTTAGGATGTTCTTATGGTACTGAAATAGTCTTCTCAACAGCAGCTGGTGCAGAAAATCAGTGTCCTAGCTGTTACGGTCACACCTGTTGATTCTTCTGAGATCACTTTTGGGTTCCTTGTCTTCAGGAAACTTCCATCATAGCTAAACACAACTCACCATCAGCCTCTAACCCCTGCTGTACAAAAATCAAACTGTAGCAGGAAGACGAATGGCAATTGATATTAAGGACTAACATTGTTTGACTGAATCTTTTGAGCTACTTTATTTTAACTTTGGAGTATGTGTTTGTTTCAAAATGAATTGCATTTTTGTTGGAAAAAAAATTTTCACTTGCAACTGTTTCTTTCAAATATAAAGAGAGTGGATTGTGGAAGCTCTAGATTTGGTCTTCTGAGTTATAGTACTTGAAAAGCTACAGGGGCCATTTCTTTTTTAATTCTTCTCTTCTACTCTGTGCTTAGAGACCGAAGTAAATTGATGCCATTTTCTTTCCTTTACTGAAGTTTCTTTTCGGAGAGCATTAGCAACTGAATACTATGCTTTCCTTTTTGTACAATTATAAATGTTTTCAAGCACTAGTAAGGTCTGTAAAACTTTAAAACTTTCTCCTTACCCATTATCCTTCCCCAGTACCATAGCATATCTACACACAAATACTGTTCCAAATTGTGAAAGACTTCAAACTGAATCATGCCTTCAGATTCTTTTAGTGAAACAGACACTTTCATAAAAACACTTTGACATTGACCTGGCTTTAATCCAGACTCTAACACATTTTGGTTTTTTCATTATCAAGATGTAAGAAAAATGGCCATTTCAGAATATTTATGCAGTTAACGCCATAGAACAGATAAATAGGCTTGGAAGAAATTTTATATTCTGTACAGAAAAAGTCAAATATTCATTGTGTTCTTAGACCCTTGCATTTTAAGGTTCATATTTAAAAGTAATTAATCTCAGCAATTTACAATAACCACTTGAGGTCTTAGAATTATTTTCTATAATGTTTTTTTCTTCTTCTTCCAAGAATAGCATCTGCTCAATAACTACTGAGAGACAGCTTAAGGAGTAAAGGGAGCATAGTAATTTCTTTTGATATATCATACAATTTGTGATAAGTTCTATTTATTCTTCAATTTTACTTTAAACTAGTAAGTAATGTTCTTAATGTATGGTAAATATTCTTAATGTATGGTATGGGGCATATATGAAAAATAGGTTTATTTCTTCAGTGGTTGGCCAACACAGGAAAAGTCTACCTCTAATACCGAATTTTTTACTTACTATGTCAGTTTAGTGATCCTATGGTGATAGCTCCTCTCCTACTAGTATTTGGTTTCCAAATGCTCTGGCTGCCCGGTTCCACAGGGGGTCAGAGTTGGGAGCTCCAAGAGCAAACAGACCACTTCTTTCTCAGCCATAGCAGGGCTTGGCTTTCATTTGACTCTAGGCAAATGCTTTTTCAACATATGGAGAGTTCACAGTTTTGCCTGATAAAACGTAGCCCTCAAACCCAGTATTTCTCAACCTTTTAAAATTCAAAGGATGCTTTAGCATTTCTGAAACAGTCAACAGACTCTCTATACAATACTGCTGTAGCAGCTTCCTTTTATCAACTTCTACAGTTTTTGGCTAACCTTTGAGCTGTCATTTCATATTTTATTCCTGTTCTTGTCTTGCATGCTTGAATACAGATATGTACATGGCATTGGGTTTGGGGGCTTTTATTTACAGATGTTTTCTGAACTACTTTCAGGTGCTTTTCTAGATCACAGAATGTGAAAAATAAACATTGGGAAGCCATCAGGAACACAGAACCTGTGCTTTTGCTAATTTTTTCATACATCACTCTATTAATATTTTTGGAAAATTGCATTGTGTCCGTAGTTCAGGATCCAGCTGTTCCTGGACTCTTTATTAAGCTCACAAAATAAGAAGCTATTACTTAGTACTGCCAAGAGCACTGCAAAAACTGGTCTGCATTGCTCCTTCAGCACCACTGTGCTTCACAGCGACTTTTAATATGTGTTAATCTATTTATCTAGACCACATCTCTTACTGTAAGAAAAAAGTAACAGTGAGGTTTTAATTTGACTGTGTTTCCATTTCACAAAGTTGAAATGGGAATTAAAAGATATTATAGGAGGCTGCAGAATAAAGATACTGCTGGAATCAGTAGCATACCAAAGTCTACATGATTCTGAACCCTTACTTAAAGCTTCCCTAACTTGAGGACACCCATCACCTTGTTGACTTGGATTCCTTCTGAAGAACAGAGGAAAAGAAGTTTTAATGTCCCTGTCACTGGCATGCAGTTAAAAAATTAGTCTTGCCTTTAGATCCAAGTGTTTTGAGTGTACAGTAACTCCATGTGTCCCTAAAATCCATTTACAATATTTTCTCTGTAAGTTTTGTATACCTTTCAGCTGTTTCTGACGTGAAGCATGCTGAGATAGCGCTTAGAGTTTCCATGGAATGTCAGTCTTTATGTATATGATTTAATAAGGCATGCTTATAGTAGGCACAGAGCTAGTTGCGCTTTATCTTTTCCATCAGAAATAATTCAAAATGGATGGATCAAGTAAGGTTTCTACATTATTTCTAATTTCATGAAACAGGTTTTGGCAAGACTCACAAAGAATCACTTCAGATGAACATATTTTTCATGATAAAAGCAAGACAATAAAGTGACTGGACTAAATACACGATTGTCTCTTGTCAATAAGTAAAATGAAAGGAGAGAGAACATCTGTGACCGCAGAATTCAGATAATAGAAAATGGGACACATTTTACTTTGGAAGACTTGTACTGAATCTAAAGAGATGGGTCTTACTCTGCCAGTTGTCCTTTCTGTACTCATTCTATAATGAAAAATATGTTGGATATTACTTTTCTGTAGACAAAATGGTTTTTATTCTGCTGAATGTTAGAATAATTTGTCCCATAAAAAGCCAGAATATGCATCTTGCCACAAAGGCTGTATTTTGAAAACCGGCAGTAGAAAAGCACATCAGTTATAAAATATTTCACAACTGCTTGAACTGAAGTTTTAACTTTAGATCCAAAAAAGCCTGCTTAGCAAAACAAGACATAAGTAGAGACTACTATTAAAATGTTGTTTAGCACAGCTTTGTCAACTCAGCTTTGAAAAGGATGCTTGCATGGTAATCTAATCGCTGGAAAGAAAAGGTGATGGCATGTGTTTAAGTATATTCTGGACGTCATAAATATCATAAGGGTATTTTGAAAATCTGTTTTTAATTTGAGGGTACAATGTTGTACTTATCTAATAATCACTTTTGTTATGATTATTCATATTAATTAACTCGCATTAGGTGTCATAGAGTTAGCAGCAGATTCCAAGCCACCAGCTGCAAAAGTGAAGTGAAAGGGTGGATTTTATAGCCTTTACATGTCCCAGTATGTTGTGTGCTCCTTTATTCTTAGAGTAACGCTGTGACTATTCAGTTGGGAACCTCAGCTTCATTGGGTGTTTCAGTGGCACTCTCCTCTACGATGTCTTCATCCTCTAACTCTCCAGTTTTGATGGTAGAAACTATGAACAGGTTAAATCCCCATCTCCAGTGGCACACTCTGTGTATGTCTTTCCCCACCAGCCCACCCTGCAGCTTTTGGGTTTTTCACAGCACTGGCACCACATGTCTCAGTCTTAGAAAATAGCACACCTGGCTCAAAGGCCAAGCAGCTTCTAAAAATTATTGATCTATGTTTTTCTGTTGGGGCCATGTTTTTAAGCTCTACAGGAAAAAGATTAAACAACCTTTTCTTTTTAAAGGAAAGCGGAGTTTCTGGCATATTGTATAATACCAAGATCTGGATTTTTTAGGGAAAAAAAAAAAGCATGCCTAATGCTTGTGGTAAAACCTGGGGAGAAGCAATCCTGATTTTGAGCTCTCTGAATCACTTGGAGACTGTTGGAAAACTGCTCTCAGTCCTAAGTCTTCAGTCTAATTCTGACCTTAGATATACAAGCCCAGGTCCCATCAGTTTCTTTTGCACAGCTGTTGCGAATGGGAAAATTTCACTCTTTTTAACTTAGCTTAATGCTATTTATATTTAGTCTCAAACCCTAGAAATTACTTAGAAGAAAAGAAAATTATTTATGTCTTACAATACTATCCATATCCACTGGTTGCTTTATTTTTTTAAAGGGCTGGAAAGGGAGAACCCTGACCATTGGGGTTAACTGTCCTCCTGGTTTAGTGCAGTAGCCAGAAAAAAACAAACTACCCTCTGGTTATGGGCAAAACATTGAAAAGGCTGGCTACCAGTAGTAGTACAGTTGCTTTTGGTTTCAGCTTTAGTGGAAGGGAAGAAAGTAGGGGTGTGGAGTTTCCCAGGAAGCCAGTGCTCCATCATTCAGGACCAGGCTTCAAGTTCTCATGCCAAGATTGGCAGGAGTTTTCAGATCCGCAGTTCTGATTTGGGATCTGCTCTTATGATAAGCTGAAATCCTTTTCACTACCTCTTTGCAGTTAGTCACATTTGATTAATTCATGCTTACTTCAATGAGTGACTTGGCACCTTAAAAGTGTATATGGGAAATGAGTTTTCTAGCAAACACTATCCTTGTCTTAAGTTACCCAGAAGGGCTCACCCTCCATTCATCCTAGTGCCCGTAACAAGCAGCTGATGGGGTCACTCTGTTGGCACCAGGGTTTGTGGCACACACAAACCTTCTGGATGAAGTGAAATGCTGGAGCCCTGTGCCTGACGGTCATGGGGAAGATAAAGGTTAATACCTCAGTGTGGACTTTGAGATGGAGACATCCTCCACCTCACCCACATCTCCATTCAGATTGCTAACGCAAATCATGCTAAAGTTTATTTTAGCTGCCTAACTGCTTATTTAGACAATCAGCATTCATACAAAAAGGAAAATTTGTCAAAAATTACTTCCTGCTCCCTTAAACTGTAGCTACTCTGGAGAATTTTTGCTTCATTTTAACACAAAGATAGTTTCACTGTTCCATTCCCATCACTGACGGATAAACAAAGCCAAGTTGAACTTAGAAAATATCACGGACTTCATAACTTGAAAATTAGTTAAAACTACCAAGTTCTGTCAATTGAAGTGTATTAATTAAATTGATGTAGGGAACATGATGAATTACTTTAGATAAATAAGATAAGTTATTGAAACTAACCTGTTTTATCTTGCACTTCATTGGTAGCATAAAATAATTATGGACTAAGTCCGGAAGAAAATTGTGATCCACCTAATGATTTTAAAATAAAATTTACCTTTGAAAACAAAAGCCAGTCTGTTTCTCACACAGAGCTTCCAAATTCTACCTACCGCTGCTTCTCCTGGATCAACAAATGAGATAATCCTTAGAGGAGAGGATATTTGAGTTATGCATGGCAGGTTTTATTTTGTTATGGATATAAGAGGTTTTTTTTTTATACATGTGTATGCTCTGCAAGAATGACGGTGTATAGTGTACCATCTGCTTATTTCTATTCTTTCCATTTTTATCACCAGCAGAGACTGAATTTTTTAATTTTCCTCAGTACTGTAACTGAATTTCTTGTATATTTCAAATTTTTTTCCTAAGTCTTAGGAACAGAGCCCACAGACAGAACTGAGTGGTCAGCAAATCCACATACTCAAGGGAACAAAAAGGACCACGTGTAACATTGGTTACTGGTTTAATACCTCACAAATCTGTCCAGAGACAATGGCTGAGGATCCATAGACACTCATGTAAATGAAAGAGCTTCCTTTCATTGAGATGAGCCTTATAAACCTATTTTCTGGAGAGTCTTTATAGCACAGTTGCATCTTTAACTTCTATGACTCAATACCATTTTTGATTCATTGTTTATTCAACTAAGAAATCTTCTTATGAACACTGTTTGGGGTTTTAAGCATAAAATAAATGAAAAAATACTGTTATTCTATTCTTCCATTCTTACATTCACTGCATGTCGCCAAGATCTGTGATGTAATTCTTTTGTGTGACTCCTCTGTGTGCTTCTGGGCAGGGAGCACAATGCATTTGTCACCAATAGTTAAATTTTGGAATAACATCTTCATTTCACTGCACTGCAGTGTCAATACCCAAACCAGTCACTTAAGTGTGTTCAGACATGGGTTCCTCATGCTGTCTTCCTGGTGGTTTCTGGTCAAACTGTACAGCTGTCTTATTCCAGAGGTCTGCTACTGGACTAACCCACCCCAGAGAAGTACAGCAGGGTTTTGGGGTCGGGGGAGAGCGGGTTTTTTTGTTTTGTTTTTCTTTTTTTTTTTTTTTTTTTCTGAACTGATCCGTGTTCTCTCAGGCACCACAGCTCTTGCAGTATGGTTAACACCTGCCTTTCCCCTGGCCTGACCATGCTGCCAGTAGAGCTGTTCCTGAGGTGCCACACCAAAGCTGTAACTGCTTCTGAGGACTTCAGTAATTAAGGACGGGGCCATTTCTTTTCCTTAATCTATAAAAAGCCTATTCTTAGGTCTGTGGCCATTACCAGGCTGCATGAACACAGTAACTTTCACAACAGTCAGGTTTTTAGTTCCCATTCAGCTTAGAGTGAATCATCTCTGGGGATGAGCCGTTGCCTGTATTTCTGTCCTTCACAAAATGTTCATCTTGATTTTTTTTTTTTTTTAGCAAAATAACATTCAGTGTGATCAAGAAAAAAATAAATATTTCCACTAGAGTTTTACAAAAAATTGACCTTGTTTTCCCATTTGCAGTCAGAGATTAAATCCTAGTAACTTTGAGTGATTGTATGACCAAGGGATTGAGCTAGAAGAGATTCTGCTGGAAATATAGGTAGCTGAAAAAAGGTACAGAGTAGCAACCTGTGAGCTCTCTTTGCCTGTAGCTGTCATTCCAAAGGGTAAGGGGTAGGGATAGCCAATTCCCATCAGAGAGAAGCTGCAATAGTGAAGAGACAAGTCTCCACTGGAAGGAGGGAATAATGTGCTGATAATTTCTATTAGTGTTAAATGCACCTCTAAATCTGAGATGCTTATATAAAGCTGTGAATTTTTCAAGGCTTATGAATCATGATTTTAATGAATTATGAATCATCATTTGATAAAAAACAAACACCCAGAGGTGCCAAAAACAATATTCAAAGCATAATAATAAAGGGGATGGAAACACACAAGATAACATTTAGAGCTAAAGTGTGATTAATCTGAATGTTTATGGCTAATAAACCACCCTCTCAATGAATGTACTTCTAATTTGTATCATTTTCCTGTGATTTAGTATATTGTATTTTAGATAATCGTACTGTGGCTTGCTAATTAAAGAAAAGTAGCAACTGGAGACCATCGCACAGGTAACAATAATGTTTGAATTAGCCATAGAATACATTGTTAAACAATCTGACATTTCTTTCACTGTTAAAAAATATCTTCACATCAGAACTGGCAGTTAGTATTTCTCTCTGCACAATGCTATTCGGGACTGTGGGACCACAGCATTCTAACCACAGCTGGCTGCAGTGCAGGCAGAAAATACCAGAGCTCAAGAAATAATCTGTAATGAAGAACTTGTTCCACAAACGAATCATTTTCTCATTATGGGACATGACAATCAAGATTCTTACTAATTTAATCATTCTTTAATTATATTGGATTTGGGGAGAGAAGCATTCCATTTTTTAACCATCCAGGTTCACCGGTGGCAAATTCTTCCCTGCAATTTCTCATCATTTAAAGTACTTGGATTAGTTGGTACTGCGCAGATCAGTTCTGTAAATGCAAACTCTTCGGCTACAAATGTTCAGCTCAGGAGAAAGTCAAAATTAGCTTTGAAAGTACTGGTACATAAACTATGCAATTTCATTTTTCATTAACATGGCACAATTAAAATTTAAATATTTGTGTGTTAGTTGAAAGTTAGCAGAAAAAAAGCTGCTAGTTTGAATTCGAATGTAAATGCATAGTCACAGGACTTTGTGTTATTCATCCTCCTCTGAAAAATAAATTTAGTCAACGTTACATCTTTATATTGCTGGTCCCACAGCAATACACGCTGTTGAATATTTTACAAGATTTCCTGTTTCTAGAAGCCACTGGTAAAGATCAAGGGCATATGCTGCACATGATGTAATCTTCCTGGACAGCAAAAACATTGTACGTGACTCCTTTCTGCCCCACGCTGCCAGGAACAAGATTGGGAAAATGACCAATGTTGAATAAAAATACCGGCTCTGTTGTGGGGATAGCTCACCCCAGATGGATTCCCCTTGTCTGACATCCCTGGAGCATGGGACTGGGGACAAGCACCCAGGAATGGGGCCAAGGCTGGAGCTCTCTGGACCTGCTGCTGGTGCTGCTGGAACCTTCACCATATTGAATCACAGCTCGAGGCACCAGGGAAAGAGAAAGGGAAAACACATGTTTTCCTAGGAGTGTAAGCGGTGAGCATCCTGTAATTGGTTATGGAAGGAGAAAGGAAAACACAGTCAACCAGTCATGATCTCTGGTGAATTACCTGGGTCCTCACAGAAACTGGTACTTTGGCATCACATTGCATGAGGTTTTATGAGTGTGCCAGCTCACATCAGCCCCTGCTGGAGCTGAAACATAGGTTACAGAGTCACTGACCTTTTTTTTTTCTCTTCTTGGTGTACGTGCTTATAGCCTAATGTAAAGATGTCTTTTTGCTTTGCTTTATGCTACACTGTGCTCTCCTTCTTCTCTGCCTGAATACTGTGGATAATGTAAAATTAACTCCATGCCACAAGATGCAAAAAAATAATAATGCAATACAGTGGTTAAAAATCACACCATAGACTTAAAAGACAGATAATCAGCTACCAGCACCAAATTGCTCTGAATTGCAGTTTAAATTTAGTCTAAATGGCAGCAAAGACAGATTCTTTAAAGACTGTGGGTAAGCTACAGCTTTGCCATTTGTCTCAGTGTGAGTATTACCCTGGAACAAGTCAGGAAACAGGCTGTAATTGGAGGCACTGTTCTTTCATTGATTACTTTCTCTGACTCCTAAGTGCATATGGCAGAGAGGAAGAGAAGGAGAATAAATTCAATACATTGTTTTTGTGCAAATCCTAAGGCTGGATTGGTCTATCCTGGTTGCACTCTTCACAAGTCAGTTGGACTTTGCTCCTCTCGGTCTGACATCTCTGGTCTGAGGGACCTCAGCAGCAGTGACTTCTTCCCTTTGCCTCTTGAGAAGGAATAATTGGGGTGTTAGAAAAATGCTTCATAAAGACAAGGGAAGGGGATTGCTGCTACTTCAAAGCTGGTATATGCCTGAGGTTAGACCTCTGTGCCATTTAACATAGACTTGGCATCAGTTTATTCCCTCCCAACATCACTCTGCTTACCCTGGCCAAAAAAAACAAAAGGGTCCAGGCCAGCACACACTTTTGTTTCCTTCTCATCTGCCTAGGCACCACAGGATATATCTGATCTACCCGTGTCGAAAGGGGAAGAGAGGCTTACATACCTCTGGTCCACTGTGTAACTCAGGGCTGTGCAACAAGCTAGCTTCATATAAGTAAAGGAAATAAATAATATCTTGCATGTGTCCAGATCGGCCGGCCGGCTGACTGACTGCTGGCAGCGCATCTCTCCCCAGGCAGCCTGCTGATAACCTGACACAGATCAGCCTCATTTTCTGCGTGAGTCCCCTTCGTTAGGAAAAGGAAAAGAGCGTTTGAAGGCTCCATGTTGGGCTCACAGCTGGATTTGGGAACCAGACAAGAAGTTACCTGGGGCTGACGTGGCAGTCTTTGACATGGCCTCACTTCTTAGGAGAGCTCACATCCCAGACAGCAACAGAAGAAAGAAACAATAGTATTTCCATGGTGCTGTATCTCTGACTTCTGTTCAGATGCGTGCCGTCAGTCTGACCCAGGATAGGAATAAACAACTCGCCTTGCAGTCCACGCTGGAGCTGAACACCACGGGCTCTTCTCACCCTGGCCTGTGCCTTCACTGGGAGATGATCTTGAGGAAAATACAGGATTGGGATCAAAATGAAAAAGTATGAATGTAGCAATGACTACATAGAATAATAATTAGTAATACTGTGTTTGTATTCACTAGTAACTCACAGGCAGCAGCCAGAAGAATGCATTTTACTGTTTGATGTAAATAACTACTATCCTTCTTAATAAGATTGTTTACATTTTCTTTCCCTATCAGTAACATACACTATTTAAGTTCTCTTTCTTAACATTCTGGTAGAGGGGTTTTCTCTTTTAGAGCTCATTTCCTTTTTTTCCCCTATTTTCTCTTCTTAAAAGAAGTCAGAACTTTCCTGAAATCCGATAGTTCTACTGTTCCAGTCTGGAGCAGCTGGACAGTTTTTTTTCTTTGCCAGTTAGTGATTTTCTGATGCTGAAAGACATGGAAGAGAGTGATAAATCAAATTAATTCTGATTTCTGAAGTGAGTTGGCATTTGAAACCAGCTAATTTAAAATGTCTTTCTGCGTTTAGTCTGCTCAAGTAATTTAACTACAAGTCTCTCTCTCTCTCAGTACTATCTTTACAGCTTGGATGGTTGGGTACACGGAGCAGTGAGACCTAACTACTTGCTCATCATGGCAAACAGATGTAAGGAAATCAGAAGCTCATGTGCATGCTATTCCCTACATTAATTGCCTGTTCTGTTTTACAACAGCTTTGCAGGACTATGGGGCTGCTTAGCTTGCCCTTTGCTGAGGGACGGCTCCCACTCAGCTGGTCATCCAACATCCTGAGGGCCATCGCTTTGGGGAAGGCGGTAGAGAGTATGAGCTCTATCGATCTCCTGAGACAGTTCCCTGTTTGGTCGTATTATTTTCTTGCTTTTCATGACTCACAAGCCTCACAATGTTATTTGAATCAGCCTAGCGTAAATATTTTTTTTAAAACACTCATTTGTCTTTGTTTCCACAGCTGCTTTCATTTCTCTCAATTCCTGTCTTTACTATTTCATCACGAATTTACTTCCAAGCCTCCAAGCTATCCAAAGGTATCTGCATTAGAAAATGTTTGTTTGTTTGTTTGTTTTCTGAAGAACCTCTACAATTTTCATTTTAAATAATGAAAGTCTAAGACTATTTTTCAGTAAAATTTTTTTTTAATGGAAAACAAGCACAGTCTATAGAAATTGTTTTAATCAAACTCAATTTTTCGCTAAAAGTAATGATGTAACACATTCGACAAATAAACTTAAGCAGGGAGAGAATGCTTTTTCTTTTGAGAACACTGGTTTACCATTTCTAGCCTCTTGCAGTTCCTTACATTTTAAATTTACACAATATGAAATCATTGTTAATTATGCTAATCTTTTTAATACACAATCTTAATGTTGAGAATACTGTAATCTTTAAGACATTTAATTGTTTTCACATTTTATCTTCCTCCAGGCTTGATAGGCAATGAATCCCTTTCCACACTTTCTTTACTTTTGGGCTTTCCCTTATACAGCTTATGATCTTAATACAATTTGACCTAGTTTTGCATCTGTCTAATAAATGCAGTTCTTCTGTAGCTAGCTCTCCTCATCTATTTGCTTTTCCATCCATTTGCTTTTCTCTGATTCTCAGAGGCAAATGGAAAGTCTTCCCATGGCTTTTCAAAGAAAAACCAGACAATTTTTCCAGTTACTCCACATTCTGGTAGACATATGTTTTTCCTGCAGTTTAGGCTATGTTGAAATAAGGTTTGGAGACTACCATTACATATTACTCAAACAATGAAAAACCAGAATGCCATGGAGAGCTAGTTACTAATTTTTAATTTAAAGAAGTCATTTTAGATGTTACAGAAAGTTTTGCCATTTGTTTTTGAGAACTTGGAAAGCTTTCAGTGATCTTTGTAAAGAAAATTTTTTAAATTTTCTCAGAAATTATCTTTGGCCAATGCCACTTTCTGCTCAGTCACAGCCCCGGCCTTGCCAGTCTGGTTATTTGCACTGTTACCTGCCCCAATGTCTATGGGACCAGAGACTGACAGCATGCTCCCGTATACACACGTGCCCCTTGCAGACCATGACCATGCCCTTCAGTCTTTCTGCAACTATAGGCACAGCTCTGTGCACAGAATTCACATTTCAATCGATTTACAATTTGCCATTTTTTAACCACTTCTTCCTAGAGGTTATAGGCCCTTAATCCAGTTTCATTTATAGCTATTGGTAACTGATATTTCATTCAGCCTTTTCTTGACATTGTATTTTGGTTTTATGATCTAAGATTGAAGAATGCTGTTATCTCTGTTAATACTGGATGCCTTCAACACCACCTCAGGGAACTTTAGCAGCTCCTAGGACACCACTTTGAAACTGTATGGTCTCATATGTTAAATTAGTCATCTTGCAGAAAACTTAAAAATAAATGTAGACTAATACTATTTTGTTTCTAAAGCTGCACTATTTAGATGAGTGTTTTTCCTAACAGAAGCATATCGTTGTTTACCACTTTGGAGAAATGGTACCAGTATGTGGCAGGTAATAAACAGAAACATTTACCTTAGCAGCAAAGTCTTTTTTCCATAGCTGCATACATTTATTTTTCTCTTTTGTCATGACACCCTATTATATTTTAGCTTTTGTCAAGCTCTGCAGAGAATGTATCTGATTTCTGTTTCTACTGCATAGTACTTCATAGTTCATTATGAACACAGTATGCTGCTGGTGTCATTCCTGAGCAGCATTGTGTACCAAATCTGTAATGTCCTATGAGGAAATGGACTGTTTCGACACAGTGAATGCAGAGTTTCAAGTGAAAATCACTTGGGATTCATTCCAACTCTGATTTTCTCATCATCTAACTTGCCTAATATCTTGCATTTTTTTTTCCTTGTCTGTAGTCAGATATATCTGAAAGGAGGTTGTAGCGAGGTGAGGGTCAGCCTCTTCTCCCAAGTAACAAGCAATAGGACAAGAGAAAACGGCCTCAAGCTGCAGCAGGGGAAGTTTAGGTTGGATATTAGGAAAAACATCTTCACTGAAAGAGTAGTCAGGCACTGGATGAGGCTGCCCGGGGAAGTGGTTGAGTCCCCATACCTGGAGGTATTTAAAAGATGGGTAGACATGGTGCTTAGGGACATGGTTTAGTGGTGGACTTGGCAGTGTTAGCTTAACAGTTGGACTTGATGATCGTAAGGGTCTTTTCCAACCTTAACGATTCTATGATTCTATTCTATGATTTAATTATTTACTCCCCAAAACCTTAAAAAATTAAAGAAAAGTCCCCCTTGCATTGGATCAAATGTATGTACATATTGAACAGTTGGATAATAAAGCAGATTAGAAGAGCTCATGATCATACGATGTGACACTACTGTTTAATGAGTCATTTTTAAAAGTGTTTGCTTCATTGTCTTTGGTTGCTATTGCTGAGTGGTCACTTCAAGGGTTAGAAAATGCTGAGAACAGAAAGTCCATGGGCAGCCCTACTGCCTACTATATAATTGGAATTCATTTTTCCTTTTGTGCCATTGGATGCTGCAGCTGCAGAAGGTAACTGTTTTCAGTTTTATACATGTCCTGGTTTCAGCTGGGATAGAGTTGATTTTTTCCTTCCTAGTAGCTGGTATAGTGCTGTGTTTTGGATTTAGTATGAGAATAATGTTGATAACACACTGATGTTTTAGTTGTTGCTAAGCAGTGCTTATACCAGTCAAGAACTTTTTAGCTTCCCCTGCTCTGCCAGGTGCACAAGAAGCTGGGAGGGAGCACAGCCAGGACAGCTGTCCCAGACTGGCCAAAGGGCTATGCCATACCGTATGGCATCATGCTCAGTATATAAACTGGGGGGAGTTGACCGGGGGGCAGCGATTGCTGCTCGGGAATGGTCTGGGCATCAGTTGGCAGGTGGTGAGCAATTAATCGTGTATCACTTTCTTTGTATATTATTATTGTATTATTATTATTATTACTATTATTATTATTATTACTACTACTACTATTCTATTTCATTTTACTTCAGTTATTAAACTGTTCTTATCTCAACCCACAAGTTTTCTGGCTTTCACCCTTCCAAAGGGGTGGGGGGGAGTGAGAGAGCGGCTGTGTGGTGCTTAGTTGCCGGATGGGGTTAAACCACGACAATACAGAAGATTTTTCCTAGGCATTTTAAGAGAAGAGAAAAATCTCTAATGCACTCCATGGGGCTTTTTTTCTCCTTACATGCAGGGCTGCAGGTAGGTAGGTAGCCTTGTGCAACTTCCAAGCTAACAGCGCTAGGATCTTTATCACAAGTAATAGATCCTCCAGACACTAGGCGGAGAAGTCAGAAATTTAGTAGAAACTATGCCTGTAACACCAAGCCAGACCATCCTCATACTGGCTAAGGTGTCAGTGCACTTCAGGGAGTGTTTAGGAAAAGGCAGCTCTCTCCCCTCACATGGTTGTCACAATCCAGCCCTCTCTTGCTCAAAATATGTGCGGGACTGGAAGGTTTTAGACCATTTTCCTACTCTGGTTCAATACGCACTATAAAAGTAGGATTGGAGGGCTGGAGTATAAAGTGAAAATGCTTTCAGTGTGCTTTTGAAACAGCTTGGCTATGCTCTGCTCTTTAATCGTGATGAACTGTAAAGTGTCAAATCAGCCCTTAAAGAATTAGGAAATGGGAGAACAAGTGCTATGTACAGAAGGAGTGATGGGGGCGCCTGCTGAAATACGAGGACAGAGGTTACTCATCCATACCGCACCTTGTGGTCCTTGTTTGTATGTTTAGATGAAAAAAAACAGATTTCTGAAAATAGAGTCAGCTTTAGAAAAACTGATGACTGAAGCAGTGAAAGCATTAGCTTTCTCATTAAATGCTAGTTACTGATAACACTTGACTGACCTATATACGTTTTAAACAAGAAAAAGGTATTTCTAGAGTGCCTGGGGAAATTAGCCGTGGCTAAATTTTCTTTAGATTTCAGAAATTATGTTAATCACTATATGCCTTAAAGTTTCATAATGTGGTTCAAGTTAAGGCTGAGTACTTGTGCTGGTCTCATGCAATGCAGTAGGCTTATTGCCTGAATGAGAACTTCAGGATCTAGCTGTAGCATAACAGTATATTAATGAGCTGGCTACTTAACCTGTTTGGTTCATATGGAAAGTGAATAAACCCCAAAGAAGATTTGAAACACTGAAAGAGCTCATGGCATAGTATAGAGCCCCAGCACTGAGGAAGAGGGGCTCTTAATCTGTATTGCCTTCCCACTGCCACTGCACACCAAACTCCCTGCTGTCCTTCACATGGCGACTTCAGAAGTGACGGGTGGATGTAGGGCTTCTGTGCTCACCAGCAGCCGGGGCGTTTGGCACCCTCACTCCTGCTCTCCATGTCTCCGCTCTGGCCAGGAGTGCCCACTGATCCCAGAGCATGGACTTGGTGCCAGGCAGGGGAATGCAGGGCCATGAGGCACAGCACTGTTTTCCATTCCTTTCCACGAGACTTCCCCAATGCTTTGTGGGGAAGAGGATAGCACCTGCAAGAGCTAGGCAAAAGGGAATTTTGCCACTCCACATCTGAAAACTGAATTTTACCTGTATTGTGGAGAAACCTTGAGTCAGCTCTGGCTGTGCACTTAACAGCCACGTTTAGTAGTCTTCTGTGAGCTCTGGTAAGGGGTTGTGTGCATTTATCTGTATACCTCAAATGCTGGAATAGTCATGTTTGTGCAGTGGGATAGTCCAAAATATTTTTGAACAACCATCAGTGACTTGGGACAGGCAGCAACTTTAAAGACCAGCCTTTAGCCCTGTCAAAAAAGTTCAGAATGATCAGACATCCATAATTTGGAAGACCAGACATCCAAATGAATGAACCTCATCCTGCTTCAACCACTTGTTTCAAACCTGCCATCTGACTCCTAGAGGTAGACCTCCCAGGTCTGAGTGGATGTGCACACATCCTAAGCCTGCACTTCTGCACACAAAATTCCTAATGGAGGACACAGAGAAGCCTGGGTTGTGAGAAATGGCGTATGCTTGGTAGCACGTAGCATCAGGCTGACTGTCACATGATGTACCGCCACTGCTCCTCCTGGTCCTGGGGGTGCAGAAGACAAGTTCTGTTTTCAGCCATCCATTGATACCAGCCCAGCACCTTTCAAAAGCACCATATTCATAGCGACAGTAATAACTACAGAGGGCAGAGGAAAGATTCGGAAGCAGCAATATTTTCCTGTTAGATTCTCATGCCTCAAATAATGAGATGCTTGATGCCTGCCTTTCACTGATAGCTGGCCTACTGCTTGCTTTTATAAGAAATTATTTGCTGACGAAAAGCCAAGCAGCAAAATGCTGAATGTATTACTATGTAATTTCATGTGAAAAGAGATAAAAACAGCCTGTATCCTTGGATAATAACTGAATACTGATTTTCTAGCAGTTGTTTAATCTTCACCCAAATCATCATTTATTGATGGAGACAGTTCAGTCTCTAGTTTAAATAGGATTTAATGAAGTTTATATAAACTGTACGTAATTTGTATGTCTACCTGTAAACCTTAATATATATAGGAGTATCTGCATTGTTGCCTATGTGATATCGTAATAGATCTTTAAATAATTAGCAGTGAGTAGGAATATGGTAAATATGACAGGGAGAGGAACTAAGAAAATGGAGTTGAAAATATGATACTCATCAAGTCATTATAATGCTGTGTTATAGTAATATAATCTATGGACTAAATAGTTTCTGGGTGCCGCAAGAAAGGATGGACTGACTCATTTGCTACCAAACTATTTCTTTTTCATGTTTTCTAGAGCTGCTAGCACAAATACGCAAGATATAAATCTACACCCTCTGTTCAGTGTGTATTGGGGTAGTAAATCAGTGTGTGGAAGACTGGCACTGACAGAAGCTAGGCAGCAGCTGCTGAGCCTTGCCAAATGTGGGAAGGTGACCTGACCTGGTTGTGAAAGCCAACCCAAAGCTCTGCAGAAGTCTGGGAGAGCCACTGCGGAGGAGCGAGCTGTAGTTAGCCCTTGCCCCTTGCACCTTACTCCCTCTGGCCTCTGGGTGTGAGTAGTAATAGCTTCATGCAAACCAGCCTCTCCCTATTTCTCTTACAGTGCAGCTTTAGATAAGCAATTGGTTGGTAGATTTTTTTTATCAGTAGGCACAAGATGATGGTATTTCAGGCTTTGTGGTGAAGCTCCTGCACTTTGTTTGTTGACGGAGGCAGCAAATAAAACTGACAACGATTCAGATAAAAAGAAATCAAAGGACCATTTGTCCTTCATGCAACACATGTTTAAGCCTTGAAACCCTTGGCCAGAGAGTATTAAATGTTTGAATAGGCTTAAAAAGCAAGACAGGTTTGCTTGGACAAGTTTGTGGAATGGAACTCTAACAGTTTTGTAGCATTCAAGCATTTATTTAATATAGAGATATTACCTACATCAGTGGGTGCAGCTCTCCAGAAAACAGAAATTATTGGGGAGAGTTGTTATGTTGCTATTCTCCCCCTTTCACATCAATTATTCACCCCTTCTGGCCTTTTGGGGTTAAACAGACCTTTGATCCAACCTTGTCCAGCCATTCTGATGCTCTAAAAAAATGAACTCTTGCACTTTGTAGGTAATTTTCTGTGTGACCTTCTATACACAAGGTGCAATCTCTGATATAGGTGAGAGAATTGATGAAGTAAGGGTTTGCCTTGTTATCCTACTTGAGTCTCATCTTATGCATACAAATAAGTTACGTCGAGTCCATGTTCAATAGAGAGTTCAAGTTTCTGAGTCAGCTATGAGGGAAACTGAATAAATTGGTGTATGGGGCACCAAGAAGTAAAGACTACTAAAGCAGAGAATCTAGGTTCTTCTACCTGCTAAAAATAAATAAATAAATAAACAAATATCTTTTTTTACTCTCTTAGCTGTTCCAAATTGAAATTGCAGATTTCTGTCTATCAGATTTTAAGAAGAGGCAGGATTCACCATTATTTGACTTCTTATAACATGGAAAATTACTTCCTTCCACTGCAAGGAAGAAAATGATTAAAAGAAAGTAAGTGTTCTTGTTAGCAGTTACTCTTAAAATAAAATCCTAAAATGTTCATTATTGATGAAAACCATCAAGAAATCTCTCCTAGCTGTGTGAAAATGTTATAGGAAATAGATGTTTCTCATGAGAACAGACAACAGGTTTTGGTTTTCCTTAGACATTTTATTACTCTTGTCAGTCACCAGCTCAGCTAGCTCACTCATCTGCTGCATTAAAAGTACCTCAAGACTGCCAAGGCTTAAAGACCACAAGAATTAGTGTCTGCATATATAAGGTTCTAAATTATCACCAAAACTCATCAAAAAATGTGTGAAATTATGTCACAATATGGAAACTAGCTCCCAGAAAGGTGTTTTCCTTTTATGGTAACTTTTGGGATGGATGCCTTCCCAGCTTCTTAATAAATCTATCTGGAGACTGGCTTTAAATGGATGTCCACCTGCTAGTGTAATGTCTCAATAAGAGAACCAACAAGTGTTAGCCTTCAGGGCTGATGGATGCACTACAGGAAGAAGTACGAAGTTAGCCAGGAAATGCACACATTGTGGAAATATCACCTGCACCATTAATCTGAACCCAGATGGAGCACTGTCATTCATATGTGATACATCTGTCTGGAAGATCAGTGACTGTAGTTATAAAATCCACCAATTTTGAGGCAGGAGGGACCCCATACTGGGAAAGATGCTGCATATTTTCTTCTCCTTTCTGGCACTTTTAAATGTCAAGTAAAATTGTCTTCTTTTTTACAGGAATGTATACTTCAAAATATACTCATTGGGCCAACTTCTGCTCCTCTGCAGAGGTTAAGAATGTTAAAGAAATGGAATAATTTCAGTAGGAATACGTGAGAGCAACATATTGCCCAAAAGATGTGTGAGTGCAAGCATTCGCAAAACAACAAGGCTGTAGCTTTTCAGAAAATGGTTATAACAAAAGGAAGAATTTGATTTCAGCAAATGTTTTGATCATGTCTGTACATGGTATAATGAAAGAAACCCAAACAATATATTCTGCTCCTTACTCACTAGGGCAAATGAATACCATTAAATTACAAAGAGAAAGATTCACACCTACAGGTGTTTTTTCATGCTTTTTGTTTACTTTTTCATCTGGTAGACTCCTACTGATCTTTTACTACTGTTGACTCATTGTCTGTATGCTTTGCTGAGGAAATATCTCAATATCTCTATCCCACTTGAGCCTGTACCTCTTGTAGTTTCCAAAGGATCTTACGATTCTGTAGCTGGCTGCTTACTTTCTGCCAGTTCCAATGAAAAAGAGCCCCAGGTCACAGAAAACAAGCAGCACTTCATGAACATCTTTGCTGTTGTTCTTTCTTTCAGAAAAAGGAAAAAAAAAGAAAGAAAAAAAAAGCTTTACCTAAGTTTGACTATTTTGTCCCTGTTTCTATGGGAACAAGAACAGATGAAGGAGCAACTGCCAGCCATCAGCCGGATTGCTGAAACTCTGGCCAAGGTAACTGGCTGCTGATGAGAAGCTTCAGGCTCCATTTGGACTGTCCGCTGGGTTGCTAGATTTGAAATGGTTTCATCTTGCAGTGAGGAGAAACAGGGAACTGCATCACGTTTAAATAACAGTCAAAATATTTTTTCCCTGGGATCTCTTAAAATCTTGTGATTATCAGGACAAGCTCAGAATAATACATTTTTTTACTAAGAGAAAGAGCACAAAGACAAGTAAAACCTTCCTGCTCCAGTGATTGAATGCCCCTGGACTTTTTTTCAATTTTCATAATACTTACAAAGTATGGAGACCAGTGGGTACTGCCATTAACACAGGTGTGTCAACTCAAACACTCAGCTGAGTGAAAAGGTCACCTAGTAGATACAGGATTAACAGGCCTGGGCAAAGGCTCTTTTTATTACCCTGACCATAGCGCCAATCCCCGACTCTCTCTGCTACCATACCACACAGCTGTTCTTTGATAAAACTTAACCTTCTGGCCCCAAGCCCTCTACTTCTGCTTTCTATCCCCATACTGTGTACCTTTGAGCTCCCTTGCAAAAAATCCCTCATCTTCTTCTAATCCTGGTCCCAGGCATCTCCATTCCTCCTAAACTCGACCTTCCACCCCAGAGCCCCCAACCACCAGTTATTCACCAGCCTTTCTTTCGATGTGCCCGTTACTGCTGGCACCTGGTGTGACGGTAGCACTGGCTGCTCTGGCTTGCAGAGCCCATTTTCCCCTCTGTTCTCCCTCCTGCTTCAGGAGAGATTTTAGATGTGAGGACACAAGTTGCATTTACCAATAATCCATCCAAACAAAGCTCCAAAGAGAGAAAAGTAGGGCGTATGAAAAAGTTTATCATAGTGCTAACGTAGTGCATTTCTTTTTATTGCCTCTACCCAAAATTGAGCGTGTGAAGGGAAGAGTTCTTCAGGCTGGTGCCACAATGTGATATAAATGTTATGATGTGCAGTGGAGCTACACTGACTGAATTTATGGGAGCTGAGAATCTGGTCAGCAGCTTGCAGTACCTACTGTTCTGTTTGTTTGTGCTCGGCTTCGGAAAATGCTGAACAGGAGTGTTTAGCTACATTTTGTGCCAGCAAAAGAATGCATAATATAAATTTCTGCATGAGACACACTTTTCCTTCTTTCCCAGTGGTTCACTCCATTGTCTTCAAGCACATTTGCCAATGCCTGACTTCTTTCTCTCCTTTTTCTTATAACATCCCACCCAAATTAAGCATCTCTCAGAAAAAAAGTGATGGTCAAATCTCTGTCTTAGGCAACTAATATTTTTTTATTAAACATAACACAATAAGTGAGGGTAAAATAAGATAATAAGACATCTGGCTTGTCTTTAGTTCTGTCCATGAAAAAGAATATTTTGGTCTGGTATAATTTTACAGAGTTCAGTAGAGTTCTTCAGCATGGATTTACAAACCAATCATGACCTCAAGTGGCATGCTGTTCATCTGAATAAAATACCTGCCAAAGTACATTCGGATTGAAGCACTCCTGAGTTGCTAGGTGCCACAGTGTTCAGATCTAGCAGGGTCTGCATTAAGTGTTTCCAAGATTATAAGCAATGGGAACACATCTGTGCCCTAATAGTCTACATCTCCCTTTTACCAGTCCTTCAGCCACATTATAAAAATATACTAGGAACAATACCTAGGCCATATTTTTAAAATAAGCTGTTGTACAAATCAATTAAGCTGTGTGTAATAAAAAATGAAAACCCAATGAACTGTTGAACTCTAATAGCCGATTGTCTCTGTGTAGGTTTTGTCCTTCTTTAAGGCTGGATGATGAAACTAGGCTGTTTGTGTTCAGGGTTGGCTTTCAGCTCTTTCATACTGAAAGGTGTCTAGTGAGACACTGAAATCTGCAGAAGGCAAAGCCTCTCAGCAGCCTCTGAGAAGATCAGACTCTAAATGTGGCTGTATATGACTTTCAGACATTATAAAAATGAATTCATACACCCCTATTTCAAATGCTGCCTGTGCTGGGCTTGTTTGTTTTTTTAATTGCATAAACAATTTTACGGTGTTTTGAAGAAACCAGTTCCCTGTTTTGTATGCATGTTATTGAATGAGATTGTTTGGAAATGAGAGTCAGCAGCATCCTTCTAAGGGAGGAGGTGGGGAGGAAGGATGAGAGCTGTCTTGCCTACAGACTGAAGCCACCCAAGTTAGTTCTGAACATTAAAGCCTGACTTATTGACAGCCAGGAGAGAAGAACCCAGGAATGATCGGTAAAGTGCCTCAGGAAACAAGGCAGAGGTAAAAGCCTGGCCACATGAAGGGCCTTCCTGCCTGTCATGCTTTTCAGGAGGGTTATTGTGGCGAGTCTCTTAACAGGTGCTACAGACAAATACATGGTCTTTTAAATACTAGTGGAGATACAGAAAACAATACCCACTTTTTCCAAATAACACTGCTAAAAGCCACTCTTCATTGACATCCTAACGTGTAGGCACCACTGTAAAGAAAGAAGTGTGGCAAACTGCATGCTTTCCATTGACTTTGCTAGATGTTATCCTTAGGGAGACCTGCTGATGGTCTGGGAGTTCAAGGGTGTGGTCATTCAGACTTGTTGCGTCCTCATGGATGAACCAGAACTTTACCAAGGGCAATCAAGTGTCTGCAAGCTTTCCATCCTGAGAGTGCTCCAGCCAGTGCCTGAGACCGTGCATGCTTACTTAAGACTGCAAAGCAGCCAGGTAAAATGAAGACCCGCTACTTAGCCACCTGCAGTCAGAGTGGTGGGATAGGTCAGATGCTGCTGATCCTTCCATGCAAATGAAGGAGTGCAGGCAATGCGAGCTAAATGCATGTATATGTGAAGATATGTGTTGTGGTTTAACAACACATGTGGGGCTGGCAACTAAGCCCCACACAGCTGCTTGCTCACTCCCCCCACAATGGAATGGGGGAGAAAATCGGAAAGGTAAAAGTGAGAGAAAACGTGGGTTGAGATAAAGACAGTTTAATAGGTAAAGCAAAAGCCACATACATAAGCAAAACAAAGCAAGGAATTCATTCACTCCTTCCCATTGGCAGGCCGGTGTTCAGCCATCTCCAGGAAAGCAGGGCTCCATCACGTGTAATGGTTACTTGGGAAGACAAACGCCATCACTCCAAACATCCCCCCGGTCCTTCTTCTTCCCCCAGCTTTATGTGCTGAGCATGACATCATATGGTATGGAATATCCCTTTGGTCAGCTGGGGTCAGCTGTCTGGGCTGTGTCCCCTCCCAACTTCTTGTGCACCCCCAGCCTGCTCGCTGGTGGGGTGGGGTGAGAAGCAGAAAAAAAGGCCTTGACTCTGTGTAAGCGCTGCTCAGCAGTAACGAAAACATCTCTGTTTTATCAACACTGTGTTCAGCACAAATCCAAAACATAGCCCCATACTAGCTACTATGAAGAAAATTAACTCTATCCCAGCCCAAATCAGCACAGTATGAAAATGCTTCTGGGAAGATTTTTAAAAAGAATAAAAGGGATTTGGAAGCCTAAATTCAAAATCAGTTTTCACTGAAATTTGCTGCCTTCTCTCTCTTAGCTCTGTTTGGTAACAGAAGCTGGTAGCCATGCATCAAAGTTCAGCAGTAAGCATATCAGCTTGCAGGAGTTCAGATATAGACACCAACACCAAAATCACACACCCACTGGTACAAAGATTAGAAGTGCCATTCAGTCTGTTTGTGTTGGGAAAAGTAATCCTAATAATTTACCTCTTTAATCTGCTTTTTGCCTCAGCAGCTGTGATACTGGATAGCTGGAACTTTAGTAGAAAACCATTAATGCCATTTCTAACCTGAAATTATCAACATAAGTAAAGAACAAAAAAAGGCATCAGTGCTCCGACCTTCCTCATTTTACCTGTTTTTCTTTGACAAGTCAGCATTTCATTTATTTTAAACAGGAAGCCCTGCTGTGATAGAGTTGTAGTTCTATTTGCACTGTGGGCTCTTCCCTGCTGTTTAAATGTCAGTTGTTTTGGATTTGCAAAGACATAAGGCTGTAAAACAGTCCGTGAAGGACTGTCACTCATAGATCCCAAGAGGAAAATCTCTTTTGGAGCAAACTGGGTGGGGAGATGGGCAACAAAAGGTGAAAGGGGGGATATTTCACGGACACTACAGTGCTGCCAGCATCACATGCAAAGACCTGTGTATTTTGTTTCGCAGGAACCTACCCTTTCTGCAGCAGAGCCCACGCGATAAGTACTCATGTGCACCAGAAGGGACAAGCAACTTTCTGTGTAACAGGACAAGATAGGTAAGTAAAACACCTTCTTGAGCCAAAGTTCGGTATCTTTCAAGTTACATGACTGTCAGGAGGCACGAGTGGTGCGGACTGCCTCATCCTGCCTTCTTGTCCTGTCAAGCACCCATGCAGCTCTTTCTGCTCCTTTATTGGTGCTAAATTACTGTTTTTTGTATAGTGGTTTGAAGTAGTTGTTGAAGCTGTAGGCACAGGGGTTTTATACAGAAATCAAGATTTAAGCATTATGCAGCCAAAGGCTTTAGTCTCCTTTATAGTACCAAGCTATACATACACCAAGCTACCACAATACATGCCATATACATAATCTCCCAGAGAAAGAGAAAATTTCTGGCATCACCTGTATTATGTCTCAGAGAAGTAGTAAACTAAGCAATAAAAATGAGGGATTGGATTTTTTTTTTTTTTAATGGATTGGAACAGCTATATTCTACTGTAGGAAAATGAGAGAAGCCAGAAATGAGCTGTATCATACATATGCAACACATGTACATGAGATTATTAAGTGTTCTAAGGGTTTGTCAGGAATAGCTAAATAACAAACACAAAGTAAGGTTAGAGGAAGTTACTGCCTGATCTTATAGCCCAAGATAGAAGAAGAGATTATGAGAGACACTAGATAATATCAACAATAAGCCAACACATCATTGGGGTTTCCAGGTAACTTAAGAGTCAGAAAGGCAGCATCTTCTGATGTTTAAAATCAGCATTCATAGCATAGGCACAAGTACTAAAAGGGAAAGGATGATGAATGGGATTGATAAACCTGCAAGCATCCTTTTAGGGTGTATTTCAAGCTTAGGCTTTTGAATAGAAATTATGGTGGGCATTACTTTTCATTTCAATTTATGTCCTGGTAATCAATTATACACAGAGTTGGATAGCATCCCTTTTGCTCCTCCATTAGAAGAAAGCAAGCAAATAAAAATGAGGATCCTGAATGTAATGAGTTCCTTTCCTTTTTCTGCTTTCGATTCCTGTTAACTGAGCTAACCATGGATTTTCAGCTTTGAAGGAAGCAAACTTGCCATACACAGTGAGGCTGCCTTTGTTATCATCTAACCCTTTCTTCATTTCTAGTTCTGCTTGTCCTTGCAATTATTCCTTTGGCTTAAGATGACTCGTGTAGGATCTCAGCACTGGAAACCATAAACTGTGCATCTCTATCACTAAAGTTTCACCAGTCACTTACAGAAGCAGGAATTAATGTTACCCAGCTGGGGTTTCTTGACCCCTGCATATCATACTGACTAGTACAAGTTCCATAGTTTTTTGTGTTGCCATGTCCCCCTACTGCAAGTAACCATGCAAGCAATCATTATCTCTACGCTTACACAGTACTTAGGCTTTAAGCCCTTTGAGACTGAAACCTCACTTTGTTTTGTATAGCTATAGCTATAGATGCAGATATAGATCATATGCATATACACATACACACATACATATATGTACAGTTCATACATGTTACAATAGCTGGGCAAAGCAAATAAACAATAACAATAACGAATCAGGCTGGCCATATAGACCACAGGACAGAAATATTTGGGGGTTTCATATTTTTGCTTTCAGAGAGCTACAGCATCCTAGTGTTAGCTCTGCTATTTGTTTACAGCAACCACAACTACACTACTAAGTTAGGTTGGGGTTTGAGTACAGTACTTGGGAAAATCCTTGCTGCCTACACATTGGCTTACCCTTTGTAGAAGGATGGAGAATCTCCTTCTCCATGCAAGGAAATTCAGACACAGAGGCTATAGCTCAATAAAACTGGGCAGTGCACTGTTCTTCTGGCCCTGTGATCAGATAATGTATATCAACAGTAGCTCTCCTACAAATTTTGTGGTATTTAGCCTTAGATCTCCTGTGCACCTTGTGTGGTGTCCCTCTATCCCTCAGACATATCTTCAGAGACTTTGGAGTGAAGGGAGAGCTGTATTGCAGCCCACCAGGGAAGGGTTTTCATAGCATGAACCCGTGGGTTTGTGCTGTACACCCTGAGAGATGGTATTGAGGGCATGTTTGAGGTCCTATCACTGTCCGTGATAGGACAGTGCTGGAGGACAGCAAGAACCGTATCAGTCTTGGCCACATGATCTACTGGGAACAGTCTGCATAAGCTCTGTCTGGGAGAGTGCTAGTTGGCAGAGTCCAAAACAGTGCCAAGGAGCATGCTAATTCAGTGGTGTGGACTATCAGCAGCATACTGCTCAGCTTCACTTTCTATTCTTGTTTTATTTAGCAAAATAATTGTAATTGTAGGGACTCACAGCCTGTTTCTACAGATAGTGTGGAAGCCTTCAGCTTCAGCCATCTGGCATAGCAAGCTGCACCCACACGCAGGCACTGCCACAGGCAGTGAGCATGGACCACATGACACCCAGCCATCCTTTTAATTGTCTGTGCCCTGGTTTTCCCAACTCTGGTACAGGGAGAGTAATGTTCCTTCTCTTTTGCTAAGGGTCTCGATATCTTTGGAAGAAAAAATCGAGAAGCATTGGGGTGAAATACAGTCCACACAGTTAAAATCAGTATTGATGTAGTGATTTCTTAGAGGATCTTCATTGTTTTCCACACTATTATTCCAATAATTAAAAGGAAAGTTTGATCAGAAACATTTATCTCCACAAACAGCACATTTAGTAAGGCTAGTAAGCATTTCTTACAAGAAAAGACTACTGAGTTTAATAAATGGACATAGTAGAGTTATGCATTTTGCTGTGCTTGTCTGAAAAAAAGTCCTAAGTAAACTGATAAAGCCAAATTCATGTTTTAATTAAAAAATCTATAGTCTTCAGCTGCCATTATAAAACATAGAATCATAGAATTGTTAAGGTTGGAAAAGACCCTTAAGATCGTTGAGTCCAACTGTTAACCTATCACTGCCAAGTCCATCACTATACCATGTCCTTGAGCACCACATCTACATCTTTACAATCTTAGATATGAAATCTTATTATTTGGTTGTGGGCTTGCCTCTTGTAAGTAATGATGTAGTTTTCTCAAAGTGTGGTATTCATAAAACTTTATTTTTAAAGACCTATTTTATAGTCTAATTTCAAAATAATCAGCCAGCAGTTATATTGTTTTAAACCTTAAGAATGCATGCAAATACAAGAAGATCCTGTGTGGTTCTGTGCAAGCAGAGGTAGATGTCCATGCTCAGGAAATGCTCCTCCATTTTTTCCTGGTCCTTCACAGTTTCAAATGAACCCCCATCGAGTGCAAAGAAACCATTAGTTCCTCTGTTTGAGATAAACATGATTAGGTTGCAAAGTGTAAAATTTGTTATTTTATATATAACAAATATATTTTATATATATATATATATTCGTATCGTGGGACTTTTATGCAAAAGCAAGGAATTGATCTTTCTAACAAACAGATGTGACCAGAGTGTTCATAGAAATCTGGCAAGATGTCCCAGTGACTGCGACAGCAGATTAAATCACCTGTTCCTGACAAGGTGTTCCCACCCCATGAGAGAAATCAGACCGTGGAAAACCACATTTTCAGTCGAGGCCACTCCTCTGGGGAAGACAGTTTGTTCTGGCCCTCCGACCCACAGCGCCTAGAGCAGCATCATGTTGTGGTGACAGAGGAGAGATTGTGCTGCTGCACACTCCCATCCCACCACAGCTGCATCCAGCTCTGTCTTAAAGTATTTATATTTTGGCATAACCACCTGTCAGCCAGTTGTTTTGTCAGTACACGAACATTATCACTTCTTATGTGTAAAATATTCTTTCCTGTGGATCTCCCTGCCAGTTCAGTTCTGGTACAAGTAGGACGGCTGATGGAGGCACAGGGCAGAAATGCACTGCCAAAGTGGTGGAGCCTACCAGCACTCGCTTCACGTATTATTACGAAGTGGCTGTTGGCTTTTGGTGCCTTGGGGTGCGTCAATGCTAGAGACAGCGGGAGCTACCAGAGCTAGCCTTAATCTAGCACTAAGGCACACAGGATGAGCCAGTCTGAGGGGAACTCTACCACGGCTACAGTGTCACCAGTCCAGCCTAACTGACCTACAGCTATCTTGGCTCTCCCTGAGCTGGTACGCAGCTTCCACGGGCTCAGCACACAGGTGTCTGTGGACATTTACTGTCAGCTGTCTTTGACCTCTGGAAGCTGGACTATGTTGAACTTGAGAAGCAGCAGACATGTGGTACTTGCACGCTTACACTCTGCGGAGTCATCCACATTAGAGTGTAACTGGGATGAAACACGGCCGAGTGCAATGTGCGTTGTCCTCACAGTAGCATAAACGGAGATTTGAAGCACTGAAAAACTGATTCACATTTCCCCAAGCCCAGCTGCTGGAAGCAATCCTCACAATCCATGGGGAATGGTGTCTCTACCTCAGCTCCTATCTTCAGGTTCGGTTCAGTGAGGAATGGCTGAGTAACTGCGGCTGTGCTCTGCTAGGATGGGCCTGTCCTGCGCCAGCGTGCAATGAGAGCAAGACTAGCTGATTCACCACCTTGGTTACCTTAAATAAATCAAAAAGTCACAGTGCTGCCAACAAACTTTGAAATCCAATTGGGTACGAACAGCTCTAATTTTGAAGGATGCCAGTAAATAGAAGAATTGCCCTAGACCTCTATTTTTCTGTGCAAACTTGGAGGGATAGAAATAGTTTGGCCCCATGGAGGTGTAAGTATAGACTTCACTGTTGAAAATATCCTGTATAGCAGGGTTAGTAGATTATGAGAGTTGTGAAGTATACAAATAAAAGTCTCTTTCATATAAACTCCTTCAGCTCCAGGTCCAAGAGGCAAACCACAGCCTGTTTCTCTTACTCAGTATCAGAAAAAAAAAATTAAAATAATTTTTTCAAGCTAAATTGTGCCTTCATCATCAGATATGTAATTCCACAGTCTTTAAGTTTTATAGCTTGAAGCTCTCTCCTTCCAGAGGAGCTCAGTGAAGTCTGAGAGGGGAAAGATTTTAATGCAAGCACCAATTTTTTCATATATCCCATCTGAAATGAGCTTATGAGGAGTATGCATGCATTATTCATCCCATGTACTGGCTAGAATTAATAACACATCCATTGCTTCTGATACGTTATCAGTATGGAGCTGTTTACCTATACTGCATTTAGGTGAAATAATGTACAGACACAGGTTTACTTGCTTGAGAACATGATGTGAATTTTAAGGCCCAAATGATCATAGGAATTTCTCCTCAAAGTTCCTCAGTTTCCCCGGGCAACACTGTCCTTTGTGCATGCAATTGATCTGTGTCTTCATTTGCCCTGGTTTCATTTTAACACGTTTCTCTCACCGCTCAGACTAAGGAAAGAAGGAAAGTCTATAAATCAATTACATCCTCACTAGCCCCGTTCTTGTTCTCTCTTTCTTGCTTCTTGAAGTAGCTGCTTCTCTGACTTTCTTACTTCTCCAGTTTTAGTAGCTTCAGATTTCCTCACTACCTTTGTATTAATTTTCTTTTAAAATAACATCTAATTTAATGGTTTTTACATTAAGATGAGATATGAAAATCAGTATCGATTGCCTAAATAAGCATTTATACTGCAGTATTAAAACCATGGCTCTTCAGCAACACTAACCTTGCATAGATTTACATACATCTCCTAGCTTCTTAGGGCAAAGAGCCTGTAATTTGGCACAAAGTAGCTCCCTTATTGTGGAGTGGCATTTATAATGATGGTACCAGGTAAATAACTCAGGGATCCAAAGACAAAATTCATCCCTTAAGGTCATTATTTGGATTAATATAAGAAAAATCCCTCGGGGAGTTTAGAAACTATGAAGCAAGGAAATGGATTATACTAATCTGTGAATTCAGTGGTTCGTTTGTGGTCTGACAGATAAAACGCAGATAATATTTTCCAGTTTTTCCACTAATTTCTTAGTGTTATCTAACTTTAGTTACTAATATTTTGGCAATGTGTGTATGTCCATTACACATTTTATACAAGACATGGTTATACCAACCGTGGGGCAACAGGCAATTATTTCCAACAAACTTAACCCTACCAGCTTTTGCACAGGTCTGCCGTATGAGTTATATATAAATAGATATGTATACTAAACCCATTTGTTGTCCAGGCTCAGTCCCTCTATTTTAATTGCTTCTGCCCTCAAATCTATTTTTTTCTCAGATTCACAATGATATACTTTCTGCTCTGTCATAGTCTGCAGCTCTACGCAGAGATCACAGTTCTCAGTGAAGACCATTCATAAGGCTAGGTGAGAGGGTTCAGCACTGTCCCCACTTACCAAAAACCCAGCCTCACTAGCCTCCCATAAGACCCTGGCAAACTTACTCAGGATTATATCTCCTTCTCCACTTGTGGTCCAATGGCTGTAGCCCTGAACAGGCAACGTGACTTTTAACACTCATCCAGAAGCAGCATGGTGCTGTGCCTGCAAGTGCTAGTCCCAAGCTGCTATATCCTCCTCCAAGGCAAAGCATGAAAGCCTCAGGAGAGCGCACGAGTGCAGCTCTTCTGCTGCCAGGCTTGAGCTGGCTTGCGCCCAGCCAGCGCTGGGAGAAAGCACGGGTGCATCTGTACTTATCTAAGTATGTAGCGTTCAGTACTCTGCTGCTGCCTAAGCCTGGAGACACATTTCTGCCAGTAAAATTTGCAAGGCATCAAAACATGTTCTTCCAGTGAGGCTCAGAACTAAGCAAGTGCTGAGCAGCTAGGATCCTAGATTACATCTGATGGGATCCATGTGGCGGGTAGATAAGCCAACCCCAAATGAGAGCCCAAAGGAAGATCCACCCAAAGATTAGCATGGTGCTACTTTCATTGCTCTCCTCCTGCCCACAGCATAGCATCTTCATCGTAGAAGTACTCGTGACGACCATGGGGGGGCTAACTTAAATTCTGTCTATATTGGTTTTGATATCATTGGCCTAGAACCCAAGCACCACGCAAAGGTCATAACCACCTGTCCATAAAATCATTATATTAAAAGTGTAATTATTTCATATACAATAGAACAGCTCTAAAAAGACATATGTTGGTATCTCAGGAGAGGCCGCAGCGTGCTGGCTAGGTCACTCTTCTGATAACTGAGGCACATTTGTTCAAATTCTTGCCCTGAATCAGCAATGATATTTCATTTTGGGTGCCCCACCGCCTACTTGCAAATTCTGAAATGAGAGTTGCTGCTGGTATTCTTTGGCTTTGTATAAAACTTGTACCTATTCAACAGGAAAAGAATATACTGCTTTTACAAAAACTAATTAAAGCACTAACAGCTGAATGGGGAGACCTGGATTCCAGTTCCTATTTCAGGCACAGCAGAGGCTCCCCTGCAGAGTCCTCAGTCTGGTGGTTAGAGCCTGCTTATAGGTTCACTTTCTCCTAGGGGGAAATGGGGACAAACCCTGGCTTTCCACATCCTTCTGACAGCTGGGATCTGGGGCAGCTCTGAGGGATGTTGCTACCACATTGCTTTTGGTGAGAAAATGCCTAATTTTCCTACAACGTGACGGGGTACTGAAGTGCGTAGCTGTGTTTGTGCAGGAGCCAAATCCTGAGGAGTGACTAAGCTATATGGCAGGCTGGGTGTGCTGGCTCTTCCACATCCCATCTTCAAGCACCCATAGGAAAATCCGTACCATGCAGTGGGACGCTGTGTGGAGGTCTGCAACCCTAAAGCAGGCACTGACCCAGGCACCAGCTCCACACAGCAGAGAGGAAAGCAATGCAATAAATTAGCGCACCAACTTTGGCTCAACACAACAGCTGCAGAGAAAGCTCAGGAAGCAGTAAAAGAAAGATACCATGAAACAGACTGAAAGATAATTTGTAATTAATCACTTTTATACACGATGACGTAAAGCAGACTTAAAATTACAAAGAACTGGCCTGGCAACTGTAGCTTTAGCACACACTGTCATGGTTACTTCAAAACTGTCTATATACCACACACTAACAGGCTTAAAAGAGTTGAAACAGAACTTTTAAAACATTTGATTTTTAAATAAAGGAGGCTATTTGTGGCAATAATACTTTTGATGAAGGGTTCAGAGTCAACTGTAACTGATACATATGATTGATGTCCATAATAATTGCACACTTCTGTAATCCTTCCTCACCCGTAACAGTTTTGAGCTTACATTTTGGATATTATTAATACTCAGACAGAAATAACTTATGGACAATATCATGTTCTCAACATGGTTGAGAATTAATCTATTTTTGTAAAACTGTTTAAGAATGATGGATACTTTTTCCTGCTTGAGTAAACACTAGCTAATTCTCTAGACCTCCCATCTCTGTTCATGAAAATCCAAGTCCAACTGATTTCATGGATATTTAAAGGATGGTGCCAAATACTGCATACACAAAGATGAATTTCTCCACTTGATAAAGATCTGATACCATTCATTACGTTGCTAACACTTCAGTACTGGAGTTTTGTTGGTTTTTAATTTGTAAGAGAGAACACAATGAATTTAGGAACAATGAAAAATGGAGAGAAAAAAATGAGGCAGCTGAAATGTAGCTGTGGAAAGAGACTCCAAGTGAAAGTATCACACTTATTTTTATTCTAGATAAGCAACAGGGCAGCTTGGAATAAACATGGATTCAAATTTTCTTCGTCTCTTTAATGAGTTCAAAGAGGCTAAACAAAGAGACAGAAGAGTTGAACATTGCTGTGTACAACACAGTAAACAGATTAAAATTTTATACCTGAGCAAAAAAAGGAATTTAACTATTAACTACAGCATGCAGAATAACTGATAAGTTATCACATAAACCTAGCATACTGTTATTAGGTTACAGTCATTCATTTGTTCTTAATTTTTACAAAGGCTAAAGATGGAAAAAGCTCCAAGACGAGATGAGTGTGTGACATAAAACCACAATAAGGAAAAGCACATTACCATCTAGCAGCCTTTCCAGAGGATCAAAATTATCTGCTGTTTTATTATCCAGGGAGAAAGCAGCAACAATTCAAAGCCTGTGGAGTTAATAACATGTTAGACATTTAAGCAGGTCCTGAAAATTAAAATATTGGCAGTTTAGGAAGTGCTCACAGAAGAGCTGAGCCTGCATCCCCTGCCCTCAAATGCCGCTTTAAAGCACTGTGTTTGTGAGCTGTTCCCAGGGCAGAATGAAAGGTAGGGACCTGCAGGGAATGACTGATCAGGTCACAGGCTTGCGAATTTCTCGCCAGCATAACCACAGCTCGTTCTTAAGGAATGACTTTTTACCCCATTTGATTGACTAAGACCCACATTCCACTTTATGTAGAAACTTGACCTTTCTTCACATTGAATCTGTTGTTCGGGTGGGTTTGTTGTTTTTTTTTTTCCTTTCTTTTTCCTTTTTTTCCCCTAATCCATTTCAAATGTTCTGGTTTGAAGTACTTCAGTACTTGTACTGAAGTACAAGTCAAAAAACAGTAACATATTTCTCTTCTTAATTCCTTTATCTTTGCAAAAGATGCCTGTGGGAGAGAAGGGGTTTGAAAAGTTTGAGCTTTAACCAGCACAGCCCATTTTCCCCAGACAGGCTTCATGCTCCTGTCAGACTTCTCCTCTACCTGATCTCCATATCCAATATAAAAATTACCTGCTACCACCATCAACATTCCTGTGCTACAAATCAGCCGTCTGCCTTCCTATAGCAAAACCGGCAAACTCTGCCTTTGCCATTTAGACTTGTCAAAGAGATGGGAGGGATGGGAGCGTCTCCTACCATGTTAGAGACAGCCATAAACAGAAGTCTCTCCTTTTTATTTCTTTACAGTTGTATAGTTAGATACTCTTGATGCCAATCGACTCCCCTCAAATCATACCACCTGCCTTGACTTCCCTGATACTTTTCTTTCAGCATTTATCAATAAAACTATGCATTAAAAATGCATGTGTCAAAATGGATTTATTCCTTTGTCCACAACATATTCATTTCTTCTTTAAAGTCAGACATCTTAGACATTGGTAGGTTGTGTGAAAGAGTCTCCAGGGAACTGAATCCTCTTTGCTTCTAGTTTCTTCCTGGCTTTGAAAGCTGCTGATACTTCAGGGTGGATGGAGTCCAGCCGCTGTTCACACTGGAAGGCCGTGAGGAAGGCCGTCCTGTAGTTGTTATTCATCCAGCCATAGAGAAGGGGGTTAGCAAACGTTGAGCACATGGCAATGACATGAAACACTGTGTAGATCAGTTTGTACTCTTTCAGGTCTAATACCTGACTGTCAATGTCACTGACTAGCTGGAAGGTGTGAAATGGCAGCCAGCTGACGGCAAACACCACAACCACACACACCAGCATCTTGGTGGTTTTCCGCCGCCGGTGGTGGTAGTGGTCATTGCCCACCCCAGGACTAACGTGGTTCTTGAGCTTGGTCCAAATACGGGCGTAGGCATAGGAGATGACCGCCAGAGGCAGCACGTACTGGATCAGGAGCATGGAGATGCTGTAGATGGTGCCATAGTTGAGTTGCCCCTCTCCTGGCCACTTCTCAGAGCAGACCACAATCTTGAAGTCGGGAATGATCTCAATCAGCGAGTACTCACGGAAGATGGCCAGAGGACTTGCCAACAGGGCACTGACTGCCCAAGCCACTCCTATAATCAGGAAGCTGATCCGCTTAGAGATTTTGCTTTCCAAGTGGTAGACGATGCAGCGGTGCCGATCCAAAGCAATCACAGTCAAAGTAACAGTAGAGACGTGCACAGCAAGAGCCTGGGCATAAGGCACCAGGTGGCACAAGACTGGGCCCAGTTTCCATTCGCCCAACAGTGTGTAAACCAAAGTGAAGGGCAGGCACAATGTATTCACCAGCAGGTCAGCCACAGCCAGGTTGGCAATGAAGAAGTTAGTCACTGTGCGCATGCTTTTGAACTTGATGATCACGTGGATCACCAGGGAGTTTCCAATCACCCCCAGCAGAATGATGGAGCAGTAGGCAAAGATGAGGATTATCTGCACTTCAACTAGTGTTGTGCTGTCCTTCAGTTCTGGTTTAGGGTCCAGAGCTAATTCGTTGAGCGGTGTGGTGTATCTCGGCAAGTACAGCTTGGTGAACAGCTCCGCTTTCGTTTCATCTGTCTGGTTTTCTTCGCCTGCTGCTTCCAGGGGCCCCATCCTTGCAGCAGCCTGGTCTAAGCAACAGAGCTGTCCCTGAAAACAAAACAGTACAAGAACACGTGGAGAAATCAGCCTGCGGTGGCTAAGACAAGAAGTAATGAGCTAAAGCTACAGATCTTTCCTCCTCTAACTAACGTTCTACATCTCAGGATTAAGAGAAGATCTATCTTAATGTATTTAAATTCTGTTGCCCTTACATTTGAAGCCCGATCCTGTAATATTATTCAGGCATGACTCCTGCTGAAAATTGGGACAGATTTCAAAAGCATTTCAAAGACAAAGTTTGCCTAAGTAAATGCAGAGGGATTAAGATCCTGCTGGGTAGCATATCCTTTTTTACAATCCACTACCTAAAACTACTGCTGATTTAGCACAAAACTTCCATTAATACCTATGGGAATTCTACATGGAACGGCACCATCCAGACTGTTATTAGCATAACTATCTTCCAGCTTTTCCTTAATGGAAGGTGTTTCCTTTAAATAGTTACTAAATTCTTATAGGTTTATGTCCCTCCTTAATACCAGAGAACTAATTACTGAGGTCTTTCTTTAAGAAACTTTCTTTTAGGAATGTTTGTGCCACAAGGCAAGCAAAAATACCACTCTAACAGAACTGAAATAATAGCATTTCTCTGAAATGACTGTGTAACCTATTCATGCTGAAATTAAGAAGCAAGTAAAACTCCGTTATACATAATATTTCTTTTCTGTGTAATGTTTAAGAAAACACAGCTCCTTGGAGGCTGCCAATCAGGGATTCATTTCTGACTGCAGTCATAGAGAAGAGCACACCATTCCCCTGCTGACGTCAGAAAGAATTTCACCATTGGCATCAAGATCACATTTTGTTGCCTTCCCTACATAGGCTGAGTCAAATTCTATGCTGCCCTAAGACTTCAGTAGGCACGTATGGATATATGGATGTTTTGCAGTTAATTGCTGGCTTGGACTTCAGTCCTATGTAAAACGTGCATGTCCCCATGCAGACTGCCCAGACGATGGGTGGCATGCTGAGCGAGCGCTGTGCACCTGGGGACTCCTCGGCTTGACCTGGGAAAATACTAACTAAGAAATTCCCAGTGCCCAGTGGGCTCACCGAGAAAACACCACTGTTTGCCACTGAGGGGAAAGCCAAACCTGAGTTACTAACTCTACTTTCCCATTCATACATTCCCTAAGGAAAGCAAAAGTAGAGAAGAAATGTCACTTTCTTGCCATCAGGTGCTACATAGCTTAATCCATCTCAAATTCAGGTCTGCCTAAAGACAGTCTAGCTATTCATGCCTTTGGTTTCAATGGTGCTTTTTAAAATTATCTTTATTTTTTTTTTAAATCAGACCCACTTCATTGTAGGTTTTCATCCCTACCTCCGTCACCATTAACACCTACCAGTGATATCCTTAGGTGTGATTTCCTAAATGAGAAACAAGAGTTGTCTGCTAGCAGGTGACCGAGTCCTTTGTGTTTGCTTGCATCCCACAATATCCCAAAGAATTTCTCAGTGCAAGTCCCTTTTGCGAAAGCAACAGATCGACTGCATGAACTGAAAGGCATTTTTTCCCCAACTAAATGGGTCAGAATTATGCTATACTATTTAGTCTACATTTACTGTACAATTAATAGTGTAAGCCTGAAACGTGAAACACTGTGAGATAGGTAGCTGAGATGTGCCAGCTGTTCGTACAAGCTTACCCTGCAGTTTTTAGTAGTATAATCAGTTATCAACTACTAGCCTAAGCATGGGTGGCAGGAAGGGATTCTTCATCAATACACCTTCAGTCCACCAGGTTAAAAATGTAAGATATCCACCACAACTGGCACAGCCAAGGCTACGCAGAAGTTCAGAACTCTGCTGAGCTTTTTCGTTCAACCTACACCAAAGAATTATGCTTGCATATATTATTAGAGTAGAGATTTGGTGAGGTCTCAGGACTGTCAGGTGCTCCAAAATGTCATAATTTTTTCAGAGCAAAATAAGAGCAGGTCATATTTACACATTGTAGTAAAAGGGTGAGAGGGAAGGCAAAATTTCCTTTCTTTGCCATGAATCCAAGGAGGAGGATGTAGCTCAGCCAAAAAATGTAGCATCCCTTTGTTCCCAAAAATACTTTCACCTGTTTCTCTAATCCCTGACTTTCTATTGATTCCTACTTCCAACCCCTTTTTTTAGCAAAGCTTTCTTTTGTTCTGCCACTTTTATTGTATTTGTTACTGCCCTGCTTGGGCTGATGAAAGGCATTTTGGTCTTGTCAATAAGACAAAGCTGAGGGAGGGAGGGAGGGAGGAGGGATGACCAGGGTTTCAAGCAGAGATGAGCTGGCATGTCAGCAAGCGATGAAATAAATTGGTCAAATTTGACATTGTCGGTGGGACAGTTAAGTGGGCAAAGAATCAGCTGCTGTCAGAGTATGGGGGAAAACTGAGGTGGCACTGCCTCAGGTAGTGTTTGACAGGACCCTTTCTGCTCTTCTGTGGTACAAACTCTCCATCTGATGATGGCATTTACTTGCACACCTTGCATACTGCACAGCACTGGGGTTTTTTTCCAATTTTTTTTTTTCCCCCAAGCAGTCAGATCCTCAGGGGTGGGCATCAAATTGCATCTAACTTTTGGCAGAGGAAGGCCCATAGAGGATTTACATCGGTACTGAGAGCAAGTAAGCAAAAAGAATGAAATACGTGATTACATTCGCAAGCAGCATTTCCATCAGGACCGCAGTGCCTGCGCTGGGGAAGGGTTTGGGGGTGCTTGAGGGGAAGGTGGGGGCAAGCGTGCCTCTGGGGTGCCGCCGCTGCCCTCCCGCTCCCCCGGCCCCCTGCCCGGGGGACGCCACCCCTCCCTGGCCGCTGCGGGGAGCCCGCCCGTACCCCACGCCGGCCGCGCTCCTCCGTCCCCCGCTTCCCATTTTCACCTCCCTCCCGCCCCGGGGAGGCGAGCGTGGCCACCGCCGGCTATTGCCACAGCAGCCGCTCTCCAGGGCAGGGCAGGGCAGGGCAGGGCGGGGAGCGGAGCCCCCTCGCCCCGCAGAGGGGCGGTTGCTCCCGCCTCCCCCGGCCCGGCCCGGCCCCCCGCCGCCGCCGCCCTCCCCTCGCACACTCACCGCGGCGGCCCTCTCCTCCCCGGCGATGGGGCAGCGGCGCGGCGCGGTGCGCTCCGTCGAAAGTTTGGAGGCGCCGGCGGCGGCGGCCCCCGCATGCCGGGGGGGCGGGACTGGGCGGGAGGGGGCGGCCCGGCCCCGCCCGAGCCCTTCCCCGGGCGGCGGGGCCGGCGCCGCAGCGGCAGCCGCAGCCGCGGGCGGGCGGGACGCGGCTCCGCCCGCTGGGCTCCGGGCGCGGGGAAGGGGGCTCCGGGCAGCGCTGTCGTGGTGTGCCGGCCGCGTCTCGCTGAGGAGGCACCAGCCCCAGCGCTGCCGGCGTGAACAAGGCGGGGCTGGAGGAAGGGGGACTGGGGCAGGTCCCGAGCTGCTGTAGGCGCCTCGCTCCTGAGCCTGCTGCCTAGTTTTCCCAGTCCCCAGACTGCCTTCTGGAGCAGTATAAAGGGGATGCCTCTGCTTCAAACAACTGCTGAAATCCTTGTTACAAGCACCCCAGCTTGCACAGATTTACTGTTCCTCATAAGAAGATGTGGATGTTGCCAGAGCAGGTGGAAGGATGAATAAAGCATTTACATATTCTGTCAAGAGCAAAATGAAAGATCGCATATTTATTTACAAGGCTGCGAAGGTAAAGACTGCAGCTGCTGTATTTATTTAGTTCTAAATTCAGCAACCTTTCAAAAAAGCTCTTTTGCCAGCCAGCTCAGCTGAGGACTAGCTCCAGCCAGCATTGCTGCCCTTCTGGTAGGGTCTAGCTTCGTTAAATGCATCAGTAGGTTCTACTTAGTATTTTGTTGTGTGCCTGATGCCTCGCTCCCAGGCATAACTCCTGAGGTTCAAGGGAGTGTCTTCTCAGTGCATCGTTGGAGGGCCTGATTCACTGAACGGTGCTTCAGCCCAAGTTGTTGCTCCCAAGAACAGGAACCGGGAGACTTTGCTTACTCTCTGGCTACAGCACTGATGCTTGGACAATTCCCATCCCAAACCTTGCAGAAGCTGCTATCCAGAACAGGAATGCTCCTTTACTTTCTGTCACTTAGGTAAATTTGCATTAATATTTCAGGTAGTTTCAAGGATCGGCAACCTTATCTTTCCTCTTCTGTCCTCCTTTTCTTCCAAAGGAGTCTCTGAACAAGAGCTTTTCCTTTGTCAAAGGTAATGTTCCTTGCTTTGGTTATAGCTCAATATTATGCTCTTATCAGAGGGCAGAATATAAATGGAGTATCAAGGAGTAACTTCAGCGATTTACAGTTGTTTTTGAAATTCAAAACATGTCTTGAGAACCCCCTTAGTTATTTACTAATTCAGGTTATCTCTTCACGAAGGGCCTTGCTCTTAGTCCTTCAGCACTTCTGAGACTGTTAATGGAATGCTCCTAGCTTGTTGCAAAATAGATTTCTTTGATGATTAAATAAGAGCCAGGAGTTTCAATTCTCCTACCCCCGTTTATTTCATTTCCCAAGTCAACTTAATTGTAGGATTTATTTTTTGGTCTACCAGCAGATATAAATGCATGCCATGAGCTGTAGTAATTAAAGTGCTTGTATAATATACGGCTGTAGCAGCCTGCAGTTATTCCCTTTCCTTCTCTTACAAATAGTCAACAGTGGTGTTTCAGTTATCTCGGGGGTGTTACTATTGTGCTCTACTCCGCACACTCTTTCTAGCTTGACATATATTTTGCTGCTCCTAATGTCTTGGAGAGTGTAGTGAAATGCTACAAATCTTTACAATCTGTCCAGCTCAGGATCCCATAGCTCAGGAAAGGCTGTTCCTTACTTTTACTCCCAAACTCCTGGAGAAAGTCAAGAAGACGTGCAAGTTCCTAGAAGCTGTTAAGCCAGTGAGGGTTGGCTTCCCACGCAAGGGAGGGAAGGTGTTATTTCCTGTTACAAGATGATTCTGTGTTCAGGCACAACTGAAATGGTTAATGGAAATGCATTTGCAATAAACAACAGGAGTTTTTATTGTTCATAAACGAGTCGAATTTCAGGGCCTCGTAAACACAACCTTGAACCAAAACCTTGAAAACACTAACCTCAAGGGCAGAAAGAGTCAAGTAGCAAATGGGCTGTTCAATATGAAATGTGCTGCTGGATGACCACCTCCAAAGCAACTGTGGATACTTTTCTTTGTGTGCACTTAAATTTCCATCCATAAACCATGACAAGCCATGAGTCATTGAGTCACAGAACCATATATGTTGGATGGAATTTCCAGAGGTCTTCTTGTCCAACCTCATGCTCAAAGCAGGTACAGGTGCAGCAGGTTGCCCCAGGCTATGTCTCCAGGAGAGTTTTGAGTATCTCGAAAGTGAGAGATACTGCCCTCACTGGGCAGCCCATCCCAGGATTTGACAACTCTCACAGTACGACAAAATTTCCTTGTATCAAGTCAGAGTTTCCCATGTTCCAGCTTATACCAAATGCCTCTTGTCCTAGCCCCGTGCTCCTCCTGGCAGTTGTGGACAGTAGTTAGAATTCCCTTTAGCCTTGGCTTCTTTAAGGCTCAACAAACTCAGTTCCCTCAGCCCCGCTTTGAATGTTATCTGGTCCAGCCCCAATCATCTTCGCGGTCCTTTGTCAGACACACTCCAATCTGTCAATGTCTTTCTAGCACTGGAAGTCTCAAACTGGACCCAGAACTCCAGATGTGGTTTCACAACTGGTGAATAGAGAGGAATAGTCACTTCTCAACCTGTTGGCTACACTCTTGCTATGTCTTGATTTAGGCTGTAAGTTAGGCTGTGTAAGTTGGCTTGCACTAAATAAATGAGCTACGTGAACTTTAAATCCCAGCTTCCTATTTAAGGCAAGCCTATAAATGAGCTTTTTCTGTGAATATGTGTATGTACTAAGGTGAAATACAGATAGTCTAGCTTAACAGCTTGAAAAAAATATCTGTTGGACATATGTTGTTTCTGCTGTAACTCACACTTACGGAGGTATGGCAGGGTGTAAGAAATTTGATATACATAGCTTATCTCTGGCAGTATCTGTTTAACTCTCTTTACTGTTAGAAAATTGTCTTGTCACATTCCGTCCAACATAAAGTTTTTTCAGAGGGAATAATAAGCATTTCTGCCAGCTCCTCAGAAGGTTACCAATTCTCAGGAGCAAAAGAAAGGTCTGCATGTAGTACCCAGACTTGAAGCAGTAACGGCTTTTGTTTCAATCCTAGAACTAGGAAAGAGTTGCCAGTCTGTCCATGAATTGTCCAACATGAGACTTGCCGGAGCGGCAAATAAGGCTTGATGAATATCAGCAAGACAGAAGAGGCAGCAGCTCTCCCATCCCCTGTCCCCAGACAATGTTCTCCTTATTTCATTTACTGTAAGGAGTGAATTTAAAAGAAACCACTGCCCCTTGAGCACTGACCTTTAAAAGCAGTGCTGTGCTGCATGCTGCTCACTTGAGCCAAACTCTGCCAGTCCCTAATCATGCAGATTTTCCTGGAGTGAGTCAGGTTTTAGGGAACGGAGTGTTCTACGTAACACGGACAATCCCTTAAAAATAAAACGAAAAGAAAAACAATAATACCTGAAAACGTGACCTTGAAAGAGAGTATCTGTCTTGAATCCTTTATATGGTGCCAACACGGAGATCATATAGCATAAAATTATACAGGACAAACATTTTTCTTGCTTAAAAGGCCAGAGCAAAAGTGTTTAAGTAGCTAAAGAATGAAGCTTCTTCTTATATAGACCTGTGAACATTTTGGAATAAATTCATGAACTGTCATTTGTTCTCATTCCCTTTTGCTTTAGATTCAGTCTCACAGGTTGAATTTTACCTATGTGTCTTTTTCAAATGCAGTAATAAGAAGTAGCTGTATGCATAAACAAGTGTAATCAGTCTGCCTTGGATGACTAAGTGGATAAATACAAGCCAGAGGGGAATGTGAGAAATTGGTAGATACGTGTAAGTACCAACTTCAAGTTGCTAACAGCGGTACTTCACAGCCAGTGCCGGTTTAACAATGAGTTTACTGCCTGTAGTTCAAAAACTAATACCACCAAAGGCTCAATTCAATTGCCTGCTTGCTCGCACACTGTGACTGAGTTCGGCACCCTTTCCACATAAGACAAGGCTGCAGAGCTGAGCACTGTGTTTCAAACATGGTCTTCTCAAAGCATCGAGCGCATTGCTGTACACTTTTGTCATTCAAAGAAAGTTAAAACTGTAAAGTCAAGTAGCGCACCCAAGAAATGACAGATTTAAAGTTGCCCCTTTAACACCAATACGGCTGTTTGTGTTTACATAACTATGATACAGTCTTTAAGTAACCAGTCACATTATTTTTCTTTAAGGTCACTGTTTATGCAATAAGTAAATTCTTGGTATTTCTTTATATTCTCAGTATACATTTTTCCATCTCAATCATTCTCTTTACCAACATGCTATCCTTTCTCTTCAGAGAAAATAGAAATTGTCATTTCTTCATAGGTTTTCTATGGTCTTTTCATTACTAAACGTCACCCAGAACTACTCAACCTTTATTAAGATCTACTTTCTATCATCTGGAATTCAAAGAGGCTGACCAAACATTTAACTGGATTTAAAAATACAAGGAATAAACCATTTTGCTGTATTTTTTGTTGCTCACACTTTAGACAATTTTTCTTTAAACTCATGAAATCCTGTTTTTTCATAATTCCACTTCTCTTCAAACACAGAGGTTTCTGTAAACTCTAAAATGTAATGTGGAAGGTGACGCTTCATTAAGGTATTGAAACCAGTTGTTGCCATTTCTAAAGAGTTTTTAGATGTTCCCAAGGCAAGCATAGTCTGTTTATTTTTAGAGCCTTCATAATAGAAAATAGATTCTCACATATAGCTTAGAGTTTGAATATCATACACTCTTCGGTCCTCAGTTTCTGGTATCTGGGAAAGCAATATATCTCTAAATAGTTTCCAAAAGTGAGTCAACTATATCTACTTGGTGTATGCTTGCTTGTACGTCAGTTATTGCTAATTCTGGAAATCCTCGGCTGTTACAAGCAGCAATGCCACTCACCCTTTGCTTTGCCTAAAAATTATTCTTGTAACAATTTTGAAAAGTTAAGTGTGTTCACTTAAAACTTAATTGGATGGTCTTCAAGTTCAGTTTTTGACATGCTGATGAAATCCGTGGAAGTGTTGAATGAATTGTCTTTGGGACAAACAGAACTAAGCTGGAAAGATGGAAGCCTTTGTCTTGTATGTATTCCCCCTCTCCAAGTTACATTTCTTAGAATGTAGAAAATGGATCATAAATTTTACATACATTCTCTTCTCCTTGTAGAGAGTACACAGAGCATGCAGCTGACTATGCATTACTCAGAAATACATTTTAGTGAGCTTATTTTTCAAAAATATCCATATGATTTTTTTTGGTTACAATTTGATACTCTTTTCATGAGAAAGGAACTTTCTCAGGTTGCTCTTAAGCTCAAGGAAATGTGTCACCTTTTGACCCTTTGTGAGCCAGCCTACAATGAGATGCAGATGATTGTTGGTATGGTTGGCATCTAGGTCCTGAAGAGATGCTTGGAAGAATCAATATGGATAGGATAACCTATTGGAAATTAAATTATTTTGTTGAATAATGGCATCCATGAATGAAGTCAGCCTTTCTCATAGTGTACAACACAATGCTGTCTGATATGTAATGCCATGTAAAACACATCATGTTCATTGTGAGCATAAATATAAGATGCAATTAAAAACAATTTCCAGTAATTTATGGAACCATGTCATCTGACGTTAAAAAATGTTTTTTTCACTTGCAGTTCATAGGACAGTGGCACGATCACTAAGAGCCAAGTGAGTATCCTTCCCACATGTTGTTGAAAGTGAATTCTCATAAGTTTTCAGCAGATTATTTCAGTTCATTTTTTCACATTTACACAGAATTTGCAAGCTGTGCTAAACCACTCATTGGCTTCATCCAGAGTCATTCTGTACCTCTATGTGGCATTTCAAGAAATAATGCCATTTGGTAGCAATACATGGCATTAAATTCATGGATTTCATTTCTAAGCATTTTTTGTCCTTGAGAAATTACTTCAATTGCTGAAGAAGTGAAAAAGGAACACTTTCCACACCTATTATCACTTTGAGCCATTTTAAAAATGAAGTACTTACTGTTTCTTTTGTGCACTCTGTCACACTTTTGGAACTTCTGAAGGACATCTGTCCTAGGCTAAATGCAGCAAACCTGTACAGTCCTCTTCTCGAACTGTAATCATATGACTCATACGGTAACATCTAGAAACGCAGAAAAGCTTCAGCTGCTCCATCTTCTTCCTTGCTGATACACCGACAGGGTACTTTCCATTACAGGTGCCACGTCTACTACTGTAGTGAAACTTTACTGTCCCATTTTTGAGTGACGGCACTGTTTGTGAACAAGCTAAGCTTGTCAGCCTAGCTTCACAAGGTTGAAAAAGTGCTCTGATACTTTTATAAAGAGTCTGCCTCCCACTCAGAATTGAACTGGCAGTTTTCTAAATGAACCCTTCGTTTTCCTTTGTTAATTGCCTGTGATTCACACCCACATTTTGCAGACATTGATGGCATTTTAATTGCTAAGGGTATTTTGGGATGGAGGAGAGGGGATGAGAAGAGGCTTGGGAAAAAAGTGGGTAGGGGTTTGGCACGTTTGGAAGGCTAACTGGTCTGCGATTGCACACAGCTACAAGATCAGCAGCCAGAGCACCATCTGTGCACACAGCTTATCCATACTGCCCGGCTTCGGCACAAAGGAATGTGTCAGCTCCCGCTTTCCCAGATCAGCTGAAAGCCTCCTTCGTGCTCCAGTGAAATTCTGCAACCATTCCCTGGAGATCTAATCCCTTCACCCAGCAAGTCTGACAGGCACAGCCTTCCTTCAGCAAGAAGCTCTTCCGGCAGCACTGCTTTTGCAGGTTGGAGCTGGGAATGTTCAGCTGCTCTTCAGTGTCATCTCCCTGCCCTGCAAGTTGCAGAACGATCATCTCAGCATCCTGGGGAATGGTAAGAGTTATATGACCCCCCATAGAAACGTAAAAGCATCTCAAGAGGTTGTGTGTGGCTGTCTATGGCAGAGGTGTTTGCATCTGAGCTAGTTGTCCTAGACTCCCTTTGCAGTCAGGAGAGAGCTACTTACTCTAACAGGTGGGGTTTAAAACTTGATTCATCCCCTCCTAAAACAGATACTTAGGTTTGGTCAGATGAATTGCACCCTAAACACCACCAACTGTTTACAAGACCTTCTCTGACTATAGTGGGAACCTCAGCAGCTCGTTCCTTGTACACTGTGGGTACCTAAGCTTCAGCAAAAGGAATTCTACCTGTCGCTCCTGGTATTGTGGTGACACGTGAGTAGATTTTCTCACCATCAGTGTCTGGACTGGAATCCAGTATATGTGTAGCTGTTCCCCAGACCCTCAGAGACATTTAAATGCCTAGTGTCCATTGATTTCAGGTACACAAATTATACAGGATTTGGGCCTTAATGCTTTGCAGATTGTATCAAATTTGTCCTTACAGAATCTCTGTGCGATATTTCCCTTGTTGTGCATAAAGACAAGGGGGGCTTGTTTGCATGGGAGAGCTGGCCAAAATAGCTCTCCCAGAAAAGTTTCTGACATAGACTCCTGTCTCCTAAATATCATTTACTGTGTTCCAGAACAAAAGATCTATATGACAAGACCAAAATTATCGAACACAGGAAAAAAATTGTTTATTTTAATCTGTAAACCCATACTGACCTCCATATAAGTTTTTGTCATGTTGGCAATCTTTCTTACACTTTCGCACAGCTCTCTAATTCTTTAGTTAACAGTGTAGATGATGGCAGGTTTAGATGGATCTGCCATTACATGAAGTTAACACCACACATTCCTATCAACAGGTTCCAGTGAGGAGACTTAGGAAAAGCAGATTTCTCTACAGATTCTGCAGCAGAGTTTTGCTGAGTGACTAGAGACCACTCTGCTTCTGTATATCTCCACACATCCTGTCTCTTTTTCTATTATGTACAAAAAATCTAGTCTGTGGCTCTCACCAATCCACCCTCCCCTTTTCTTCCAAAATCTTCCCCGTGATTCTAGCTTTCACCTAGCATTGATTCCTGCCAGTCAGGACATTCCCATCCGTTTCTACCTTCTTTCATTCCTACCACCTTCTTCCCAACCTCATCTTACCCACAAGTTCCCATACATACCTGTTTCTGCTGTTGATCTCCCCTCCTGGGGATATCAGATGCATTCTTGTCTCTTCTAATAGCACATTTTGTTCACCATCAGAAAAGAAGAAAATGGTGCTAAAGTTTGTGTGTGAGAAGAAAAAAGATCTTCTTTATGTTTGTCTTTACCTTTGCCTCACTACAAAATTTGAGAGTAAAATTTGGCACATTGCTTCTTTACCACCTCATTTCTCTCCTCAGCAAAGATGAATTGCCATGTAGTTTTGCATGTTTTTAGCATTATAGTCCTGCGCTTTATAGTGCAAATATATCTGGCCTACTTAGTGAGAAAGTAGTGAATATCATTAACAGGAATTAAGATAAATTCTTAGGTAATTTTCGTTAGATTTTCTACCACCTTATGACATCTTAAAGAAATCATACCTTATTAAAAAGTCAATTGTTTGACTGATTTGCCTTGTCGGAGACAAAAGGCAGAGGCATTGAACAAAATAACTTTATTTTTTCTCCCCGCAGTCCAGAACATTTTCTCTTATACTGTGAAGCTAAGTATCAGCATGACCATTATACCCTAACCTACGAACAGGTTTCTGAAGGAAATTAGTTTTCCCTTAAACCTAATGGGAATTGGGTATCTGTCTTCTCAGCCACCACTGAAAATCCTAACCTCACAATTTTAAATTATTTGTATTCTGGCAGAGGCTTGCACTTGGTAGTTTCTCAGGTAAGTATTATTTCTGACCATTCAGCAACTGACCAGAACAGGCACCCCCATGTCAAAAAACAGTCAGTTCTGTATATCAAGGGGCTGCTTTTCCCCAGAATGGATTTTTTTTTTCAACAGCTTACCTCATCCTCTCAGAGCTTACAAATATGAGTCAGACTATGAAGCACGCAGAACATAGCACAAAAAAGTATTTGGTAGGTTAAAAATAAGTATGAATCTGCCTGACCTCTGCACAAGTCCAAGAGTAAGTGGGAGCTGCTATTGGGAACTTCTGTGCTGCATTTTCAGACCAGCTTGTGACTGAATGCTCTGAATTACAGAAAAATCAGCAGTGTAAAGAAACTTGACTTTCCCTTGCAAACTATTTACTTACTTTTTTGGAGTCGTCTTGCATTTTGAGTACCTTGTGCCTGGAGGCATAAAGCCTATAGCTTGCTCCTTGAAATGTTAAGGGCTACTAAGCAAACCTCAGATCCTAAGAAGAACACAGGAGTGAAAGGTTTTATTCTGTTCCCACTGAAAACAGGGCTAAAATTGATGCCAGGTTTGAACAGGGGAGAGCAGGACTTCTAGACAGTGAAGCTGGTTGGTCTAGGCTGCCTCCAGGAGCTACCAACCTGGAACGTGTTCCTCTTAGAAATCCTGAAATTGCCTAGCTTAAACATACCCTTCCCTGTCTCCTCTTCACCTTTATTGCAGTGAAAACATGTTATTCTTTGAAAGAACCCTAAGCATCAAATATTGTTTTGCAGAGACACTTTGCAATACAAGGCAACAGATCAATGAGCTTGAAGACAAAAGTGCTTCGCTGTGCTCAAATTTCTCTGTAGGCAAAATCAGTCGAGGCTTCAGCCTCTTGCTACAGCAGTGGCTCACAGCATCCACAATCCATCACCTCTCACCTTGTTACCAAATGCAGTAGGCATGTGCTTCTCCTGTACCACCCTTTATTTGGAGGTGTCCAACCGAGTTTGATTGTCAAAGAAATCTATAATAGTTTTACTATTGTAATATTGTAATAAAGTACTAATATTTACTAGTGAAAAATATTCCCTTTGTTGGTTATGCTTCTTTGTGAACTTTTACACAGCATAATAGAAAGAACACTTTTAGTTAAGAAAAATGTATGTTTAAGAGAGATGACACACTCAGTTCTCTGACTTTTTTCATGGTAAACTCAGTAGAACAATGTAGTACTGCAGGGATATAGTGTGCTATAGTATTAAACATTATTTTGTAATAATTCCCATGTCAAATATAATTATTAATTTATAGATATAAATAGAACAAGAATCTGCATTGTGTCTTTCTGTGGAAGATACCTGTTTATACTGAAGAAGGTTCATGTTAGTAAAAACTTTAATGTATCATGAAATTAATAAATAATTCCAAGCATAGTGAAGAGGAGAAGAAAGCTGCAAACTTAGAAACCAGGTTTATGGGAGCTTTACACATGACAGACTTTAGGTTATTACTATTTTGTAATCCTAGGTAAGCTCAGCCCACAAACTTCTGATGCTGTACAAATAAATCTGCCAGTGCTACATTGGTGGACTATTAATTGGTTCCAGAAATGAAAAGTTGTACAAGGTATCTATATATCAGTTATATTTTATTCAGGTTTTTGACAAACCCCTGCTAAATAGCAGAACACTACTGAAGAAAAGAAGTTGCCATGGGGCTGATGCTTATATGAATTGAAAGCTGCCTAGAGGGTAGGGAGCGAAGGGATCCACTGTCACTTTTCAGGGTGAAGAATAGTAAGCAGTAGAGTCTCTTCAGGAATGAGTTGTATTTAAGATCTTCATCAATGACCTGCAGAAGGAAGGGGTACAGAAATAAGCCTCAGTTTGCAGATGATACTGAACTCCTTCAGGGAGTCGAATGACACACCCACGTGTGGGAAGGAGCCCTAGAAAGGCAATGCATAGCTGAGCGAGGGCAGTAAAAACTGGCAGATGAGCTCCTGTATAGATATATATAGTGCATCTAGGGAGAATAATCTAAGCCATGCTTACACAGTGCTGAACTGAAAACTGGCGGCTGCAGCTCAGGAAAGAGACCTGGGGGTCTCTGAACTCATCTGCTCAAAATGCAACAGCAGCCAAAAATGCCAACAAAATTTTGGGTGTTCTCAGAAAAGATGGTAAGAACAAACCAGAAAGTATAAAACCTTGGTGCATCCACATCTTGAACATTGTGTACAATCCTATTTCCACATTTTAAGAAGGACATAGGGAAATTAGAGAAAACGCAGAGAAAAGCAACTAAGATGATTAAAGGGATGGAGCAGCTGCCTTTACAGGGAATCAGGAAAGGCTTGGACTTTTCATGATCTTATCCCTCCCCCAGGCTGAATGGGACGTGGTAAAGGTTTATAAAATCACGAAGGCAGTGAGTAAAGCCAATACAAAATTCTTATTTGTCAAGTCCTGCGGTGTCCTATGGGCACTCACTGAAACTAGTTGGAGAGCAGTTTAAAGCCTGCAAAAGAAAGTCCTGGTTTTTTAATACCGCAGGTCACTGCCTGCTCTGCCTTCTGGAATCTGATGTTACAGGAGGCTGTGGAGGCCCACAGTACCAGCAAGTTTAAAAAGGTGAAAGCAGACAAATTCCAGGGCAGTAGGTCCATAAAGAAATGCTGAAAGGAAGAAGCAGGAATGTGCTCACTCACATCCTCAGTGCAGTGGCGGTGGTGGGTGCTGGAGGAATATGAGGGGGATGGACTGCAGACAAGCAGGATCATGAGTTGTCCCCGAACAGCATTTCCTATTGCCACTCTTGGAGAGTAAATGGACGATTAGTTTGACCCAGAAGGCCATTTTCTGTGTTGTCATGAAAATAAGACCCTGCACTCCTTTGCTAGAGCTTAAAGCTGCCACTTCAGAGTTATTTCCACCCATTTAATTTTGATTGCCTCTCAGTAGGCAGTTGTCGTGGTTTAACCCCAGCAGGCAACTCGGCACCACAGAGTCACTCCTCCCCCCCCCCCCCCCCCGCCCCCCGGTGGGATGGGGGAGAGAATCAGAAGGGTAACAGTGAGAAAAATCGTGGGTTGAGATAAAGACAATTTAATAGGTAAAGCAAAAGCCGAACACACAAGCAAAGCAAAACAAGGAATTCATTCACTCCTTCCCATCGGCAGGCAGGTGTTCAGCCATCTCCAGGAAAGCAGGGCTCCATCACGCGTAATGGTTACGTGGAAAGACAAAACAGCATAACTCCAAACATCCCCCCGGTCCTTCTTCTTCCCCCAGCTTTATGTGCTGAGCATGACGTCACATGGTGAGGAATATCCCTTTGGTCAGCTGGGGTCAGCTGTCCCGGCTGTGTCCCCTCCCAACTTCTTGCCCACCCCCAGCCTGCTCGCTGGTGGGGTGGGGTGAGAGGCAGAAAAGGCCTTGACTCTGTGTAAGCACTGCTCAGCAGTAACGAAAACATCTCTGTGTTATTAACACTGTTTTCAGCACAAATCCAAAACATAGCCCCATACTAGCTACTGTGAAGAAAATTAACTCTATCCCAGCCAAAACCAGCACAGCAGTAAAAGAAAGAACTGTGTGGTAATTATCAATAGAAGGGATTTTTTGTTGTTGTTTTGATCATGTCATTTTTTCAGTGGAGTTAGGGAAAATATGCGGCTCTGCAAAAATGAAAGAAGGTGAACAAACAGTGTTAAATAGATATAGATCTTTTGTATAAATCTATAGAACTTAAAGGTGATACAAATCCAGTCAAATAGGAAGTATGTTGATTGAAGAGAATGAGTTAGGCATGCACAAAACAAATTTTATTTTTAATGAACATATTTTTAGGGCTTTGTTCTGCTATAGTCGTTAAAAATTCTGGGTCAGAGTCCAATTTATACAGCTGAATTTTGTTCCCAGGTTTCCTGATGGTTCGACTGTTGTACTTTGCCTGGTGAGCAAATAATTTTTCTCAGAAATGAGGAGCTGCTCTAATAAAGGTATGGGCTGGCCCTAAATAATTAAAGAAGGACCAGGAGTCCTGAGGCTGTATAACCCCCTCTGCCAAATCATCCTTTTGGCAGGGATTCCTTCTCACTTTGAGGATTTCATAGGAATCAAACACTGTACCTTCTCCTTACCCAATCTCTTCTGCTGCACTTGGTTTTCTTTCCCTGTCCATCTTGTTCTAAATACCCCGCACAGAAGAGTGCTTCTTCACTTTTCACTATTTCTCGTCATTCCTTCTCCCTGCTCAGATAAAAGGCTGAAAATGCTGAGGAGCAATCCACAACCCCTCACCAGAAGGTGGTTTTATGTTGCAGAAAATACTGACAAATTATTTATTTTATATATTGCTACCTATTCCAAGGCATGCTTACGGATACTTATTTATATTCATCAGGTATTTCAACATCTCAAGACAATTATCAGGTCGCAGTTCTGATATCCATTTGCTGTGTCACAATGTAAAGAGAAGAATGCCAAATCTTTTCCCCTGGAAATGTGCTACATTTGAGCAAAAGGTTGAAATGGGGTGTCTTTTTTTTTTTTTTTTCCCCTGGAGAATAGGAGAGCAAATAGCTAATCAAGGGCAGGGGGGAAATCTCACAGTCTGGTTATGTGGTATTTGAATTAATGGATGGCAATTTGCTCTGCATATAATTTACAATCTGTATCCCTACATATAACAGCAATAGTGAGAACCAAAATCAGTTATTCTCTTACTGCTTTTAAATTTAATTTGCCATTGCTTGCATCAGCCTTAACTTAGCTTGGTCTATTGTAGCTACACACATGGAAAAAAAAAAACAAAACCAGAACCCACTGTGCTATAATTAAGGATGGGAATTTGTTTCTGTTTAAAGATGCTCCAAAATCCACTGCTTATTTCAAACACTGTGAAATGTAGTGCGTGTCTAGAGGGTATATCAGGATGTGTTAGTGTTGAAATCTGGGATCAGATGAGCTGGAGACCATTGAGGAACAATCCCTCAAGGTAGAAACTTTTTTGTTTTCTTGTTTGACAGGTTCTTATAACATGTTGCTGACATTGTCCCTGGACAATCAAATCATAATTCTGATCATGCCTGATAGCTAGCACAGAGGGCTCACTACCCAGCATGAAGTAAGGAATCAAAATTTGAAAGCCAGTATTCTCTAAACCCAGGCTAAACAGCTCGCCCCGCTCCCACAGCACTCCCTACATCTTGCAGTGAGTTCAGCTGAAGCAACTGCAGCTGTTCTCCGCGCCTGTTCTCAGTTTCAAGAGGGACTGAGTAAAGCCTGCTGGGATCACAGCTTAACTCCTCCGTTCTGTTTTCAGTGCTGTTTCTGCACTAGGTGTTCCGGAAGTATAATCATAAATCTCCCTCTGTCATCAGCCCAAATAAATCATGGCATTGCCATGAAACATGAGAGAGAATAGAGTCAAGCTGTCCCAGAGCAAATTCAGAGGCAGAATAGGGGCACCTCTAGTGCTGTAGAGGCCAAACACCCTTGGGATCAGCACTGACAAATATCCTTTTTGGTATTCCCCAGGGGAAAATTCAATAGTATCCAGTATTTAAATCACTTTTGAAGGCTCACTAACCTTTAGACTCTCAGGCATGGCTGACAGTATCCATAGCAGCGGCTGCACCCCTTAAACCATCATTGCAGAGAAGCGAGTTAGCTTACTGAAGTCAAGTGGTGAACATCTCCCCCTCACACACTTTCTGAGCTTCCTCCAGCTTTTATATCCCCAGCAATACTGGCATAGTGCATTAGGAAGCTGTAGGAGCACGCGCTTTTGCATCCTTCGCAACACTATGCGAGGGAGGTGGCTGGCTCTTGGGCAGCATCTACTCACAGACTCAGTAGGTCATACAGGGCATCAATGAGGTTCTTACATCTCTCCGTTACCGATCTAATCTTGATTCAGTCCACAGTGGCAATACCAGCTTGAAACCTAAGGAAAGATCAGTAAGCTGTGTTATCCTTACAATCAGTTTGAAACTTGATTCTCCCTTCTCTTCTCTCTGCATGAGCCCTGAGCCCCAATTTTCTCAGTCTGTCAATATATATCCATTGTACAGTCATACCCATGTTCCTTCCTTTGATTTCTCTTTGTCTTCTCCTCTACTACAGTTGTCTTTTATCATTCTTGCTTTATCTTTAAATGACTGAAGAAATATACAGGCTTTTTTTCAAACAGCACAGTTTTTTACATGAGCCATAACATGATGTACCTCTTTACAGCTGGTCTGCTTCCCTCATAAGGTAAGATACTCTATGCATCTTGGAAAAAGGAAGAAATGATGCATCTAAAATAGCTTTTGTGGATATAGGGAGGGGAAATAAATAGTTCTGTTATAAAGGACCATTAGCCAGGCCAGCTGTGATTGCTGAGAGTATTCAGGAGCAAACCCTATGAGATAGACAGGTTGCATACATGCACATACATGAAATGGTTGAGTCTTTTTTCACAGTTCTTTTTGCTTTTAGGCTGAGGGAAAAAGTTGAAATATGAAAAGCTGAAATTTAGACAGAGGCAGAGCCAGCTTTGCCAATTCTTGTAATGTTATTGCAAAGTATCACAACTGTTAATGCTTTCTCTTCAAGCCCCAAATGCTAGCAGCAAGAAATTGCAGAGGAATATTAATTTTTGAGTACATTTTGAGCCCTTCTGATCTCATGGAAAAGTTTGAAGCTGCTTCAGAAATGCAGCCTAAAGAATAATATAGAAAGTAAATAAAAAATGTAAAGCTTAAAATCTTGTGACTTTTAAACAAGTCTGATGTTTTTCCAACCGCATGAACTTTGAAGATGGGATTGGCAATACTGTGCATCACAGCTTTAATCCAGTTGAAGAAAATAGACCTGTTAGGTGTACTACTTAAAATGCAGAAAAGTGCTGTCCTGACTAAGAATTACGTTAATCTTTTATGTTCGAGTACCATCCTGATTCAAGACATTTCTATGTTTACAATCTGAGAAAGACTCTAAAAGAAGTTATTTACTTTGCAAAATTAGGCTCAATTATGTAGACAGAATTCATGCCAGTGCTGATATTTTATCCACCAACTTTAAACCTAGAATAAAATTTTTCCTCCTAAATTAGAAACTTCTGAAATTCAGCTTATAATGATAATGTTGTCCAAAGATCTTTCTCTCTTGATAATCTTTCATTGCTCTTTCGAGTAACTTTACTGTTACATTAATTTTTCTGGCTTTAGAAGAAAGCAATTTATTTCTAATAATTTATGCAGCAGCTACAGCATGTTTATTACCACGCAGTAGACAGATCTGAAATATGCCAGTGAGCATATTTTGCAAGCCATCTGTAAACACTTCACTGACAGAAAATGGTACAATTTTAAACCATCTTCCCAAATTACTGCAGAGTGCAGCTTTCACAGTAATATACGGAGCGTATTCTTAGACTCTGTCAAGACTGCACCTCAGCGTAGGCCAGACAAACTGAAAGACCCATCTGATATAGATTGTCACAGAAGTTCACTGCAGCTATGCTGGGTCAGGATTCTTAAGACTTTCAAGAAGCACAGTCTTCTTATGTGGAATGGTCCCTATTCAATACCCCAGGAAAGCTGTCAATCAACTACTGCTGCACTCAGCTGCTTCTGGGCAGGGGTTCTCCTGTCTGCGGTTTCAGAGGCATTAACCATTCAGTTGGGCCATTTCCCAGATTCTTTCAGGATGCCTTTAGCATCAGCTGTGAAATAAATGTTCTACAAACTGCCATGCAGTGCACTAGTCCTTTGAAGGAGGACTCCTGGCTGCTCTTCAGGCTCTCAGTGGAGGTGAAGTCTACTTTATTCTTGGACGCTGAGCACTTGTAAGCCATGCTTTAGGGATAACACCTTATCCCCTGTTCTACAACTCTTCCCTTACAAGGGTCATCCTCCCCATTGCAATGTTTCCCATTGAAGACAGTAATATTTGTAGTTTGTTTCAGCAATGATAACGGCTACTAAAGAAGACATACACTGAGATAAATGCTGGTAGTAGACGTTCTCTGCACTTACACTAACAAACCTGCCCCAGACTTGTACCTCATCCCTCCCCAAGAAAGGTCTATGAACATTTGAAATAGGCTCAGACTGATGCTTGTAGTTACCAGCAGTGAGATACGTAGGATATGATTATTTCTTTTATATTTGTGCTTGTCCTTCCAGCCTTTGGGAAACGTTATATTTGTTAGAGTCTAGGCTTGCCCTTATGGAGTCAACAAGACCATTTTTATCCCTTTCAGAAACAGTGATATTTGGCAGTACTTTATATCTCTTTGTTATATGGAGGTGATCAACATCTATAAAAATGGAGACAGAAAAAATTCCCCCAGACTGGGGAACAGATCAGAAGTGTTTATTGCACTTTATAGTGTCTGAGAAGAATGATTCAAACCAAAATCAAAATTACTCTCAGAAGAATGAAAATAGCTTAGTTCGTTTTTGCACAGGAAAAAACAAAATCAAATAAATGATAACTGTTAAGCATAACATTGTAATTGCCTATCTAGTAGTCTATATTCAGGGTGAACTCCCACTGGCTTACCTTTATTTGTCATGCAATTCATTTAACAGGTCTTTCATAACAAAAATGCTTTAGATACCAGGAAAGACAAGTCAGAAGAAAATGGTGGTCTCTTAAAAAAAGATTGTACAAAGATGTGATAAAACTCCAAAAGAAATGAGTAATTTCAAGGGAAATCAACAGTGGCATTTGTCTGACACTAGAATTAATTATAAATAAAATGGAATGCAAACAACATAAATGAACCCAAATTTCCTAAACGTATAACTCAAAGAGTTCGTTAAATACAAAACCATACTGTATGTTTATTCTGTGTGTACTTAGATCTATGTGTGTCAAAAGTATGCTGTAGCTGGAAAATAATAGAACTGATGCTTGAATACCTTTATTATTCTTTTTAAAAGAGGTGTGTTTTTTCAAGTCACTATTCAAGTCCACACTTTTTTAACATTTCATAGCTATGAAGCAAACTTTGAAACACTGATATTTCTGGTTTCTCGAACTGGCCCTAAAGTAAGACCTTAGACATTGTAGCAGATTGTGTGGAGCACGTTAAAGAACAGCTTCTTTGGGCCTTATCCCAAAGGAAATTGAAGTTCTTGGAGATCTTTACATTGATTTACAGGGAGAATAAGTCTGGAAATTAGTACCATTCATATTAAGGAATACTAGAATTAAATAAACAGTAATAATTATGCATGGTTACTTGATATAGTTTAGTAATTCACCTATATGAGGTTATGCTATGCCTCTGTTTCTTAAACTATACCACTTACACTATGTTCATCCTTTTATTGGAGGGCTGGAACAGCAGGGACGACAACTTAAAGAGTCACTGACCACTGCTTTCAGAGGACCACTGCATCCCAATAAGAGATATTCAACTACTTTAAGGGACATCATTTCAGGGTCTAACAATGTATTTTTATAAATATAGGTGCACGTATATACACATCACATGCAGAGAACAAAATATTTCTAATTCATATGCAAACTCAGATTTTGTGAGGTCAAAATGCAGTTTTATAGCTCCACCCCTCAATTAATGCATGTTGTTCTGGAAATGTTTCCAGAGCAGAATTCCTCATCCAGACAGAAATCAGTCCTCTGCCTTGCTCAGAGTAACAAAAAGCCATTCACCAGACTACAGAGCAGGAGGTTCAAATGTTCCAACCCCAAAGAGTAAAGATGAGAGAAGGGAGAGCTACAGGTTGCTTGACTTGAAGGAAATACGTGCTCAGCCTATGGCACATGACACTGAACAGCTGCCTATGGAGAGGATTATGATCTATAAATTGTTATCCCATTCAGTGGTCCTAGCAGTGACCACTATCAGTTTCTTTTTAAGCATACTGCATTGAGCCACAGGTCTGTAAGTTTGATTGTCCCTCTGTAAAGACAGTGATCTGTTTGCCTTTGGCAGTCTGCAATACAGAAAAAAACTCAGAACAGAAAAAACAGAAATTGCACTTGCAATTATTCTTCACGGCAGAGAATTTGTATTTAGGGATTCAGATTTATAGGCTTTCCAAATGCATGTTAGAGCAATTTGAAAGGTTATCATTCCCAGCTGCCTGTCCTTTCTCTCTGCCAGAGGTTATTGCTCCTACAGCAGAGACAATTGAATGGCTGGCACATTATGTGCACTGTTCATGGCCTGGCACATCAGTTTCAGCTTACATTATTAACTGGTTGGGCTATGAGCACAGGTGGCAGAACTCCTTGACTTATCATCCCTGCTGGACATAGCTGCAGTGATTAAAGTGCTTATCAGTTCCCACAGGTGACAGTCAAACTCCACAGGTACAAAGCCCTAAATCCCACCCATGCAGGGTGCTGAGGGTTGCTACAAAGCACTGTTTCCCACGCTGCCTGTCTCACCCTTTGGAAGGTGGCAGGAGGAAGAAGCGAGTGTCACGTCCAGTGTCGCTGTGTCAGCACAGTCAGATAACCCTGGTAATCAGGAGAGGGCTAGGCACACCCAGGTTTAGTGGGCCTAGGAGAAGTCAGCCTGAGAACATTTCCAGTTGGGAGTTCAGGCAGCCAAAGTGCTAAAACTGGACATTTGGGAAAAAGCCTGGAGAGGATTTGGAAAACTCAGTAATATGTGCTGCAAAGCCTAACTTTTAAACAGTGCAGTGACCTGTAGGCACTGCACTGTGCACCTAGAAGAAAATCCCAGGAGGCACCAAGTCAACAAAAATCAGAAAGAAATTGCAGTGAGGGACAAGTTCTACATGGGAAATCCCATGATGGACACTTTCCTAGCCTTACCATGGAGCCCAAGAGCATCGCAGCCTGGAACGTATTGTTCATGTATTCACTTGAGTGAAGAGGAATGCAGCTTCAACACCTGTTCCAGTTCTGCAGGGGAAGGGACCAAACAATTGTCTCCTACATGCCAAAAGGACTAGGTCACCTCAGAAGTGTGCTGTTGTGGAAGGTACACATCCCTTCTCTTTTGTCTGAATAATGTGCAGTCTGAGAACCACTAGTATAACAGATATTTTGGGTATCTAGTTTGTGAATACCTCTGGATCTCCTTGGCACATCCAGAGTTTTGTGAATGCCAGACAGCAAGAGGCACTGAGGGGCCGTTATGGATGCAAATCATCAGAATTTAAGCACCTTGGGGGTGAGGAAGCAGTTACTCAGAATTTCTGAAATTTCTAATACCAATTTAATTTTGAAAGTAGACAGCTTAATTTGCAAGTAGGATCTAGGTTCCTTGGTGGATTTGGCAGTTTTGATTTGGAGGTATTTAAAAATGTATCAGTGAATCAGTGGGAGTCAGGGGCTTTGATGTATTATGTGCCAGTTTCCATCTGTAAGCATTTGAATACCTTTCTAAGTCAGGGCCACAATGAGTTCTTTGAACCATGCTAAAGTGTGAGGCATTACCACAGACAGAAATGACCTTGCTTGAGCAGAGAGGTTTTAGCATGGAGCAAAAAAATGGTGTTCAGTAACATCAGAAAGACCCTTTGAGTTGGGCATTCCTGCACAGAAAATAAAATTGTAGAAGATATCCAGGCAGTGTTAATTATATTAAACACATTAAGCGCAAGCATCATACAGAGAAAAATCATTTAGGATTGACAGGTTTTTGTATTGCCATCCTTATGCTTACCCCATGTTTAGAGTGATTCCCATTGATTTCTGTTGACATTAATGGCCCATTAACAGTTGGATTCAGTGGCTGGCAGGCTGCTCTTTGCCTATGCTGATCCCCACCTCCTGCTCACGAAGCTCTCGTGTTCTCTGGATGTTGCTGCTAAAGCAGGGGCCAAAGAGTGGGGCAGCAGCAACTGCACCAGAACTAGCCCTTCCCAGCAGAAGTAGGTGTCACCGCCACAGCTTTATCTTTGGGGATAACGACAGCAGAAAGTCTCATTCTCTAGTCTCCATCATCTGGCAAACCAGCCCTGCTCCGTCCCTTCCTTCCAGCCCAGAAGGTGCAGCAGATCAAGGAGGGCCCAGCTGCAGGGAAGCAGCAGGACCCTTGTGTCTTGCAGGAGTGGAGGGTGGAGGCATGTGGCTGCATGGGGCTGGGTGCCGGGATGGGAGTGAGTGAGGAGTGTGGCTTCCGAGTCTAGGGAAGAAGGGGAAGTAGACAGGGATCCCAAGAAAAGAGGCATGGTGAAACACATGGGTGAGGAGCAGAGAAAAAAAGAGGGAATGAGATCTGCCTGCCCTGCCAGGCTTCCACAGCTCCCTGAAATCTTGCCTTCACCCCACTCAGAGCTCTTCAAACTTTGTTGACCCCCACTTACCACCATTCCCTTCCTCCAAGAAGCTGAAATCTCCACTGACCCCTTCCAGTCCCACACACATACCTGAGGCCATTAGTAATCTCTTCCTATCTCCTCAAACCCATTCCTCCTCTCCACCCTAGCCCCTCTGCTCTGTCTTCACCATAGTCCCTACAGTCCCCATGTAGCACCTCCCTACCCCTTCCTCACCACCCTGGTGGCCTTTTCTACCCAAGGGCCCTGGGGCTGTCAGTCTTGTGTACATTGTCAGGAAGTCCCAGGTGAGCTCCACTGGCTGCTCCAACCTTGCTTTTGGTGGAGAGTGTTTTCTCACCCTTTGAAGTGCTTTTATGTGTAAGTGCTCATCACGAAGATCAAGGAGCACATAATGAAATCCAAAGTATTCTACCCCAGCACTGCCATTTGCAGCACTTCTCCCAGGGTCCGAACAATCAATACACTTCCATGGGTCTGCACCCATAGAAGTGTATTGGCAAAAGTGATTATTCCAGTATTTCAGTCTTCTATTTCACTGTTACCCTTCTTTGTCACTGTTCTTTTACAGAGAAGAAACCCATAATAATGACATCCTGCAAAATTTACATAAGGCAAGTGTTTCTTCTGTATCTTGCCTTTGTGATACTATCTTCTATCCAATACCAGGCTTCAAAGTTAAAATGTAATGTTTTACTCAGTGATCAGCAAGAATGGGGTTAACCATTATATATATCCTTGTAAGAGGTGGAAGTTCTTTGAAATTAAGCATCCTATTCTGATGAAAATCCTGATTTAAAAGTACCTATGTATATTTTAGGTAGGAATATATTCAATCTTTGAATACCTATGTACTACATTCTAGTAAATGTTAGCTTTGCTTCAAATAATGTTAGCTTTTTGAGGCAATGGAAGAGGTTACTGGCTAGGAAGAGTTTGGTATGGGATCAGATGCAGTGTGATACCCAAGTAAAGATAACTACACACAGCACATGTAAATGACACCGACACAGAATAAATAACAAGAGAATATGTCAGTGGAAACTGAAATTAATAGAGAGAGAAATAGCGAAGATACAGAAATAAAGTGGAAAATAGAACTTTATTGCTGCTTTCTATTGTATTAGCCTCACTAGAAATGCATAAATTGATTCCATTTATAAACTCTTAAATCTCCTTCTGCAGATGAGAAGGAGCAACAATGTAAAATCCATGGCATTTGTGACTGGCCTTTATCGACAAAGAGCAAACAGCCATGACTTCTAATAGAGCTTCTACTGCTGGTTTAACATCTCCATGAGAGGCTCATGCTAGAACTTCAGACTGCACGATAAATATGCCACAGAAGCTTAAGCATCTCTTAACGTAAAGTGATTATTATATATCCTCGTCTTATTGGTCTCCCAGCTATTCATATTCAGGCTTTGAAGTGGCTGCTTTTATTCCAGCCCTACCATCCTTTTTTGCTACTCTGAAGTTGCATAGAAGTTGTTCAGGAAATCAGGACCAGCGTCTCTGTGACTGATATGTAAATCAAAAACAAGTGGGAAAATTGTAACAAGCCTTTAGGGAGACGAAGGGGTTCTTTATGGCACTTGCTTGATGCTCAAGCTAAGAGGAGCTATTCCTAAAGCTATCAATTAGGAAGGAATGAATAACTGAGGTTATTAGCATTGGAATAATTCACTTTAGGACTGTTATTTCAGCTTTCATTCAGGCTGCTAGTTACTGAAACTTATTAGCGGCACAGCAAAGCTCTCCTGCTCTCAGCCCATTTCTATCGAATTAGGACTCAGAGAACACTACCAGCATGAACTGACTGTCTTGTCAAAGAGGCCTCTGGTAAAGATTCAAGAGCTTGATGTCTCTGGATGTCAGCTAAATCTCTCCTAAAGGTATTCTCAGGCATCCTGAGCTCTGTTTGTAGGTGAGCATAAGCAAGAACTCTAACCTAAGAAGAGTCTTACTTCTTATTTATGCTCACCTACAAACAGTTTTCCCAGGTGCTGAGATTAATTTGCTCTGTTTTGCTAAGAAAGTAGCAGTGGCATAAGTTTTGTTGGAGAAATAATGAAGAGAAAAATAAAAATCAACAACAATTACACTAATGAACAGTTATATAAAATCCATTCATTAAAAAGCAGGAAATGAAAGGGATTATAACTCTGCAAGAATTTTAAACATGGGAAAGGTAATACAGTGGATAGCTAGATCTGTTATTAGATCACAAGCAATGCCCTACTTGAGAGGAAAATCAGAGAAATAAAATTTTCCTCCTAAAAGTGTAGCTACAGCAGAACAAAGATTGAGTTGGGGCTACATGAAAGAAGTTTTACTAGTACCTTTATTTTTTTTCCCCTAAAAAATAAAAAAAAAATAGGGGCTGACAGGTTTCCCATCCAGCCACTAATGTGAGAAAATGCCACCCGTTGTATGCGTATTGACAGAAGTAAAAAGTGGAAGGTTATGGGGGAGTCCAAGCCAGCACTAAGCAGCAAAGAAGAGGAGAAGAAAATATTTTTATCTGAACCATTTAAAGAAATCAAGCTTTATCATGGCAGTCACAGATTGATATATAGTTATTTAAAATCAGGAAAAGAGCTTATTAAAAGAACAAAAAACATTGAGGCAAGGTGAAAATTGAAAATGCCTTGGTTGACGGGTATCTATTTTATTCTTATCCCACCTGTCTTTTTCCTTCTTCAGTAGAAAGCACAAAAAGCAAAAACAAACCAAACCCAGAACTAGAAAAAAGAAAAAAAAGTATTTGAATCTGCCATGAGTTAAGGGCCTGTTTGAAATTCAAACAAACAAAATTAAAAAGCTGAATCTATTAAGACTGATTACTTGACTACCAACCATAAAAAGTCTCTGTCAGGTACTCATTCATCTCAATAGCAGCCAAGCACCATGCAGATAACTTACTAGTTTACTGCAACAACAGCAAGAAAAATTGAAAGCAGTGAAATGCACAAAATTGAAACCGAATATTTTCCTGGTTTTGCAATGTAGTTACCAATTACTGGAGGCCAATCTGACTTTCCTGCGGTCACAGATTCACTATTACTTCCTTGGTTTTTTAATCAGTAATTATAACAAATCCCTATAAACTTTCAAATCATCATTATTACATTCATGAAAAGTATCTGAAAGTAAAATTATGACAACAGTACCTTTGTGTTGAGATTACTTTTCTTACCAGCTTTCAAGTTGGTTCCTGTCTGAAGCCCTGTGTCCAATTATGTTAGATCATTAAAAAGCAAATGATCTTGACATTTTATTTTAATAGCCTGACTTTTCTTTGGCCAAACATGAAATGCTGAACTTCCAGGGTATGAACTTTCCCCACCAGTGTATGTTTTGGGAACACTGGGTTGAAGAGTGAAAGAGAAGGGGAAAAACTGTTGAATTAATATCAGAGTAATAACCCCTTACTGAATGAATCACATGCTCTCTTAGATGGAAGAAGGGAAGAAAACCTATTCTATATTCTGATATTTGTAAACATATAAATTATTCTCAGCTTAATCTGGGCCTCTTTCTTGTTCAGACAGTAAGCTTAAAGATTCCCATCTTCAGGATATTCACGCTTTGTGAACCCAGTGGTGCACTACTCTAAACGATGTAGGAGAAGAAAATGCATTTAGCTTAACAGAAGAAAGTACTGCACATGCGATTTTAGTAAAATCCTAGGTATATTTGCAAGTCAACTCCTTATAGCTCAGACACCATATTAATGTGTCTCCTCCTATGGGACCAAGTAGAAATAATCCAGAAAAGAGAGACAAGGGTGATCCAATGAGTAAGAAATAGTGCTTCAAAGAGAGATTGAAGAAACTAATGTCTTTTGTCTAAAGGAACAAATGAAGATAGGTGTTTGTCCAGGTGACATCTCTAGCACATGAGGTTATTGTAATATGAGTTGCTAGAGACTGAGAGGTTGTATGTGCCCCAAGAGCCGTGTCTCTCCCTCCTACTCATCTCATAGTGGCCGCTGTCAAAGACAAGGTATTTGTCTAGATGGATACCACCAAGGAAAAGAGGTAATCTTGTGTTCTTATGGGAGACAGAGTAGACCTTGCCCTTGCACACCGTGCTTGTATTTTTGTAACCTTACAATCCACCACTTAGGAAGTATTTCAGGAAAATTGGTTGCTGAAAGAGGGAATGATGCATCAGGAAGGCTGAGAGAACTGAGAGGGGATTCTTATCAGCGCTGTTGCCAGTAGGAGGAAAACAAGATTACAGACCAAAGGCTTGTAGTTTGTGTTTATACACCTGAGATTTGGAGTCAAAGTACAAGCTGTTGCCCATAGTTTTATAAGGCCTCTATTGCTAGAGGGCTAGAGCGTTCATTTTTCTATCAGGCCATTTGAGCTAGTGTTTTGAAACATTCTCCATACATTTTTGGGGGGTGAGACATAACAAAATATCACATTTGATAGGATCCATATTAATTTTACAAATAATCAAATACTTTCTGAATTATTTTTAATTCATTAAATGGAGAATATTTCTGGTTTGTTTGCTTTTTTTTTTAAACAATACACACTTATGAAGAAGGAGGATGTCTAAGAGTTCAGAATTTTGCAAAAACTCTAGAATTCCCCCTGGAAGTATGGGTTTCCACCAAAGCAAACTGAAAGCTGGAAGCAATTTGCTCTGTACTTTTAGAATAGATTTTTCAGTTGAAGTGTAATAGTACATGCTAGGAAATGACCAGTGAATAATACTTACCTATGCATAGACCAACACAGAAAAATCTAGTGTACAGGAGGAAATGCAAATTGTCAACATTATAAAAATACAGGCATGTATTTAGTACAAGTGCTGAGCGTCCTACATCAAATCAAGGTAATTATATGAAATCCTGCTCTCACACTGCATGGGCAAGTGGAGTCAGGAAATCTTCATACAATGCATTTCTTCAGTGAGGGAGTGAAGTAGTGCAAACAGTGTTCTCAGAGCAGAGGCAACAGTTTGGTTTTGTGATTTCAGTGTGCTGCTCTGTGGGAAATGTAAAAACTATGCTTTAAAAGTATGAAATAAAATAAAGGCCAGAGAGTTATATCTTCTTCGCCAAGCTGCCAAAAATATTTATGGAACTAAAAATCTCAAGAGCATAAAGCAATTCATACTATGTTAATGTTTGTACTGGGAACTTTCCATTAGTAAATACATGAGAGGGAATAATCATATCCATCCATCTGCTTAGTGGCTGTTCAACCACAGAAGCTGCTACATGTCAATTATTAATCCTTCTGGGGATAGAAAACCTTTTTTTCTGGAGGGCTATTTTTCTGTTTATTTTTTCTTTTTTTTTCCCCCTGCTATTTAAAAATAATCTTTTTCTTACAGATTTCTTACAGATATTGACAGATACATTTTCTTCTCAGTAGTGCGTTCCTTTTTCATACAGCTCTACCATCAGCCACATTGCCATTTTCTAATAGAATGATCAGAATACATGAACCAAATCTTTTTCAACTTATTCAAGTTCTTTTGAGACCCTTACTTCAGTGCCTTTGTTGCAATGATGACTGTTGACCGATAGTCATTTAGATATTTGAATAGCCATGCTGCTTCTATTTTTGTTGATCAAGTAGTGATCTTTCTGGTTTCTGGCACAGCAACAGAATGCAACAAAGCTATTTATAATATAAAAATCAGAAGTTTCTAATTTAGATACAACCAAAAAAACCCAAAACAGTGACCATGGTTGCTGGTACTGTTACTTAAAAGCTAATCAAGCAAGTGATGTGTAACATCAAAGAGAAATTAACTTCAGTGAAAGGGGGTCATGTATTGATGCTAGCCACATTGAGAAATCATTGATTTTAGCTGGAATCAAGAAAGGTCACTTAGGTTTTTTGTTGTTGCATGATGCTGCTTTTTACAGGTTGATTTCTGCCAGGATCATCTTCATTGCTAATGCCACTGTAATAACATGGGAGAGTAAGCATATAGCATCAAAGAAAATCTTTGCAATAAACACAGGTACTAATTGAACTTACTGATCAGAACTGTCATGGAGTAAAAGCTAATTTAATCACGCCAATCACTGAACATGACTCATCATGAGCAACTAACTTTTGCAAATGAATGAATAAACAGACAAAAAAATAAGCTTCATACAGTACAGTTACAAAACGCTTTGCTTAAGTTATTTTGGAAAAATGAGGAAAACATCAATAATAAGATTACAAATGTTCGTTTCAGTTTAGCTATTAAGTCTTTTTCAAAGGCTAGATAAATAGCATTAGGTATATAACCTATTGTCCTGGGTTCAGCTGGGACAGAGTTAATTTTCGTCTTGGTAGCCGGTATGGGGCTGTGTTTTGGGTTTAGGATGAGAACAATGTCGATGCTGCACTGATGCTTTGGTTCTTGCTAAGTAGCGCTAAGCTGTTGCTAAATAGGTGCTAAGTGGCGCTCACACTGGTCAAGGACTTTTCAGCTTCCCCTGCTCTGCCGGGTGCACAAGAAGCTGGGAGGGGGCACAGCCAGGGGGGCTGACCCACACTGGCCAAGGGGCTATGCTATACCATGTGACGTCATGCTCAGTATATAAGCTGGGGGAAGAAGAAGGAGGGGGGAGACAGTTGGGCATGATGGCGTTTGTCTTCCCGAGTAACCGTAACGCGTGATGGAGCCCTGCTTTCCTGGAGATGGTGAACACCTGCCTGCCCATGGGAAGTAGTGAATGAATTCCTTGTTTTGCTTTGTTTCCGTGCACGGTTTTTGCTTTGCCTATTTAACTGTTCTAATTTATTTTACTTCAATTATTAAACTGTCTTTATCTCAACCCACGAGTTTTCTCCCTTTTACCCTTCTGATTCTCTCCCCCATCCCACTGGTGGGGAGTGAGCGAGCAGCTGCGTGGTCCTTAGTTGCTGGCTGGGGTTAAACCACGACACCTATACAAAAGGTTTGCCTATACTCTGTATCAGTGTTTCACTCTATCTTATTATGATACTGTTATCTACTATTACCTAGAAAGCCAAGTGAATGAGAATCCCATCGTGCTGGGCAATGCCATACAAGTGCACGTACAGCAGGAGACAGTCTCTGTCTCAGAGATGCCATGTTCTCAATAGATTCTTACTCGCTACCAAGTCAGGTCAATGAAAAACTGAGACCAGGGCCCCGGAGCACCCACACAAGGTTCTTGTGCTCACCCTGCCCCAGCCCTGGGGAACCTGGCTGCAGCCAAGGCTGCTCTCCCACCATGTTCCTCAAGCCCTGGCCTGCAGAGCTGGCTGGGGGGGTCAAGGTCAATGTGGAGCTGCAGAGCATCAATTTGCAGAGATACTGAGCAGTGCTATTGCCTGGAGGGAGCTGGGTGGAGACGATTAAAATAAGTATGTTTCCAGATTCACACTGCAGCTCATTCCAGGCCATTATCAAGGTCCTGTGGGTTGTCAGTGTTAAAAGCACAATGCAGAAGTTCATGTCAAGTGCTTTAGGCATTATAAACCTGGTCAAAATCCCTCATACATTTCTGGGAGTATTTCCAGTTGCTTTGGTAGGTTTTGTTTGAGGCTTTACCTGTAATGTTGTATGAGAGAAATATTTACAATCTTCTCCTTTTTTTATTCTTTTCAAGCACTTAGGTTCAAGTTTTTTAGCTTTCCTTTCATATCAAGATGCTTCTTTCAGTGTGCAGCTTGCAGCTTTCTCTGTCTTCTAAGAAGACTGAAAGTGACTTGGACACCAAAAGCATCCAGGGAAGTAGAAAGGGACAGATTTTACTCTTGAACAGGGCTGGTTTAGATCCTGCAGACAGAGTTGTTTGGAGGAATAGCAAGACCTGAATGCAACCTTAAATGAGAAATTCCTGTCTCTGTAAAGCCATAAGTATACGAAACTTATATGCAGGCTGGACCTGCACGAGTGTCTGCACTTTTGAGAAACAGAATTGTAGATGGTCAGCATCAGCAATTGCCCTCTGCATCCATTTCCCTGCTGTTTCCTTTGCCAGAAGTGTCTACTCTAGTACATAGACATGGAAAACGCATGCTGAATCCCGAGCACACAGAACACCTAATGAACCAGTGAAGGTTTAAGTCTCTTACTTTATTCTAAATGGTTTATAAGTTCTTAATGGATGACATGCATCATTAAAGAGATATATAAATGACAGTCTGTTGCTGTTTTCTTATTTAAAGGTAATCAGCACATTTTATTTAAATAGGTAGAACAAATACATTTTATGGACATATTTCTGTCGGTAGTATGTGGTATTTTTAATGCCATTACAGTGTGCTTTTGTCCTTTCCAGGTGGAAAAGGACGGATCTCAGATTTCTGCTGAAGCAAGGGAAAACTAGACATATAGCTTGGTTTATTACAAATTATAATTATTTCAAACATATTTTAATATTAACAATTTTTTTTTGTTTTAAGGAAACTATGAATTTACAGTACCAGAAAATTCCCACAAATATAACATGTTACATATTAATAATTGTGATATATCGTATTTCTAATGGTGTAAAAGTTCTCACAAAAGCTTATGCAACTGCTGCTTTGCATTTCTTTCAGGCTTAAAAACCACAGAACCTCTGAATAAAATCCAGGTAAAAACACTAGGCTTCACCTACTTCCGTGTCAAAAGCAAAGAAATAAAATGCAAATGCATGGCGGTTTCAAAGCACAATCATAAATCAGTCCCTCGCTGATCAAGTTCCATTGAAAAATTGGCCAAGAGTTGAGAATCTTTTCAGATATGATCTACATGTTGAGTCTGAACTGAAAACCAAAACCTGACAGATTTTGCCAAGTTTTGGACTGATAACATTTATACTGCTTTGATGGCTACACAGCTTGGATCTGAGAGGTTCTTGCATCGAAGGAACCAAGGCCGCCTGACCCTGCTCCCTCTACTCTCTCTGAAGGTAGGGAAAGTGCTTTGGTTTTTTACTCTGCATTTCAGCGAGCACCGCTGTAAAACAGGGATCCATAATCCTGATTCGGACTTCTCCCAAATTTTGAAGGTTTGGATCTACGGGTGCATTTGTCCTTTCAAATGCTCTGACACATCAGCTAAGTGTTTTCTTAAATATCAGTACCCAGGAACCCATCATGTATTGACTGCTCATGCTGAAAGCAGCTTGCTGCCTCGTAGTGCACGCTGCAGCCCCTCAGCTCTAATGAGGAAAACCAAGATAATAATGATACTTGTATACCTGTTCAAATACCTTTATGCTTCTTACAATTTATGTGTTTATTAAAAGATAATTACATTTCATGACTTATCAGTTCACAGCTAGGTTGCAGTTCTCAGTTTGAAAGATGTACCAAGCAGAAAACATGAGGAAACAACAGGAAAAGTTTTATGCAGTCTGGAGCTGGTGGATAAGGATCTGAAAAATTGTATATTTGGAATTTTTTCACAATGAAAAGGTTTCTTCAGTCTTTATAATTTTTCAAGAGCCTATCCTGTCTACCTGATGGAGAACTGCAGGATAATACCTTCATGAAATAGCATTTTAGTCCAAAGTATCTTGACTTTCTGTCTATCTTATGCTGTATCTGTCTGACAGTTATTCAGAGAGGTATTTGATAGGCCTTATTTGATGCTGCATGCCTCACCTCATCCATCTTTGACCCTAGCATGTTTCAGTTCCATTTCTACAAATTAAATAAGCAGAACTCTCTCCTACCCTACTAGGAGTGGGCCTTTTATTTGCCATTGCAAAGTCATAATAACAATTTTGCAGAGACAGAGTAATAATAAAAAACATTGTGAAATCAGGAGGTTGCATAACATGTTCTGTCTGCAGATGGTGAAATTAAGTTGTCTGTAAACACTTTCCAGTATTGCTGGGGGAAGGGACGTAGTGAAGAAAAGCAAGGGCTGTGGGTATGAACTGGAATTTAAACCTCTGCTTACTGTTAACTTCACAGGGGGAATCTTCTCATTGTTCATTCCCAGGTCCATAATTTATGACTTATCATACAAGATAGGATATAAAATTGTGAAGCGTTAAACTCTAGACAGAATTACCCTTTTCACAAGATACTTCTTGCTACCGTGGCACTTGGAGGATCCTATCTTGTGCTGCAGAACAGATCAAAGTGCTTCAGCATGCAGTAAAATAAAGCAGGTCAGGAACTGTCTCTGGAGGATACGGGCACATCCAAGTTTCTACTTCTGAAAAGTTAAGGTGTATAGTAAAAATCTGACTCAGTCATCCATCAAGGAAATTATTTTTTTACTCTATTTTGTGGCTTTTTTAAGTTTCTGGAATAAATTTTGAGCTCATATTTTGAGCCCAGAAAAGTTGCAAATACTCTACATTTAGGCTAAATTAAAGAACTTTGTTTTCATGTGAGCTAATGTCACTCTAGACAATAGCATCATTTTTCTCCTCCACTGCTTTCTAATATTGATGTCTTTAGACCAGCTCAACCTTGCTGTGGATAAGTATTGGTTAATGACAGAAGATTCATTATTATTATCCAACATATAGGTGCAAAAGAAGCATGCAGGAACCAGAAGAAAGATATTCCTTCTCTGTGACCCCCACCTGAAATCATGTTTCTTCCCTTATCAGTCAGTACCCTCTCCTCGGTACTCCTGAACTGCTGCTGCTGCTGAGTAAGATATTCTCACAAATCCTTTCAGTTAGTCATTTCTCCAAAGTAATCATCATGTTGTCAGGAGCTGAATCAGTCTGATTATTTACTGTGATAGATCAGCACTCTTGCATGGCGTAAGGAAGGCGAGAGAAAATGCTGGCACTGAGTTATCCCCTTGATCCTGGTGGAAGTGACGTTCCTGCTTCTGCGGGTTGTCCACTGGAGAAGTGAACAGGAGCCTCAGAGCAGGAATTTCTTCTGCCTTTCAGTAGAAAACACATTCAGAATGAGTTTGTGCCTATGGATCATGTATTATGATCACTGATGTATCATTTAATGTTTGCTGTTAAATAGAGATCCCACCCCAAGCAAAGTAATGATGCAGCAAGAAGGGAAAAATAGTTATTTTTTTTAAATCCCCCTCTTATTAGTAGCTTCTCTAGAAAGTGTGAGGCCAGAAGTGTGTTTACCCTCATAGCGTTGCTTTCTAATATTTAAGTCAACCCTTGTCATGAGTGACAGCTCTACAGTCCTGTTTCTGCTGCTGTGACTGCACTTCATTTTATCTGTGGAAAACTCTGGGCATTTACATTAGGAGGTACCTGACCTGTCTCTCAAACCCCTGCAAGTTACTATTGTGCATTAAATCCAGTGGCTGAGACTCCACCAAAATTCTCAGACCTGGTAAGCTTCAACAGTATTTCTGTTCACCACCGTAGGATGACAATGTCATCGACACATAAATAATGAAAAACAAACTCTCTGATTTAAGAGGAACAGTCTTGGGAGATTTGCTTAGCTGCTGCTTTCATGTTTCTAATACTTACGTCTGCATAAAGCAGTGAGAGGAATAAAAGATCAGGGACTGAGTCAAGACAGTTTTACCAGGCTTGTCAAAAGCTCCTTGTCCAAACTTCTTTCTTCTAAAAGCAAACTCCTAGACCACAGTGCTTCCTCCCCTCTCTGCAGCTGCCTTCAGCATGACGTGCTCTGTGACACTGTGGCTTTTCTCTGCCAGTAGCATTTCAAGGAGGGTCGTGGGCCAGAGGGCTTGATGTACATGTGAATGGTGAGTCACATTTTTACAGTAGCTATAGATATTTGGGCTCTCACACCACCTCTGATTTTGATGCCGGGTGTGCTTCACGAGAGGTTCCAGCAGAGAAAGTTCCCAGCAGAGAGCAACCAGCCAGTGTCAAGACCCGGCCATAGCACCGGTGACTCCCCAGTGCTGGCACCTCGGTACTAGCACATCAGATCACACCGCGCTGAGCCGGCCTGCCCCGTTCCAGATGGAGCAGCCCACATGATTTCTTCTAATAGCAGGTGTTCATGCATACTATGAAAAAATGCTTGGGAAAAGCTGCTTTTCAGCGCAGTTCTGTCATCTTTCAGCAGGAAATTTGAGGTTTTGAAAATATTTGCCCTTGGAGTGTGGGGAAAAAGTTCAAATATTGTTGTTTGAGGGGAAATATCGTGGGAGCAAGTGCACAGCCCCAACACACTCTCACAGCAGATAACGCTCACAGTGGATACCATTTCCTCTTCTGCATTACGATTGTCAGGTTCACCACATGTGAAGAGCATCTGAAAGGAAGATGCTCCACTGGTAGGAGGCAGACCTGCAGCACCCCACTTCTATCCAGCTGTGACTCTCCTACAGATCTTCCAACAGTGGAGGTCAGGACTAGATGGAAGATCCCCCCCAGATCAGTCTACTGTAAAAATGGTACTGATTTTCCTTTGAGGGTAGAGCTCAGACCGTGTTTGCAGATAGCATCCAGTGAATTACTCTTATTTCTGTCTTGAAAAGTTTGAACTGTTCTGTGTCACTGAAAGCTGGCATTTCCCATTTCTCCCGTTTCTCTGCCACACTCAATTTAACTGATGCCAAAGCACTAAGCTTAACATATGTTTTTCATGTAACACTGTGGAGCAAGAAGAGAACAACACAGCCTTATTGGATAGGGCAACTACTTGGGAAATTCAGGGAATGAAAGCTGTTAAATTAAATGTACCTCTGAAGCGGAAGGAAGCAATCTAGGAGAGAGGGAAAGTCAGGAAAGGGAAACATTACTTAAATATAATTAAGCAGCAAAATAAAACAGGATAGAATATCCTGTTTAAGTATCTAGATTATAGAATAAACCAAAAGATGCTAGCAATAGAAATAAATACCATAATGACTATAATAAGAAGTGTATTTGCTTGAAATATAGGAGAAAAAATAATGATACCAATTTAATACCGAGTTAAGGGAGATCAGCACAACTCCAATATCTTTTATAACATATTACTGATAGCAACAGCAAGAGAGAAACCTAAATGAGACCTTTCACAGACCAATGCACTGAACTACAGCAATGAATATTTATGGGGCGTCTTAAGGCTTGTTTCTTATTTGCTGGTGTTTATTCTCAGATTTCATAGCAGTATAGCCTTCTTACAGCCCAGTTTTTTATCTGCAGTTCATTTTGGATAATTGTACTCTGCCTACCTAAATACGTTCTGTTCTTTTGCCTCTCTACGGGTATTTTCTCTCTTGGCTGAGCCTGAGGCTAGGTCTGCGCAGGAGTCCTGCCTCTGTTCACCTTCTTGTGCTCACTGGGCATCTCTGTAGGCAACTCTGACATTCAGTTAACTGGCTAACAATCAGCTAATACACATTCTAGTCATACTTCATTCATTAGGAGATGTTGCAAGACGGATATATGTTTATAGACGAGTACTATGTGCATAGTCAAAGGGCTGAACTTTCTTAGGAAAACACCAGTGCCATAGTTTTTATAGTCATTATGAAGGAGCGTTCTCTTTTCAATACAATATGCTGCAGAAAACCACAGAAGAGTGACCACGATCTTCATTATGTGTGACATTTCTGTACACCTGGGATTATTATACTATAAAAATAAGGCTATAGATGCTGTTGACAAATAGTGGTTTTGTTATGACAAGTTGGAGTTCTGGAAGAAATGAACTGACTGTGTATGCTACCACTGACTGTCTACAGCATAGTGTTGACCCTTCAGAAACCACAGGCTCTTTGAAATGTACATGAAAATGTGAGCAACCTGCTGGCATATTTGATCTTGAAGTTACTGTATTCCCACTGGGGAAACTAAGTAGAGCTTCCCTTTCCAATTCTAATGCTTCATCTTAGACTGGAGATAGGAAATGCAGCAACCAGTTGCATGTCCATATGCACTGTACCAAAGATTAAAACATTTAGCCTTTTGATTGACCTTGTGGCACCCTTGCCACACTGGACTTATTTTACCAATTTAGCAATATTATTGGGAATTTATTCAGTGCTTATAACACTACGACAGAGCTCTGAGGAACTTTGCAGCAGCAAAAATGGGTAAAACATAAACTCAGAGCAGATCTGTTATGGAGAATAGAGGTGGACCCTGCTATTATTTCTTAACTTTGATGTCTTCAAGGTGGCATGAAATCGTCTACTGAGCCTTTGCCATGTCTGCTCTGTATCATGTCTCTGTGCAACCAAACCCACTTAACAACCAAGTCAAGGATTTTTTAGGGGAAGCAGAAAGCAGGCAATTAATGCTTAAACCATCATTTACGACATGAGGAAATACAATAAAAACTTCTGCTCCAGTTTCTGTGTTGCAGGCTATTTGTATCTCAATTTGTTGTTGAGATACAAAGGTAGTTTTTACAAGAACAGAGAGATTTGTCTAGCACCCTAGTGAAAGCCTTTTCTATTTAAGGCCCCTCTTTCAGGATCTGAACTGTTCATCCAGCTTGCTGCATGCTACAGCAAATCTGCCCGTATCTGTCCCAGAGCAACTACTTTACAGTGGTGGAAGATGTCCTATTTGTAGCCTATGAAAAATATTTGGTAACCTTTTAAATGTGAGAGTTAGCATTAAATAGTTATGAAGATATTGTGAAGAATTGCAAGTCTTGTGAAGAACTCGTGAATTTTTCGTGGTTCAGAAAAACTGTGTTTCCATGGCATTCACACATCCATTTTGCTGATTGCTTTTGTACTGCCCGGAGGTGCTGCATCACAATTAGAAATAATGAGATCTCAACTCAGTTGCTGAATCATAAAGGTAGGGGAAACAATTTTTTAAAAAAACAGAGGACGAACAATTGAAACCCATGGAAAGGTGTGAGATATGATTAACCTAAACAATCTGTGTGGTATTTTTCTCTCAGAAATATCAAGAAAAAAAATTGTTTCACATTGACCCAAAATACATTGTTTATCTTAAAAGGAAACAATTTATTGCATTCTGATCAGATTATTTTACTTTTGGCTGCATACTTTTCTGTTTTGTCTTTAATATAGATTCATTTCAAAATGACACAAGAAATTGCCAAAGTGAAAAAAATCTGTTTCAATAAAATTGAAACACAAAGTCCGAAAACTTTTTTTTAAAGATTCCTTCTCTGTGGCCAGAACTGTTTGTTAAATTTCCTCTAAGTTCCCGAAAGCATTGGTCACCTGAAATTATTTTTTCCTTTAAATTTTCTAATCAGTGAAAAGTATTGTCCAGGTCTTCCATACCTTTCATTTTTAGTGGATTCATTTTTTAGTCAAAATGTGCACTCCAGCAGGTAAAACAATTTGGTAAATATCCTTTATAATGTGTGAGATATCGTAGCAATTTCTTTGCTGCCATACAGTTGTCATATTTCAATGTGCTGTGGTTCTACAACCCCTTATCACATGAGAAACTAGAATTATGTTTGCAGAAGCATCCTCAAAGTAGGCAGTGTACAGTTTAAACAAGGGATTCAGAAGAGGTACTGAAATTAATGTGAAGACAGAACAAGTGCTTAAACATAAGTGCAACTTAGCATATCCCAGCCATCACCATAGCTGTTCCGACAATGTATGCTTTGCTAGAGCAAACACTGAAGTCATTTGCTGTTTGGATCCCTCTGAAACCAACCAGAATTTCTCCCTTGACTTTATGATACTCAGGTTTTTGCCTCCTATATATGACAAAGTCATGGGATCATATAGCATGGTAGGAATTTCACCTGCCATGATTTCACCTACAACGCCAGGGATTCCACCTACAACGGAAAAATGGGGTCATCTGACAGAAAATTATGATATCGCACAAGGAACAGTGACAGAACACTCTGCTCAGTAAATCCAGGTGGAAAGAATACTAACGGCTCAGAAACATGAAAGGTCAAAAATCTTTATTCAAATATAAACTGTCATTCCAATAGTTACTCTTGAATTTTTATGTTTGCTTAGCACATACGCTTTTCTCTTGGCTTTGGTAAGCATAATGTTGTATTAGTGTTCCTGCAATGACATATGCATGTGCATATAGTTGAAGTAATCTCACCAAGTAAATGCTCAAAATGGCTTTGCAATACAACTTCATGACTTATTCATGAGGCACGCTGTTTGCAAATGAGACCGCAAATAACGCACACCAAAGGAACTTTCTTCTGAATCACTTCTAGTGGTGCCTAATAACTTATACACAAAGCTGCATATAAACATATGTTTTATATTATAATTGGTTTTGTACCAAACTATTTCTAGGTGAGTCACATAATGAGCAATAGCAAAATACTTATCCCAGGCTTCACATTTTGCTACTTTGTGCTCCTGGAGATATATTAACAACGGTTTTGCTCTAGGGATCTGTTCCTTTCTTTAGAATCAGACTGTAACTGTGATGTTTTTGTGGGGAAGATATTCTTCAAGTTTCCATCCTTCTTCCAAGTTTCCATCCAAATTGTTTACAGAATAGAGTTATACAGCGCTTGGGCTGATTTTATATGTAAAACATATATTTTTTTACATTTATCTGTCAAATACAGGATTATAAATGTAGTGCCAAAAAAAGACAAAGATTTGCTGTCAACTGCTTCTCTGTAAATCAAGGCATTTCTATTATGGTGACAACTGAGAATTTCTTGTTACAATAACTTTTCGGAAAGTCATCTTTCTTTAAGCATATGCCCATAATTGCAGACTTTCAAAGCCAGGTAGCATTAGTGTTTCATCTGCATAAAAAAAAAAGCCTCATAAGGAAAGCAAAGACTATCCAAGGATTGTTCTTAAAAGAACTGGTAATTTCTTACACGTGCATTTTTTAAAAATCCTCCTCTGTATAAGCGTCTTCCTAGCTTCCAGTTCAAGGTTGCAAATAACAGTGAGTGTTGATAACCTGGATTCTTTGGAAACAGCAGCAAATTAAAGGTAAATAATTTTGGTTTTATGCAATACATTTTTTCTATATTTTATCCAAAATAATTTTGAAATAGTTTTTTCATGTGCAAAATGATTCAGAAGGTACTTCCCCATGTCTTCTTACATGTATGTATGATAATATTCAGATAGCTTATTGCCGGAACAGTTGTTTTTCCCTTCCTATATGTATTTCATCAGTAATCACTATTACCGTCTGTTATCATACCATGTCACAATGATACAAAATATTTTCTAAAAGCAAGGTCTTCCTCCTTGGAGAGGAAAGGTCTAAATTCAAAGAGACATTAACATTGCACCATGTGACTTCCATGTCCCCCTTCCCCTGGAACAGACCTGCATAAGGTACCCCAGCTCTCTGCATGATGTTGGAGGAGATTTGGGCTCCTAAGAATTGGAGTCATGGAAGTCATGGAAGTCATGGAAGTTCAGGTGGGCCTCAGGAGTAAGCAGGTACAGCAACATAAGGAGAGAAAAGCACCCAGTGAGGGTTCTTGGCATGAGAGTTGTGGCATGAGAGGACATGTCAAGTGCTTTCATTAAGGAAATTAGAGACACTGATTAAGACATTCTTTTTGGAGATGGAAGGCCTCCTTTCAGCCCTCACTTTGCCTAAGTTAGCCTCAAGACTAGCCATAGGTCCCCCTCGTGCCAGCAGAGCGTCTTTACACCTACGCTTTTGGGGCAGTGAGAGTAAATGCACTCTCAGTTGTTTTTGTTGGAGTTGTTTACTTTGTGCAAATAATTGGAGATTCATTTAGTCAGAGGCTTGAACATGACTCTGTGGTCTACAGACTCAATCTCTTCCTTGCAGACTCTCTTTTTTTTTTTTTAAATCTTACTCAATGCATATCCAATCACTAATGGAAAGTTAACCATCTCCAGCAGAAAAGATTGTGATTGCCTCCTCTTAGCACAACAGTCCCTGGTGATTGCAGAATTTTGCTCATTTCTAAGAAACCTGCATCCAACTCCTTATTTTATATCAGACAAAATGGAGCTGTAAAAACAAGATTTTTCACCTCCTGACTCCTCTACCTACTGACGGTTAGCAAAAACACAGTACCTGCATGACAAAGGTCTTGCCCCTGATGTTTTTTGTGTGAATCACAGCCTAGTCTGAGAACACCTGTCTAACCTGACCACTAGAAGTAAGATATGCCTAAGCTGCTCGGCGTAAGTCACTCAAATATATACTCCTGATCTGTCTGGTTTTCAAAATAAACCTGGTGACTGCTACTGAAGAGAAACTGTAAGTTGTTGAAGACAGTTATTATGGAATGATATCCCCAGCTCTTGTCACCCAAGAAATATCATGATCAGGAGACAGGCTGGAATAAAGGATAATGATGAAAATGTTGGTTCGAAATCTATGGGAAAGGACTTTGGTACTTGTGCATAATACAGTGGAAACAGATGTGAACCATTGTAAACATAAGAGAATTTTTTACATCTCATTTGTTATTAAATGCTAACTAATCTTTTAGGGCAATGAAAGGAAAAAAGTCTCAGTCTGAATGATTTTAATATCATTCAGCACTGGGTTATCAATCTTCAACATTCTCAAGCATTTTCAATATTTATAAATAATATTTACTTCCTGCTGCTCTTATTTTCCTTTGCTGTGGTTGTTCTTATTGCCTCTGTAGTTGAAAGGTCAGTGCAGTTTATTATTACAATTATTTGTACTTCCAACAAACTAAAACCATGCCATATGTAAAATCTGCTCCCCTAGGCTTATATGCTAGTTGACTTGGAGTGCAAAAGTCGTTCATTTTGAAGTACTATCAGGTGATAAAGTGATCCTAGAAGGGAATATTTATTCATGTTCAGCAACAGGAAAGTGAGGAGGTCTGTGCAGCATCACATGAATTTATTTAGATTGAGGGAACTCACTTCACCTTTGCCTTTGTGAAAGATAATTTCTTCTGTCAACACTGGGGCTGCTTTAGTGCTACAGATCAACACTAGGTAAGCTTTACCTTCCATGAGAGCCTCCAAGAGTAACAACCCAGCAGGATGAATCTGATTATACTCAGAAATATAGTGCAGTTTTTACAGAACATAAAAAGACGGTTTCTTGATTGGCATGTCAGTATATGCCAAGTTAGTGATTGAATGTAGATTAACTTCTTCTTTTGGTAAAGTCCAGGTTTTGTTGTCAGAAAACTTAACTCGGCACAGTTGCTTGTTCCAGTTCATTGGCAGATTTTCTGCTCAAATCCAGATGCATCTTTTAACAGAAGTTTAATTAAGCTGGCATGACAGAAGCAAAGGGCAAACGGTCATTTTTTGGCAATTAAATCAACAGGAGAAAATATTCAGAATATAAATATTCAGAACGTAGATATTGTGAGTGACATTTTAAAATAACAGGCAATGGATTTTGATATCAACACTGGGCTATCTTTAGAAAAAGAGAGCAGGTCAGAGCTGCACAGAGCTGCCCTAGCAACACAACGCAGTGCTGATTCCTGTCAGCAACTGAACACCTTTTCATGCATAAAGTAGGATGGCTAGTCAGGGAAATGGGGAGTAAACAGGAACGTGATTGAAAGGAACACAAAATACAAGTTTTTTTCTGGATTCTACCCTTATTAAATGAGTAATAAGTAGAGCATATAGCAAAAATTAGTAGCCTAAAGCAAGAAAATGATCAAGAGCAAGTACTTAGTTTCTTCCTATGCTTTTACTTCCTTGGTAAAGCATTACAACCACAATCCCTGGAGCACTACCTTCCAGGATATTATTTGAAAATATTTAAGGAAACAATATGTCATATTTGATGGTATAGAACACTTCTGCAAGAGAATACCGTGTATTCAAAATAAATGGCTGGGCCTCTGTACTGGAGAGGCTAATGTTTTTATGGTTTTGCATAAAATCTGCCTTTCTCCTTAAAATTGTGCAAATGTCTACGATTTTTGTCAATCTACAACTGTTTCAAATATCAAATAGGAACTACAGCAACTCTTAAGGAAACGTCTTTCACACCCAAACTAGACAGATGGAACTAGAGTCATTACTTCCAGATATAATGTTTTTCTATCAATCAGAAACACATCTTAGGTTCTTTGGAACACATAAGTAGTGGGAGATAGATAGAAAAATCTATTAAAATCAGTCAGTGGAATTAAGACTTTTTGAAAACAATTTACGAGCATGGGTGAAAAACAATCAAAAAACTAAAACTCATGAGAGAAGTTATCCATTGAAGACTACATAAGAAAAGTCACACAAATTGGCATGAATCAGCCCATTCTCCCTCTTACCCCACAAATGAAATACATTTTCTTTAAACTTTTCCTTCCTTCATCATGTATGAAATGAGATCAGGTAAAAGTCAATATCCTGAAGGTCTCAATGGGGGAAAAATGCTTTTGCAACTCTGGGATTTACATCACACAAGACCTGGCCAAAAGGTCTCTTCATTCACTGGGAGTAGATTATGCCTTTAAGAGTACTCCTGCATTGTACTCAAGAGATGAAATTGCACTGGCTGTAGACAAGAAGGCAAGTTTTATTCAAGTATTTTAGTTAACACCACCAATGCAGCTAGGGCATCATGGTTTTCAGCATGTTTTGCACAAGGTCCTTTGGAACCGCAGGTATTTGGGTATAATGGCAGCTACATTTCATTTCGCAAGCCAGGTTTAGCGTTCCTTGTTCATCACATATTAACAGTGGCAAAATCTCCACTTGGAGTCCGCTACAAACCCACTTGCTGAGACGAAACAATATCAATATTGCAGAAAGCCCCAGAAACCCAAGTTGAACTCTAACCCTCGCGGCTGTTTCTCCAACATGTTACAAGTATTTACTTAACAGGTTATTTGGGTCCTGACTGGCTAGAGCAGCTCCCTAATATTCATGATGCGGGGGAGCAGAAGGAGGAATACAGATGGATATGCTAATGTTGTGTGAAGTTAACCATGATAATGGACTCCGGTAACTTACAGGGCAAGGGGAAAGACAGAAAAGTCTACCCCTAGCACCAGCTAAAAAACAGAGTACGTGATGACCGAAGGAGGTACAGGAATCCTGCTCATGCATTCTCAGGTCACTGGTGGAGAGGGGCAGGACTTGGCTCGATGCATGAGCTACCTTCAAAAAGTTCTGATTTAGCTCAGAATCCAGACTGTGTTAGCTTTAAGAGGTAAATGTAATTTTAATTTGAAAGACGCCTCTTGTAACTCGTAACCTGGCTCTTTCCTGTATACTAAGTCAAAGAAGATCTTTATTTTAAAACAGGAAATACATAATAGATGGTGGCTCCATAAGCAATTACATTATTATTGAATAATTTTATTAAAGGCCAAACCCAGGAACATTAGCCTTTGCAAAAAGTAGGGATTGGTCACATCTAATTCATCATCTCAAAAGCAACCAAGGAAATTATGTTAGCAATTAAAAATTAATGCAGTCTACAGATAAAATTAAAAGGGAAAATTAATGAGTGGGGACTGGGTCCTCGGGTGATTTCTTTCAATAGACTCTCCCTGCAGTAAGCAGGACTTCACTAAAGGTCCTCACCTGAGAATAAAGGCTTCCAAACACACTGTTTTTCAGCCATATTATGTAGATAAGTTATCATTTACTCCTGTTACACACCTCTAATTTTAATAACCCCAGTTAGCTTGGAAGGCATCACGATCACTGACAGGGGATAATGCTTGTGAATCAGCAGACACAGTTACTATCTTGGCCGTAGCCATCGATAGCTAGCTGGCCATGGGCAGAGTAACCTTATCTTCCCCTCTCTGGAAGTTCTCCAGAACTGTTGCTTCAGCCGCCTTATCCAGCCCTAGGTTCTGGATGCAGGCACAGCCGTGCTTACGTCCTCAGGTGTCTGCCACATGCATGGAGTGGTTCCTCTTATAGCTGATACCGCAGGGGTTTCCAGACCAAAAGGCAAAAACTTTTAGCTCTGTTAGCTTTCACAAGGGGCAGATATATTCCCACTGGGTACAGGTTTTGGAAATATACCCACCAACCACCCCCCACTCAAAGAGCATAACTATCTTTGCAGGGAGATATAGTGCAGACATATCTGAGTCAGAGTTACCTCAAACTTCCAGCCAGCATGGTTCAGTGCAGTGCTACATGTATTTATCTGCTGAAATACAGGAGCAGTTTAATGTTAGGTCTAAACTGCCATGGCTGCAACCCCACTGCCTCTGCCCTCAACCTGGCTTTCAAGTTTGGCTTGCAGGTAGCCAGTTTTAGGGACACGAGTCAAACACACTCGTAGCCTGAGACCTCCAGCAATTCAGTTCCAGACACCTTCTTTTATGCAGCCAACATCAAACAGCAACTGAACTAGGGGTATCTGTCTCTGAAAGCACAGGGAACATTGCCAACTTCTGTGAAATTTTCCAGAAGGAGAGGATGTCAGCTGGAGCTGTTGATGTGATGAGGGGAGATATGCAAATGCACTCAGAGATTTTAGGCCCACGTGGAGGAAGATTCTCATGGCTGCCTGGCTGACCATATCTCCAGGGTTGCAGGCTTTCAGTTGCAGCTGCTCTGGAAAGCATCTCTTCAGCAACCTAATTAGCCTTACCCTGATAGATGATAAGGGGAAAAACAGACAACTTCTGCTTTGCTTTTTTCCAGGGCAGAAAGCTGTGGTATTCTTGCTCTTCCTTCTGCCCCTTGTCTGTGAAAACAAAATTAAAACTCTGGGATATGAGGCTGGTTTAATGCATTGACCTGACTAAGGCAGCTTTTAGCAAGTAGTAGGCATGTGTAGGTCTTGTGTTGGACTGATGTGTGGGCAAGGAGCCACAACTGTGTTAACTGCTGCGAGTGGACGTGTGGGCAGGAAGGGACTGCTCCTGCTTTGACGTAGATCCAAAACTCCTTTCCTCAATGAATTTGGGATCCTCTGTGACACTGGACCCCTTTCTTCATGGTGTGTTTGGGCAAAAGTTTCATTCAAAAACCATAAGACAGACTGAGGAACACTGCTGGTCTTAAGGGCTGGCTTCACGATGCTTCAGGGGGAGCATCTGCATGCTGCCTTTCTCATTCTTGAGGAGATGTGCTGCCTTGGTGTAGGGCATTGAGCCCAAGCAGCTGGCTGCTGTGACAAGTCCTCTTCTCTCAGATTGCTGTGGCACCCACAGCAGGCAGTCCCCAGCATGCTGGGGTATCAGGGTGCTGTGGGAGGGGTGTTGAGGAGACCCTGATGGGATGCAGATGGAGAAGGCGGCAGTCACTTGCAGTAGGACTGGATGTGGGTTTAGATGTAGGAGGTACAGTAAATACAGGTAGCTGGAAGAGGTATGTTCCGGACACTGCTGTAAGCAGCTCATGATTAAACTTCCTCAGCAAGCTTACAGCATCAAATGCTTTTTCCTGTGATTTATTCAGAGCCTGTAAAGAACTTGAGGCTTAATCAGAATTGGTTAGTACCCCTTCTCTCTTGATTGACACTGAAGTCAAAGCAAGAACTCTTCTGTCTCCAGCAAAAATGAACTTTCAACTCACGTTCCCCTCTCTGAAGTCCATTACAGGAGTGGAGAGGGAGCAGTCTCTTCCCTGTTAATAATTTTGCTGGTTTTCTTTTGGGGAAGACTGAAGTATCATCTCATAGGTGAACTGGGGGCAGTCAGTAGCACCCAGAACACACAGATAACAAAGCCTTTCTACTGGGGAAAATTTAGGGCATAAACCAGCTTTTCCTATAATTGTTTCATAAATAGTTTTAGTGTTCTAATAGATAATGTTAAAGCAGAAAGAGCTGTTTGTATGTCTGCTGACTAAATAGTTTTAGGTTAAAATCATCATGGGGAATGAGAGGAAGGAAGCTGTATGCCTTAAAGACTTACTACATGTTACTAAAGTAACAAAAAAACCCCACTTACATATGTTACTGACAACAATCTATAGCAGCCATTAAACAAAAGAGGATCTTCTATTTATAGTGGGAAATAATGGAAAATATTTCTGATAAATGTGCCCTTCCTTTTACTTGCAAAAATGAGATTAAATAACTTCTTTTAAAAAACAAAACAAAACAAAACAAAAAAACAACCAAAAAAAACCCCAAATAAGTTTCAAGAAAGGAGCAAAAATTGAATTTTGGCTGCAGAATTGTTATTTTAGCAAGGCTTGCACCCACCGTTTCGTTAGCTTATTTAGCTTCTCTGCACCCACCATTTCATTTACTTGCATGTTGCAAGCAATCGTGTAATGCCAAAAATGTAATCTCCTGTTGTAGATGACCATCATTGTAGATATATAAAACAGAAACTCACAGAGGTGATTAAAAGGTCAATTTCTGCCTGTGTCTGGGAGCAGGCAAGCTCACAGAGTCAAAATTGTCTCTTGGTACAAGAGGCATCCCACTGAATTCAACAGAACTGATTTCTTTGACAACAACAGGGTAACTTGATTCACAAGTGTACATGAATTTGTATGAGAAATCTAAGGCATGATGTAGACTTATGGAAATGTAAGCAATTTTGGATTGATGTAGACACTTCTGTGCTTTAAAGTCTTAAAATGATGAGGTAGCCCCTACAAAGGAAAAGAAGCAATGGTGTACTTTGATGTCATTACCTTTCCAACCATTTTAACCTGAACCTGGGTCCTTCTGCTTTGTTGGGTTCAAGGCACCATATTGTTAGTTGTCTGAGAGGGACGTTGACCTCAACAGTATGGCTTTCTGGTGAGAACACTCAGGTTGTTTCAGTGTCACTTTTTTCTGAATCCTGAAAGCTTATTGTTAATAACTTATGGCACATAATTGGTGTTAACTGTGTGAGTCTTAATCAGACACTTCTCATTCAGTGCTTGGACATCATTTGTTTGGTGAAATGTAAATAAGCTGTGCATGTGAATTAATTATATTCTTGCTCCTATTTACAACAAAACCAGATTAAACAAAATGAAGAAAAACCAACCAGTTGTGATGTGGGAAAGCAAAGATAAAAGTTTGGTTTGGGAGACTTACCAGGGTGATGATGGTAAAGAAGAAGAAAATCTCCTTTCTGACTGGTGTATAATGAGAATGTATGCAATCATAAGACATCATCTCCAAACCCATTCTGTTTATCCACATTATCTCATCCAACTGAATGAGACTTCAAGTTCTCTGATCAAATGTACACAGTCCACACTGCAACCCACGCTGGCTTGTAGACAAGCAGCAATACGAAAGTAATTTTGATATAGTTGTACTTGTGACTATGAGACCTTTGTGCTGTGGTACAATTCTGTACGAGCTCCTAGGTGCAGCAGCAATGACAAGGAGGGGTACTAGAGCAGTCCCTGCAAGTCTTGTACGAATGGCGTCCCTGCCACACAGACCTGGTAGCAAATGGTGGTGTGTCTCCACAACGATTGCTGCTGCCATGTCAAGTTTCTTGCAAGTTCCATTGGATTTCCCTCGGTTTTGGAAGAACCTTTTACCACATGCACTTTTTTTACCTTTCTCTGTCTTCGCTGACCTAGCCTGTTTAGTCATGCTTCATATGGAGGCACTGCCTGATGTCCCAGTTCACGTGGGCTATGGTTTTGGTGGCATACAGGAAAATGGATGTCAGTGAGATGAATATTGTCTGCATATGATTTCTCTACTCTTTATTCAAGAATAAGTCCCACTGAAGGTAACAGGAAATAGAAAGATGAATCCTATATATCTATAGACATATTTATCATTGCCATCCTAATTTCTAGCCTACAATCATACTTTAGGGATGGATTTCTGATGTATCTTCCTAGAAACCAGCTCTGCATCCTTAAAACATGAAATCTTTTTTTTTTTTTTTATTTTCCAGTCATTGCTCTGACAGAATAATGACAGCTAAACCATAAAACATGTTGGGTTTTTTGTAGTTATTGTACCATGAAATGTCAGCCCATATAGTTTCAAAACACTGTGTGTGGGATTAAACACACAGTAACATTAGTTCTGATAGATTTCACAACCAAAACCTCACACAGCACTCTGAAAATGTGTAAGAAATTCTGAAGAGTTTAGTATTAAAACCTAGTAGGAGGCCAGAAACAGTAATACCTGTAAGCTTTAAATTAGAAAGGTGCTTTGTCTAATGGTGATTTTTCTGACATCAAGGTAAGTGACTGGCTAAACTGAGGTATCCAGTGACATTTCAGATTCCCTTGAGAGTCTAAGACATCTGCAAGGAGCTGGCAGGTATGACATACAACATATGGGAGACCTATGCCCTTCTGCAGTGGCAGCCATATGCCAGGTAGGATACCCAAGGCATTTAAAGTGGCATTGGATGCCTGCCTGGGAAGCTGTGTCCTGTCCCTTAAATCCTGTATTCTTCCATCAGTTCTTTTGGCATTAGCTGTGATTTAGAGGTGTTAGAACAGAGATCAATTAGCTGAGAGTTATTGTTTGTCCTTCAAAGGTAGGAGATAGCTCAGATACATTGTCTGTGGAAGTCTGACAGACACCTAATTTAATTCAGCCTTTGAAAAGGGACACCAAACATTATCAACAAAGCTGAAAGGGTATATGGTTGGCTATGCTAAGGGTGTGAAGTCTAGTTACTTGCGTCTGCTGGGTATGCATATTATGGATAGGATGATCAAGACGGACTAATAGAGCTTTCTGAGGAGAGGGGTGAATAGATATGATTGCTTGCTTGGATGGACTGTATGCAGGCTGGATCTCAAGGCTGATTTGCCACAGGGGTATTTTGATAAGAAGACTGCAAGGTTAGGCTGTACCCACAGAACTGCTTTAATGATCTTAATGTAGAAGTTATATAAATGGTTATTTAGCCAACCAAAATGTAGTTAGGGGAACACATAGTTAACAAAATATTTGCAAAGTAAAAGAAGTGGGAGTATAAAACAACATGCTTGAGGGGTAATTCTTCAGGGTGACTTTTCCTGAACAATATCTTTATCAGCTATTCATTAGAAAAGAATAACCATCTGGTCAATATTTTTGCTTGTTAGTGTTCCTTTGACTGTATTAATGATTGATTTTATGCCTTATTTGTTTGGGTTTTTTTCTGTCTGAGTTGTACAAACCCACAGTAACAGCTTTCAGGTAGATGTCCAGATATGCAGAAGGAATAGCTGCACAATTTCCCCCGGCTCTATACCCAAATATTTCCCATTCAAAAGGAACTTCAATTTGGGAAAATAGAACACTAATTTAAAACTCAGTCTATTTTCAAATATAGGAGAGGGCTCATCTATCTAATTTAAGCTTGAAATCTCTTTCTTTTGGCAATTTTTTCTAGGCATGATTCAAGTATATTTATTACTATAATATTTAGGTAACTATTAGATTGTTAAATAAGATTCTGACCCAGAGGCTGTGAAAGTCAGTAAAGTCTCTCACATTACTTCAGTGGGTAGTATATCACACTATAATTTACTTAACACCAAACAGGGTTATTATCTGTTCTCTGATCTATTGTATATGATAGTGTTTTGACAGCGATGATGGGTAGGAATATATCTGTTTTCCTTTTATTTATGGCCTGACTCTCCATCAGTTACCAGAGCTTAAACTTGTCCGTGTAAGCTCAGCTTCAGTAATTGTTTTTCAAGGGTATATAGACATTCCATGATAAGTGTAAAGGCCACTGGAATTAAGAGGTTTTTAAAGATAAATTGCTAGGTAGTGTCTGTTTGGTCATGATAAACCTTTGAAGCTGCCACAATCGAGCATAATGACTCTGTAACTAAGAAAAACTTCTCTAGGAGTCTTAACTTCTTCCAGGATTCTCAGTTTTTTTCAAACAGTGCTACAAAGATCTCCCAAATCCTGAATCTGTGGATTCACTGGGTATTTCAGATTGAAAGAGAATCAGCTTTTTTGTATTACTGTTCTGAGCTGTTTATCAAAATTCAAGCCGGAGCAAACCTTCCTCTACAGCAATTTCATTTATTCTTGCAAACTCACACTCTCCTGCTGCAATTTGAAAGGAAGCATGAGGATTACTGGAGTTATCACATCCCTTTCACTGAAACAGCTGCTACCAGAACAGGTTGTAGCTCTTTGAATCATTTGATGTATAGCACTAATGGCATTAGCTACAGCCATACAGGTCACAGGTCGGTACCTTCCGTGATTTCTCTAGAACCATTAGATGGTAATGATAAGAATAAGGGAGTTACCAAAGTGAGTAAGAGGCTTCAAAGCCATCACAACTCTGTCAGGGATGGGGACACTTATATAAGCTCTATAGGTCACAACTTGATTTTCCAAGTACCAAGTGGACTGAGTCTGCCATTACTGAGAACAGAACCCGACTGTGAGTTTTACAGAACAACAGACAACTTCCAGCCTAAGTGATAGAAGAATTAAGCTTCAGGGGTGTTCAGATCTTATATAAAAAGTCCAGCAGTCTCCTGTAGCTATAGGTATTAAAATTGCTACTGTAGACAACTTTGAAAATAGTATCATTTAAAGCACTAACTACGTTCTTCATGACAGTCGTCTATGGTACGTGAAACACAGGTTAGGCACAATAAGAAAAATTAACAGTAGAGGTCATAGGTAATACTGGTCACCACATGCATAACTGAAACATTTTCAAAATAGTTCATTTTTTTTCATATCATTGCTTTTGGACATGTGTTTAAGAGTCAACAGTTTTCAATGTGTGCTGGTACTTAACGTTTTGTGTTTCCCAAGGGTTTTAACTATCTAAGTTAGCATGGCTCCTCAGAGGGCATTTTATAAAAAAGTGGAGTAGGAATGGTGCTAAAGACTGCTAACAAGTTGTCTTCTGTCACTAAGGGCTAATTCCAGTTAGGACTCAAACTTTAAAACTTTAAGCTTTTCTAATTCTCTTTACCAGTTATTTTGTCTCATTTCTATTTGAAGAGGAGGCAATTAATCTTATCTGTTAAATAATGAATGTGCAGTAATAGAATATATTCCAAAAGTTTTAACAGTTCACTCACAGTTAATGGCAGAGAAAGCACAAGGAGAGAGAAATGCATCTGTCAAGATGTAATATTGAAAGAATACATTATCATTACAGATTATAATACTAAAATAATAGATTATTATCAAACATCCTATCCAAGTTAAGTATCTCATAACTTTACTGCAGCTGAGACTGTAACCATTCTAATCACAGCAGAGGAGTAGTTACCTGCAATTTGCAGGAGTGAAACACAGTTTCATCAGCAAGAAATCGTAGGAGGTATTTCAGGATGGAGAGACATAATACTTCATACTGCTATGCTTTGCCATAGGCTATGTCTAACCTGAAGGACTGGGAATACCATTTCTGGGTTGAGGTTATTTCGGCTGCATAATGACTCTGCATTGACCCAAAGACTACCATACCCTCCTGCTCCATTTTCAGATAGGCTGAGCAGGACAGCCAAGGTCTGGCTTTGGGGAGCTGCAGGAACAGGACCGTAGCAAACGCTGAGAGTTTTCATGTCCCTATAGACCTCCCTCCTTCGGCTACTTTATTCAAACACCATTAGCTCACGCAAAAAGATTCTGCAGGTAAGACATAGACAGCTTAAATGCATACAGTAATTATTTATTACCAAATGTGACCAAAAGACAGCTGAGATTTAATGAGCTACTAGGCTAAGCATTAGTATGCTCACCACCTCCAATAGGACTCACAGGGGCTTTCTGCTGGTCAGGAGGATGGTCAGGCTCCACTTCTCTCTGAAACAAATCCTTGACATTGCTGAGTTGCCATCTTCTGCCAATACTATGTTCTCTTCTTTAGCATTTCTATTTTAGTGGGTTTTCTCTTGAATTCTTGAGCTACTCATGATCATCTTATTACCAGCCCTACGTGTTTGAAATTTTACCTTTCTTGTGGCTCTGCAGAGAGTCACATAGCTCCTTCATGTCTTAACAATTTCTTTAGAAGTCTGAGCCAAGGTTACACAGCTGGGCTCCATTGGAGCAAAGGCCATGGGTCCTTAGACCACAGCTGAACCTGTACCAGGGTGAGTATTGCAGAGGAGGTTGCACAGAGTAGGTTACACCCTACAGCACAGATACAATCCCTAAAACCCATCTGATCTTTAGCTTAAGTTTTAGAAGAGTCAGAATTTCACCTGTGGAACAGAGAAATGCATCACCAGATCTTTGTTCTCACTCTTGACCAAAGGATCTTGATAGGAATAAGATGGGAGATGAAAGACAAAACACTTGAACATCTCTGCCTCTGTAAGCACACAGTGTACATTTCTAGTCTTGAATGGTGATGCATCTGGAGAAACTTTGACTTCAAATCATCTTTTAAATAGCCAAAATACATCTTCACTTCAGAATGCTTTCTTTTCTGTTGCACATTTAAGTAACCTCTGTTTCTTTCATATATTTTGCTGTAGCTAGTGAAGATTGTTTTCTGAAAAGATTAGCAAACAGTTATTGTAATCTCTATGCCTCAGTGCACAGAACAAAAGAAAGAACATGCAAATTTAGGGGTGGGGGAGGACCTAAAAGAAATTACAATGTTATTCTCTTCTTCTGTGTTACTTAGCGGTAATGCACTATTCATCAGTTCTCAGGCTAGATCATTTCCTGCATTTTTTAAGTATCGAGTAGTTTACTAAATAGATTATGTATGAAGACATCTGGAATATTGAGATCTTTCTGATGGTTTATGAAAACTGCAGCCTCTGTCTTCATAGGTGCTTCTACAGAAAATGTAATCGGAAATGCAAGTCACTCTGTTTCTTGGCAAAATATGTGGTATGTTTCCATACTTCTCAATGCACAGTGGAAACAACAGGATGGTGATCTAGCAACAGTGACTGTGCAGGTAGAGCTAATACAAACAGAAATTTATTTACCTGGAAGATCCTTCTCCCTGATACCTCGTAGCCTCCTCCCCTGGGTAGGCCTGCCTTTCCCTTCCCTGCCCATCGCTAGCTCTGAATTCTTGTCACTTACCCAAGCACGCAAGCCTCTGAAGGATTTATTTTCTGTATTGCTATCTTTCAAGGCTTGTGTTTATACATAAGAAAATATTATGTATGTTTTGTGGCAGAACTTGAACCTGCAATATACTGGGTGGTAGAAGGGAGGAATTGGGGCTCTCATTGTTTTCTTTTTAACCTTTTAAAAAATGGCAATATCAGAACCTCTGTTATGTCCTGAAGTATGAAAGAGGAACACCTTATGTTGTACAGTGCCCAGTTCAAACATTTCACAGTCATGTCCTTTTCTTTCACTGTTAGGTCATGAAACACATTTCAGCATGAATTTTTAATTTGCAGGTTTGGGTTGATCTACTTACTGCAAACCATGCGGCACTGAAGACGCACCAGCAAGGACTGAGACAGGGGGATAGCTTTTTTCCTCCTACTTTTCTAAACTGCAGAGAATGCTACTGGTGCTGTAAAAATCCTGCTGGAGACGCTGCATTGTCCTGTGCTCCCTAAATGAGATGACCTCATTTCACCTACTCTTTCTCAAGGAAATGCTCTCTTCTGGTGTTCAGTAAGAACATGAAATGATTTTTTTTCTTCTTTCATTGTGATTTATTTTTCACATAACCTTCTCTCTGCCCCCAATCCTGCCTACCCTACCATCCAGAAAACCCAACGCTATGACACACATATCCCCCCCAAAACAAGCAAAGATCTGAGGATGAACCTTGCCTCATGTGGGACAACTGTTTGTCAGCAATACAAATGCTCACAGAAAGCTCTCTCTAACTCTGTGTAAGAGCAACGAAACTATTTTCATTAGCCTTGTCAAGAATTAGGTCATGTCTGTTGTCTTTACCAGAACCAAAAAAGGAAACAATTCCTAATACAGGGAAATCTTCATCACAAATGATACGACTTTCAACATCCCTAATAGACAAAGGAATATCTGAGGTAAGAGCAAGTGAAGCCTTGAAAAGAAATGCAGACAGCTACCCTAGCAACTCTCTTGCACATATTTCAGATCTGATAATATTTCTGTCTCCTGTCAAGTGCTTAAGTCTCTGGACTCCAAGGAAAATAAAAGTGCATTTTACTAAATGGCTGTGATATAGTGCTGAGCATCACTGACCTAAGTAATATAATCAGATGCATCTGTTTATAAGGATATATTATCGTGTTCTAGGAGCTGCTGGGGTGTTTTCACAATGATTTTCAATAGAGAAGAAATTACTTTTATGGCCACCTTTTAAAAAGGCCAGAAGAACTGTCCAGGGAACTATACAGCACTCAAACACATTTCAGTCTTGGAGAGATCACCTAGAGTCCATGTTCAGTGGTGGGTCCAAGAAGGTTGTTGAGAAATTGGAGCATGTCCAGCAGAGTGCTGTGAGAGGCCCTGGAGCACCTGACCAGAGAGGAGGGCTTAAGAGAGCTAGGTTCTTTTCATTTGGAGACAAGGAGACCAAGGTAAAAGGGGAAACGGAGTGGTGTCTCTAGTTGCTTGGAGGACCATTACAAAGAAAATGGATTCAAACTCCCCAGAAAATGGATCCTGGTATTGGCAAATGCCAGAACAATCAGTGCCCATCAGTTGCAATTTGAGAGGTGCAGACTGGATGTTAGGAAAATCTTCATTGCAGCACTGGAACAGGCTGCCAATGTGGCTGTAAAATCTGTCCTTAGAGGTTTTCAGACATGGCTAGAAGAAGGCACACCTGACCTTATCTAGACTTGGACTCCTCCTGCTTCAAGTAGGAAGCTGGATTTGATGACCTCCAGAAGTCCCTTCCAAACAACATTTGTATGAAAGCAAAAGCATAAGAAAGTACAATATGTGTCTGATATGCTCCCAAGTTTTGTAAATACTATCTGGTATGATTCATGCTACTTTCTTCAAGCCTTGGTAGAGATCATAATTCTGTTTCAAGCATTCTGTAACCAGTATCAGAAGATGATGACTACCCCAGTCAGAGTGAGGAAGCATGCCAAGATCAAAAGACCAGAATATTTTCAGATTTTTCTCTAGGGATACTGCTTTAAAAGACTATTCCCTCTAAACGGATACCCAACCTAGGTGGCATAGTTATAACTAACAAGCTTGGATTTATAGTGCAGAAAGGAAAGGAGCTTTGAAACGTTTCTACTTTGTGATTGTGAGGAATGACCTCTAAGGAACAGAACTCAATATAACGTGGCCTTTCCCTTTCTGATTGATGACTTTCCTACTGTGAGAGAAATCTGTAGTCGTTAGCAAGACTGTCATGACTGCTCGCAAAGATCGGTTGCTCTGTTCACTGAACTATGCTTTTTTTTTTAATTCACAGAGGCTATTTCGGTAATAAGAAATTGGCAGCATAATAAATTAACTGCAGCATTTCTCTTTCTAACTGCTATGGGCTTGTGATACGTGTTTCAGACTAGGTTCCCTGAGCTGTAAGTATTTTCTGTCTCACTGAAAGGCCCACCTTCAACACAGAAAAAACCTAAGCAGAAAGTATCAAAGAACATGGTTATGACTTATTTCCAGCATAATAATCAAGACTTGACAAGCTATTAAAAACTCATTAAAATAAGATGACCTTGGCAAGAGCCACCTAACGATACCACATGATCCATTTGCAAGTACAAGATTTAAAAAAAGAGTAAAAAAAGATAAAATTGCAGATTAAAATACTTGACAGATGGATGTATATGGATGTGTTATTTCAGACATTCTTAGTCATGGCAAAAACACAGGAATGCAGCCTGACTCCACTTTTCAGTCATTGAGTATAAAAGGGTCTTCAGAGCAAGTCTCTTTCCACTTTGAGGAGAGGAACAAATTATTCATAGCACCATCAGCATTCTAAAATAAAATGAAACTCTAAAGCATATTTTCACAACAGAGCAGATAATTTCAGAAGTACACCTAATAAGAAGACCGTGCCAGTTTCTGACAAGTGAATTTCCTTCCTCTGCCCAGCTAGTAATGGCATCTATCTGTCATCTTCAGTTCACTCCTCCAGCTTGGTCACAGATTTAAAAATGCACTTTCTCACACTTCCTATCCCTCGTGACCAGTTCTAGCTCCTGACCTGTTTTTTGTTGTTGTTTTCAGTATTCTCTCGGTACCCATCCCCGTTCTTTTATTTAGCAATCGTCACTATATATCCAGCACAACACAGCTTCTCCTCTTAAAAAGACCTGGATCACCTTTTCTCACCAAGCACCTCTACTACTTATTTCCACTTGCTGTCTCACTAGCTGCAGTGTTTTCTCCCTCCAGAGCACATGGCCTCTCTCCAGCTGCCTTCCCCTCTGCTGAAACCGACCTCGCACATGCTCCAACACCGTTTTCCTAGCCAAGCCTCACAACTGGTCATCTACCTGTACCCTGTCTGTGCCGCTCAGTTTCTTGAAGACCACTGACACCTTAGCTTCTCTAGCCTTGTCCACTCCTCTTTCTCCTCTTGCTGCTCTTTCAATGCATCTTCCAAAGGTTGCTTTTCCACTAACCAACAGGAAGGTAACTTCTGTTACAAGCAGTCACTGGGGTTTACATATTCTTTTAAACAAGGACTTTTGCTAAATTCCTTATTTTCTATTTCTTTTTCTTAATGTTATAGAGCTGTTTCTAACTGGTTAATCTAGATTGTCTGTTATTATGAATGCCAGAAGGGAAAACTGGAGACTGTGACAACAGCAGTAATTTTGCAGTCGATAAAATGCATGTTTTGCCTCAGCCACCAATTTTGTCTTTCGTAATTTACCTTCTGCCTCAGAAAAATGCTCAGCCAGTAGCTTTCATGCAGTTTTCATTGTTTGCTCTTTAATATTCTCTGCATCATAAGTAGCATCTCTGAGGTTATTCATTTCTCTATCTGCTTCCTGGCCATGATCAGAAGCCATGCACATATCTGAACTTGATGCAGATAGGGACAGAAATTTATTCATTTTCTTAGGAATGCTTTTCTGTTCTCTGGTGTATAGATGGGACCAGCAGCATGTACAGGCATCACCACTGTTACAGTGGGAGAGTGTTGGGAAGGAGAGCCTGTGGTACGTGTATTTGCAGAGCCACATGTCATTCCATCACACGAGCCAGTGGCCCACCCCTGATGATTTTTGGAACGTACCAGATGCTCAGGCGAGACCTCTCTGACATCCCTCAGTAAGTGTTATAGGACAGCATGGTCCAGCTGGCAGACACAGCCTGAATCCTGGCTGCAGGCTAGCTCTGTCTGCAGCTACTACATGGAAGGGATGGCAGGTGCACTGCACTAGGAAGGCCCTTGATGACAACAGCAGTAAGTCATTTTCTTGGGCTGCAGCCATGTGGACTGTCCTTTGCAAACACCTTGTTACTACTGCTGAAGCAGTGGCTGAGTGTCCAGAAGCTTGTTTTTCCTGTTAAAGGAGTAGCCTTCTGTAGATGTGAACAAGGATATGGAAAAGCTTTACACAGCTTTTGAAGCCAGGATTGGATTTAGACTGGCCCAGACACTGGTAAGCATTAAAGCAGTCTCTGGGATGGTCCATATAATTTAGTGCTTGTTCTTCATTCTGCCACTTTCACGGGAATGGGATGGGGAGAGATATTTTGATTACTTTTTTTTTTGCCCTAGAGCCAGAAGCGGTCATCTTGCCTGCAACAGGGAATTTGCAGCTTCACTTCAAGGTATGTGGTGCACTTTGTGCCACATCTGCTTATTCTCCCAGCAGGTGTCCTCAGGCTGGGACTCAGCCACTGGTATAAAGCTCTCACTGCGACAGGCAGGAGGAGGCTCACCAGGGTTGCGGCAGTGGAGCCATGCTAACCTCCATCAAGATGAATGTGGCCCTGCAGGTGTGTAGGGACTAGTAAGTATAGAATGAGGAAATATCAACACACAAAGGGCAAATAGGTGAAATAAAAGTTCAATGCAAAATAATAAAGACAAGCTGTCTTCCATTTTCTTCTTGTGTGTTTTGGAGTTTGTTTTTTTCTGGTGGTGTGCTTGCTGTTGAGTGATTTTATGAACAGCCGTCAAAGGTTTATAATACTCTTTTTTTCCGGTGTGGGTGGATCTATTTCCACTTCATTTTGAATGTTGCCTTTTAATCACAAATGCCATTCAGCTGTGCATGGAGTTTAAGCTGTGTGCAAATCCCTCAGATATAGCAGAACAACTTGTTTGTTTAAAGTGAAATCCCTAAGAACTCTTCGAAGTGGAAATCTCTGTGGAGCAAGGTCTTTGCTCCAGAATTCAAGCAGTGCTGGGGAAAACATGCCCAACTTGGACTAGTAGGCAACAAATACAGAACAAATGGCCTGGGACTCACCTTTCAAACCCTAGCAGCTCATGCTGACAATAAAGACAGCTTGGACTGGACTCCAGGACGGGAGGTAGAGTTGACAAACAAAGGTGGAGGGAAAGCAGAAAAGATGAGCACTACAAACTCCTTGTCATTCGATGTCAACTTTATATATTTACGTAGCGCATAGTACCCTGGGTGTACACAGAACCAAGTTCAGCACCTTGAACCTAGGCTAGTTCTTGTACACCAATTTGAGAGCTGAGGTAATGTGGCTGGGAAGTTGCAGTTTCAGAAGCCAGGAGGTACCATGCAAAGAGACCACACACATAAACTCTTTATTCATTGGTGTTTGTGTTGAGCTTGCTGCAATAAAAAGAAAAGATGCTGAGATAAAATTGAATGCAGAAGAAGCTTTGTTGTTGCCTTCAATAAAGTCAGGATTGCATTTGGTCTGAACTGGTCATCTGTGCATTAGAGGAACAGTACCAAAAAAACCCGTACACAGCAACTGAACTTGCTGTTCATTGTTAGGGTGCTGATATACACCTTAAAGTACAGAAGGGATACAAGTCCACCTATTACACCCAACAGTATCAATAACAATTGATTAGGTGATGCATAGTCTTGTATCACTGAGTCCCTGATATTATATACAGTTGAATGAGACAGTCTTCCTCTGGTCATCCTGCCTTTTGTTCCATTCAGAGTTGCTTACTCTTGAATGCAGTGGTAAGAGTTATATGCATTTCCCTAGTGCTTTCTATCACGGGACAAATACCTAGACATACATCTAGCCTTCATTCACTAGATCCCATGCAAACAAAATACCCTCTATAACACTCATTTATGTGCACACCATGGAAAGCCTAAGTGGGTGGTGCTGACTACAAAGGGTTAGAGCAGGTTGGAACAAGTTGGGAGAGGGGTGCAGCGAGGTACAGTATACTGAGCAAGAGTGCTGACGAGTTCCAGGTTGTCTGTCAATATCCAGCTGCCCCTTTCTCTTGATAGGTGTGCTGATGCATCCTGGAACTTCACTGGCACACGTCACCCCAGTTTCTCGTAGTCAGCCTGTGATTATTTGACTTTTCCTTTCCAGTGTTACCAAAGGTAAGAGTGTATGTATAGCAAAAAAATCTTTTTTCAGTTTTGTTAAACTTTATATAGGAATATTGCTAAAAATTTTATCTTCCTCTCACCCCACTTCTTGTCTGGCAAGCTGTTTTCCAGCTCTTCTAATGTCAGGGTTCCAAAATTCTGTAGAGTATGTTTAATCAATATAATATCCTTGCGTCTTACTGGCTTTTCTCTGTGAACATCCATGTGTCTTTCATGTGTTTTTTAGAAGAATGAATTATATTATTTTTCCAACTAGTCAACAGTATTGAAGCCTTAAGACTTCTGCTTCTAAAGTCACAGACGTATAACAGCTGATCTATAAAGCAATGCTTGCTTTTTTCCACCTTGACCCTTGCTGTTTTCTGTTACTGGCAGGTTTTCCAAATCAATTTTGAAAAGAAGATAAGACAGGACCTATTAAAAGATAATACTAAATATACCTCACTTTATTTTTCATAGCCTTTCAGGGAGAAGAAAAAGGATAACTAGATTCATTCGCTTGGGGCCAGATCTGTTTTCCTTGCCTGGGATTTCTGAGAGAAGAGACAATAAAGCCTTAATTTTGCACCTATATCACTGGACTGGAAATTTGACAGTGGCATTGATTGCAAGGAGAGAAAGTGAGAACACAAACTTGTATACCTCAGCAGCTGTCTCATTTCTGGATCTTCTCCTTGAGGAACTTAGTCTGTGTTGGCAAGAAGTTATGAGATCTTAGTATCAGTGCCATAAAGATAACATGAGCTAGAAAGGATAGGTTAAAGTAGACAGGATCAAACTAGCTAGGATCACATAAATAGACCAGGGTAGATTAAATTGTATAAACAAGGAGAGATTAGGTTAGGAGTACTGGATTAGGTGGACTAGATAGCTCTGAGAGAGCTACTTCTGAGTAATTTGAGGGATATTCGACAGTTCATAAAAAGTTAACAAAAAGAAATCCTTCACTCTGAGTTGCTAAGGTGATGCAGCCATGCCAAAGACTAATGAAATCCTAGAATATGCAAGGGGAGGCATTTTCAGTAAAGGGAGGCCATTAAAGACACTGTAGAAAGCTCTCGTGAAACTTTATCTGAAATATGGGTACTATGCTTGTCATTCAAAAAATGAATCCAGTCTGGAAAAAATGCAGAGAAAAGTAAGTGTGGAGAGGAGGGAAACTGCAAGTCTTATTTATTAGAAGCTAGAATTGCCTTTTATTCACCATAGTAGGGGAAATAAATATCAACCAGTAGAATAATGGAGCAGGATCTTTTAAGAAAAAGATATATCTTATATATGACAGCAACACAGAGACTGTCTTAGGTCACCTGGCAGACCCAGCCTAATATTCTTGATACATTTGATTAAAAAAACCCCAGGCTTATTTTTCCATGGAGATGACCATTTTCCATGGTCACAAAGTCTGAAACAGCCATATGCTGAAATATAATGAAAACTTGCTGGAGGAGGTAATCGGGATTTGGTGCACATTAAACAGAAGATACTCAACACCTCACAGAGTTAGACACACCATCACAATCTAATATGGGTCATAGCTAGGTTCTTTTCCTAACTTTTTTGTCAGAATTTCACAGGTTTATTTAGTGGACATTTTCATCAGTCATACTCTTAACCAAAAGAATGTCATTTTTTATTAATGTACTACATTTGAGCTTTTCCCTGTACTTAGTTTCCTTGATTCAGCAATTTTAATGAATTTTTCTAATGAAGAAAAATTAAAGAACAAAGCTGGCAGAAATAAGGTCAATAAATATGTTCTACCAGCCAGGAGTGCCTGTGTCTTTTTATCAGCCTCGTTATGAACAAGGGTTAACACACTAAGCTCAGTGCAGCATGTGTTCACCAAAATCGAAATGAATCCTTGGAAGCTGGCACTTCCAAGGCTGCTGATGTTGACACTAACGTACTTTGCATTAGTTTGCCACAGCTGGAGATCTTGATTCACAGACATGAAAAGAATCAAATTGATTTCCCTCCTTTCCTTCCTTTCCTTCCTTCCTTCTTTCTTTCCTTCCTACTTATAAGCCTTTTTGAATCACAGTGTAAAATTGTGAACCAGCAGAAAAATGTTGGCTGTGGGATAGGAGGCATATGGACCATTGCACAGAAAATTAGACAATTAATTGTTAATCCATTGTTAATATGGAGGCCAGATTGAAATGTATGTGTACACAGAGGACTGAGAGACTATGCATCCAATATTTAGAGTCTCTGGGGGTGATAATGAAATGGCTGACTTCTCGGCATCTGAATACCAGATCTCAACAAAGCATTTAAGCTTTAAGTTTTTTCCTGAAATAAATTAGGCACCTAAATAAAAGTTAAGGCTACAGATGTTGTATTGAATCTGGGCCATAGTGTACTTTTTGCCTTTATCCTCAGTATCGCTGAGGGTGACAGAACAGAAGGCTCTCACTGAGATCTTCTCCAGTCCTGTCAAATGCTTGAAGAAACATTGAAAACTACTGTAGAATCAGTTTGTATTAGTCTCTGTTTGAGGATAAAATGGGGGAAGGACAGCTAGGGGAGGATGAAAGAGAAAAATAACAAACATGGGGCTGGTGCCTTTGTAGGTTGAATGCAACAGATGTATGGAAGGATGTTTGCAATACCTGTAATCAAGCTAAACACAAAATGTCAGAGGAAAAGCTATTTGCTATTCTACAGATAAAAAGAGCTTTTTCTTTTCTTCAGGTGTGTGTAATGACAGTAATAATAATAATTTGACACACATTATGGCAAGGACAGTTTCCATACTGTGTCCCCATTATTTTGTTCACATCACATCACATCACATCACATCACATCACATCACATCACATCACATCACATCACATCACATCACATCACATCATCACATCTGTTGCCAACCGAAGAATTTAGTAACCCTATCCTATAGTTTCAGCTCCTGTTGACAGTAGACAGAAGACACCTCCAGAGCAGAAAATCTGTGCTTCCCTAGCTCCCCCCTTTCTGGCAGGAGTCTCTTTACCCTTCTGCGAGGACCAGGGGTGGGGAAGCTGTGAGCACCCCTCTGACAACCCTTCTGATGGAGGGAGAGAGGAACCGCGCTTCTAGGGTCCAGGAGCAAGATTCATTTAACATCTCTTTGGCAGGCACTGGGTAACCACAACTCCTGCACGTGAAACTGCCATTTTTCCTTATTTTAAGGAATATTCAACACTTGCAGGGACCTAGCCCCAAGTTTGCTCTAAAGATCTCACAGTTCACAGACATTATAACTTCTGTTCCATTAATGATATGGATATTTGTCATACTGATGTGGCAGACAAGTGTGTGTTCTTTTTCCCTCAATCAGGTAAAGATTTATCTTAGACTTATGAGAAAGCCACAGTGTAAAGATACACCCTAAATCTATTCCTCAGCTTTATCTTGGCCCAGCATATGCCAGTGTACTTTTAGACTGGTTAATCAGAATTCCTTGAGCATTTTGTCCTGTCTAATACCAAAATCATTACTCTTATGTCTGTAAGGAACTCTGCAGATCTGTTGTCACTGGGCATTATGCTATATTACATTAGCTATATGACTGCCTGCACTTAGTGAGCAACAACAGTGCATTAATTTGGTTTGCAAGATTTTTTTCCAGACATACATTCGTCATGCCTGATCTATATTTCTTGCTGAGCTTTTCCAATGCTAGGAATTTCATAGACAATAATTATATTTATTTTATTTTGTAGGAAAATTTAAATTATGAATATTAAAATCCAAATTAAGCTAAAGACTGGGATCAAAGTTACACTTTGAAAAACAAAATAAAGTTTCATCTTTCTGCCAAGAAAACAGATGTTTCAATAGCCTACTTAATTAGAAGTAAGTTACTAAGCTATTAAGTTATGGATTAATTCACATATACGTTCCCCCTGCCAAATTGGTATATGCATAGCTACATACATTTTCACATACTTAGATAAAGCATGTACCTATGTGAGGATGCAGATGTCTAAGACTAGTAGAATCTGGAGATATCATTTAACATTTTAAGCTGAACAGAAGCAAGCTGTCTACCTTGGAAAGGTCTTAAAATTTGTATTCTGTAAGCATTGCATCGATCTATCAACTAGTCTGCAAATATTTCATTTTTACTTTCCTGCAGAACCCTTGAACACCCTCCAGCAGCGTCAGGTTCGAAAATCGAATTTGTGGCTCGCTGCTAAGCTGTGAATTATGTACCCTGAAGATCTTCCCTGGTCTCAGGGCTTCCTGATCACAGAGAGCTGCTCGTTGGAAAGGAAGAGGGTAACAAAACACACATGCCCATAGTTGTTCATATTAAGTTGCTGTTCCTCTCAATTTATTGATTTCAGGCTGACTTCTAAGCCAAGAAGCCGAATGAAGTAATTCTGTAACATTGCCTTAGCTAAAATCCAGCCAGACACAGGATAAAAAATCAAAAGTTGCTGAGATCAGCCTAGGCTTATATATCTTTCTGCTTGCAGAAAGTCTGTTACAATGCTGATGGGCAGGACCGGATCATAACTGTTACAACCCCTTAGACACCAGGTAGAGATGAGGCTGAGGAATTGTGTTTCCCATACAGAGGGCTGGCAGGACGCTCGATTGAATATGATTACTGAGTCAAAGGGTAAGGTGGCCTTTATACCTCCCCTGATCCAAGACATGCTATAAACGCACATCTCAAGACACCTTCTAAAATATCGTGGCCCTTTACCGCAAATAGCTTACATATACACTTCTAGTGTCTGAATTTCAGAGGCACCACAAGTCCATTGGAAATCAACAGGCTCCGTGGTATTCAGTTCCTCTGAAAGGCAGGGCATAGTTTTCAATGGTACTTTGTAGAAAGGGAAGATTGAAAAACAAGTATGAATATTACACAGATTATAATTGTGCACACAAACTCATGTTCACACATCCAAGTACTTTCCTTTACATATTCCAGCATACTCAAATATGATAAATTAACAAAATGGATTTCCTTTAAAAGACTGGCATTCTTTCTTCAGCCAGCTTGCTAAATTAAACCCAGCTTACTAAGAGCAAGGCAATTATCTCTATCAAAAGGCATTAAATTTAAAAAGAACTGAATCAGACACTCTTAGATTAATGTGGAAATGCAATAGGAGCTTATAATCTTTGCTCAAACATAAGGCCAAAATAAAAAGAGCACTGTTGATCTTCATCCCTCAAAGCATATCTGTAACAATTGAAAAGCAAAGCATCAGTGTGATCTAAAACACTTTGTGTCATGTAGTTACCATCTATCATTTGCCAAATACTTTTGCAATTTAACTGTCATATATTGATCCCAAAGAAAGAGCTATATAGAAAAAAAAATGTCTTTTCAGGGAACTCTGCAATGAACTTCAGTGAAATGATTGTTTAGTCCTTTGCTGAAATGAATCTTGCAAAAAAACAATTCAAGCACAGATTTTTTAAATGCCAATTAACCAATTATAATAGTTTAGTTTCAAAAAGATCTGTTTTGTTAAATGCGAGTTCACAATTAAGTTAAAAAATCAGGAGGGAAATCATCAGGGCAAGGGAACTATGTGTATAAAATATGGTAGGTATGTCAATGTGTGGTTAGTTACATGCCAATATAATGTAACCAATGTATGATTAATTACATTACTTGCAGCAGTTCTTACATTCCTACAATAAATTTAAGATTCTAATTATTCCATTAAGTAAATAATTTTCAAAAACCCTGACAGAAGAGTCAAATCCTTATTTTGATTATATTGTAATCAGCCTAATGATATTTCCTTTTCACATCATTAAGCAATAATTTATGGTGCAGTGCAAATAATTCAGATTAATGCTAAGAATATCAAAATCGTTTACCTGTTTTGAACATGATACACATTCCTGTGTCCTGGAAGCAGTGAAGTGAGTTTCTATCTCATCTCTTAAACATAATTTTTGATCCAATCTTGGTTTCTACCTCCCCGTATGTTCCCCATGAACCTCCTCTAGAGTTACGCTGACAAGATTGCTGAGAATTCACCTTTATGAATGAGAGCTAATGGCATGTGCTACCATGAAAACTGGATGAAAACAGAAACTTAGGAAACTGATCTTTACTTACAAGCTCCATTCAATGACTATGGACTGGAAACACAAAATGTTTCTGTCACATAATGGGACTCAATATGCGGAGGCTGAACAGTGTGAGAGGGGTTGGGACTAACCGCAGTACATGCAGCCCTGCCTGGCTGACCTGTTTCAAAGATACAGGCTGAGGAATGGTTACACAGAAACTGATGTTATTAAGGAATAACGTTCAGGGAAAATGTCAATATACACAGGGCAAAAAATACAAAAAAGAGTCTGATAGATCACTGCAATTTATAATTTTCATGTTCAGTCAGGGACATTTTTCAAGGGTAGAAATAATGTCTGGAAACGTCTTGACCATGTAAGCAAAAATCACTGAAGCTGCTTGCAAGCAAAAAAAAAAAAACAAAAACATTCAGTACGTACAGCTCATTTTGTCTTTGCAGGAGTGTGGGTTGCTCCCTTTGCTCCTTGTGGGATGTCTCCCCTGCAGTATGCTCTTTTGGTAAGCACGCTGAATCAGCTACAAAGGCATATGTGCCGGTGCGAGCTGCTGTGATCTTTTTGAGAAGAACAGTTGGCTACTCCTGGAAATCCTCTTCAACGCAGAATGGCAGAATGGCTGGAATCAGAAGGGACCTCCAGTGATCGTATGGTCCAGCTCACCTTTTGGCTGTGCACTTTTAACAGTCACCATACAGACCACTTATATCTGTAACGCACTTCTATCACCTGTTAGTAATTTAGCTATCTTTCGTAAACTATTTATAAATCAAGCCCTAGTACAAATCCAGCTTTTCCTGACTGGAAGCACAGCTCCAAGAACATGGGCCCAGAGGCAGGTACAGAGCACCTGGGTCTTGGGCTCAAGCCAAGGGCATGTGAAACGCCCTTCAACCAGCCTGAAGGCACTGGAAGACTTGACCTCTGGATCTTAGCAGGATGAAAGCCTGGCAACGGAGCACATGCACCGTACGGTCTAACTAACCCACAGTGCAAGATTAATATTTTACTGGTGCATTTAACTGAATATTATGCTTAGTTGACTTTACAGAAACACATTAAAGCGGTGCTTCATGTGCACAGTTAAAATAAAGACACTTGCTAGATTCCTAAACTGCCTATTTTGTGCCTCCTGATAGATTAGTTTGGCTAAAATTTTGGCTGATTTTGCTAGAATGAGTCATAGCAATACCAAAAATTTATTCATTTATTTAATTTCATTGTACATCATTAAGAGCTGTTGCACAGCCTGGTTCTAAATCTCCTGCACCTGGAGTGTAGAGGAGCAGAGTTATTTGATTATGGATGGCTCTGAAGACTGCAGTTTCCTAGGGTTACATATTTCATGCTTTCTATGTCCCACAGCATCTCCCCAGGGATGGTGCAGTAGAACACTGCTTCCTTAAAAAAAGCACTGCAGCTAGACATTTGTACCTCATTCTGCTACAACAACAGTTTCTATTTGTTCAAAATATAACATTTTCTTTGTTCTGATTAATACTGAAGTGTACTTTAGTGGTTTACTGACCCTTTTAATAGGCAAGAATTTAATCTTTTAGCAAGAAAGGAAGTCTGGCATTTGTTCAGAAGTGAGCATACACTGGTAAGTGCAATAAAATAAGACCCCACCACCCTCAACTTATATTCCTGTTTAATCATTGTTCCATACAGGGAAACTTCCAAAAATTATCAGCAAGAGAGGATATTCACAGCAGGCATGTTTGCTGTGTTTATTTGGATTTATACAGCTGTATCTGAAAATCCTGTCACTTAGCGATTTCATTTTTATGAGAGACATAATCCCTTTTGAAATCATCTTCTATGGCTTTCACAGAATGGGAAAAGAATAACACAAACTTTTTTTTCAACCACACCACACATTCAGTTTACTTAAATTGCACATCTCCTCCACTCAGACTCCACAGTTCCCTGGCATCCTTCGTTCACTTTCTCTCTTGGTTATCTCTTATGTGATGCATCATGAAGACAGAAATGTCCTTCAGGCTTTGGGCTAATACATACAGCCATTACTCTTAGATGGATGGGTGTCATTTTAGAGTGAGAATGTGTCCTAATGGAGAGCACTCCAGAATATCACAGATGCTTGAGAGATCTTAAGTTACTCTTCCACCTAAAGTTGTACAAAACTATTACGGGAGATAGAAGGGTAACCAACATTTTTCTCTCTGTCCACACCTTTCCCCAGATGACAATTATTCCACGGGAGGGAGAGGTCAGTTAGAGGAAAACAGGGAAACTTCAATAGGACAAGCCAAACACCTACTCTTGGAGCAAGCAGCAGTATTAGCAGTAGTGTAGATGTGTGTAATGATAATGCCCAAAAACTAACCCAAAACATGAGCCACCATGCTAATAACTTCATAACACACAGTAGAGACAGGCAGTACCTTGGAGCCTAAACTCACCGTAGAAGATACATACAATGGGAATATTATTGGGTGAGGTGTGGGAGAAAGCTAAGAGTTAGAACAAGCCTAATATCTTTGTTCATTAGAACCAAAAGATCCCTTTGCTTTCTTTCAAGAAGATAACTGCTTTTAGCATGGGAACTCTTCGGAAAGAGGTGAAGGGCTTGAAAAACATGGAATAATGGTACAATTTTTTTTCTTAACTCCGTGTCAGTGTTGAGGCTGTGATTCTTATATTTAGTTGAGCAAGAGTTTTGCATGTGACCTGTGGTAACAGAAGAGACATATTAAGTCATAGCGTTGAAAGAAACAAATACCATTTTGTGCTTGTTTTGGCTGAGATAGAGTTAATTTTCTTCATAGTAGCTAGTATGGGGCTGTGTTTTGGATTTCTGCTGAAAACAGTAGACCCCAACTGACCAAATGGATATCCCATACCATATGATGTCATGCTCAGCATATAAAGCTGGGCGAAGAAGAAGAAGGAAGGGGGGGGACGTTCGGAGTGATGACATTTGTCTTTCCAGGTAACCGTTATGTGTGATGGAGCCCTGCTTTCCCAGAGATGGCTGAACACCTGCCTGCTGATGGGAAGGAGTGAATGAATTCCTTGTTTTGCTTTGCTTGCGTGCGTGGCTTTTGCTTTCCCTATTAAACTGTCTTTATCTCAAACAAGAGTTTTCTCACTTCTACCCTTCTTATTCTCTCCCCCATCCCACCGGGGAGGGGAGTGAGCAAACGACTGTGTGGGGCTTAGTTGCCAGCTGGGGTTAAACCACGACACATTTGCAATGATGTGGTTTTGCTTTTTTTATGTGCCTTAAATGTTAAGTAAAAAAGTTTGTAGAAAACCTAGAACAGCTGGGATTTATACTTTCTACAAGCAATAGAGGCTAATTATTTCAGCCATAGTTTCTTCTCAATTGAACTAAATTCATAACTCAGTACAAATCATTCTCCCTATATATTTCTGTTCAGCATCTTTTCTTTTAATGCCTGATTATTGCAGTTCCTGTGTAAGTAGGGGATGTAAAGGAGACTTGTAATATCTTATGTCTTCCAAACTCAGTTGTTAGTTTCTAATTGGCTTACAGGAAAGCACTGGAGAGGTCAGTTACAGCCCCACCAAAGGGATTATTTAGACTGATGTAGCAATCAGCTGATGATTCCCATTGCACCTGCATTTCCTCTTGATTTAATTTCACTTGACACTGCTGAGGAGAAGAACTGGCATCTTAATAAATTAACTGTGAATCTTTTCTACATCTACTAAGAAAACCCTATTGAAGCTGCTCTACTTTGCATAAAATACTTAAATATTCCCCAAATAAGAATTTGGACCCAGGTCTTCATGGTCAATACATTAGCCATGGGATCAAAGAGTCATTCTCGTGCTGCTCTCCTAACAAATAAAGATTTATAAACTTAAACAAAGTGCCACAGCTTTGGCAAAAGAAACTGAATCCCAGCTAAGAATACCAAGTAGTTCAATGGTTAGGCACTGTCCTGAGAGGCAAGAAACTGCACATGGTCCTTGCTTCAGATGCAGAGAGAACTAGACCCTGATAATTAGGCATATAATCAGCTCAACACTATGAGCATGTGGGTTGTTATACAGCTCTCCAAGGTCAAAATTTTAGGTGGCAACTGATTTAGGGTACTGAGGATTTAATTTTGTACTTAAATGCCTATCGTTAATGCCATCTATTAGAAATTTAAGTCTTTTTGTAAATTAATGTCTCTTGTCTCAATCCTTTTTATGCGATATGTTGTTCAATAGATCTAATGTTTAAAACTGAAGTCACCTGCCATTTGGTTCCTGGGTCTGTTACTGGGCTGCTTTTTGATCTTGAGTTAGCCATTCACTTTTTCAGCCAGCAGAATAGATATGATGCTATTTTTCAGATTAATCCATTTCTGAAGGCTAAAGCACATCTATACCCCAAGATGATGTTCATAAACTACACATTCTTAGAGTTTTCATAAACCCTAAAGTTTCTGAAAGATGTTTTGAGCACACAGAATAGAACTTCAATAAACACAGAATTACTACTAAAAACTTTGCAGAGAGCAAACTTTTTATATCCCTTCTCTAATCTGCACTGTTTTAATGGCAAAGATGTAAAATACACCAAGCACCATGCCAAACTAATTTGTCTTGAACAAAACAGAAACACATTGCTTTGGGGGAAATGTTCATTAAAACTGTTTCCGTTGTACCTGCTTCCTCAGGTACCTCCTACATAATCCAACTTGGTATTTCACAGTTAAGTCAAGTTCTTTAATGCGGTAACTTTCCTTTTTCTCTCCTCCTGCCAGTCAAAGCATATTACAAAAGCTTCTTCTACATGCAGCCAGCCAGCTTGCTGTAAAGTGCTCACTTTTCTCTTAAAAAATAGACATGACACGCAACCCACCGCTCTGTACAGTCTGTCATCAAATCATCTGTGTGGCATAATCCCCACCCTGCTATGTCAGAAAGGTAGCATGTATTCAGCTGTCTATCACTTCTTTATGCTTGTTAAACCTTTGATGAAGTCAGTGAGCCAAAATAGAATGTGAAAAATAGCTGATCCTTTGAAAGCTTTATGAAAGGGTACTCAGACATGCAGCCATTTAAAGAAAAATATAGTATGTAAGTATGAAAGGAAGAACGGGTATCACAGAAGTGCATGCTATTTTTAGCTTCAATTTCCATTACAATAAGAATCTGCATTTTTGGTTATATGTTAACGAAAATAACTTCTCTGCAGCTCAATGGCAACTTTACTGTAAGCTTTATACAGATGAATGAACTTGAAACAACTAAAACATTGTTATTCTACTGATTAGTTTAAGATTTATAGTGTAAGGCAGACAACTCTGCCTTTCTTATCAGCATGAGGAAGACAGCAAAATGCCATCTGGGCTTTCTTCATTAAATTATACACATATATCATCTATTGATTGCATATGTAATTTTATATGTCTGTATAAATGCACCCCTTAGATCTATGTCCACAGTTATTGCAAATATTAAAAAAATGCAAAAATGCAAGCCTGATGTCATAACAAAGACTGTTTTTCACTATTTAAGATGCAAAGCATGGCGTATTTGTGAAAATTGTCATTTAATGTGACTAAGGGAAGTTTGATATTCCCAAGTGCTGAAGAAAAATCCCCAAATCATGAGATTTCGTAAACATTCATGGGATTTTTGCCTTAATTAAGAATACATATATTGTGTGCTCCTTGATTTGAATCTCTAAATGCACTTTTTACATGGCTTCAGCCATCTTACCCTGTAGCCCTGAGGACTAGAAAATTTACTTCCTTATAATGCAGTCTGAGACACATTAATTTCATGACCGCAGTAGTTATAAATGTACATGGGTTGCAAGGCTGCCAACAAAATCTTGAGAACCAGCCATACTGGCACAGCCCAGTTTGCTCAGAGTGGACTAATGGACCAGTGGTGGGCTTCCTACGTCCTTACAGGTAGAAACAGCAAAACCTTCCCTCCAACTAATTATCTCATTTGGGTTTTGTTTTGGTATCACCGCTCCAGTCAATTTGCTAACCAGTGTTGTTAGCTAGAGAGTGAGTCCCCAGTAGGAAGCAGTACCTTGAGATATGCAGCAGCAACTTGAAAAACGCTTGGCGTGGATGTGTCAATGCATGGATACTTGCAATAAGAAGTGAGCATGGCATGTTCTCCTGAGACCTGCTGAAGGTCAGCATTTTAAGAAGCAGTAATTTTAAGCCACTAGAACATGGAGACATTACACTTTATCTACCATTATGTTTATGATTCAGAAAAGAAAATGCAATGAAAAGAGTCATTCTCTATCCTTCCTACATAAAGAGCCTTGGCTAGTTGAGAAGAGACATAGCTGTCACCTTTTGACTTAAATATGCTTTTGCCACAAAAAAAAATTACACATAAATTAGTGCCCATCAAAATACAAATACAGATAACCACTTGTGATTCAAGTATAACATACAGATTTTGAAGACAACAGCTACTTTCATCTTAATAGTAGAATTCAAGCTGACTTAGAGAACCCATGAACACATGCACGGTTAAACCTATGTACAGCCTTTGACTACGTGTCTTTGTTAGCAAGTAGTGCTGAAAAGCAAGGCCAAATTTCGGTGATGCAGAGCAGTGTGCAATAAATGGGGATGACTGGAGATTTGCCTTAAAAGCACACTTCTGATTTAAAGTGCTGGAGGAGAAACTCCCTTTGTGTTCTTTGCATAAGGACCTCAGCAGTCCTTATCCATAAGGGTCAGAGGAGGTGATCAGAGTATTAGAGAAAGAAAATAAAGAAGGATGCATTTGCTGCCTGCCCTACTGGCTACCTTCAGGCAAGTAATAAACAACAACAAAGGAAAACAGTTCTAAAGATGGATGACTGTTTCTCTGAATTTTTTGTGCAGTCAGCATCATTGCAGCATGGTTTTCATTTCTTCATTTGTTGGCATACAGATTTGACTAGGAGATGTGAGCCTTTATCACCTAAAAAAGTGTGATGGTATGCATGGGGAAATGCATAATGCAACTGGACTGTCCTCTCACACCACTATATTATGTTTGTTTGGTCATACATGTAATGACTGCTGAAAAATGTGTAAAGTTTGGTGGTCAAACTGACACATCCAAAGGGTAGAAAAAAGGGAAATAGAGATTTTGAGCTGGGGAAAGGGAAGGCCACAAGTGTTACATTTTGGAGATGAGAGGAAGCAGACCACGCAACAGAAGAAAGTAAGAATATGGAGGATGTGGCAGTTAGGCGGTCACATGCATGACATCCACCAAGAAACAGCTACAACAGCCCCCGTACAAACAACTAAATTTGCTTGCCATTAAGATTATATAACAGAACTATTTTGTGTTGGGGTTTTTTGGGTTTTTTTTAGTTCTCCAAACACAGTGCAGTAAATACCATGTGGAAATGTATGCAGCTACATTCCTTCTCAAAACCGTCCTTGTTTGCTGGGAATTAGTTCAACTCTTTAATTACAGCAAAAACCATGCCAAGCATTGTAATGTACTGTGACACTAATTTTCAGACCAAAAAGCATCAACCTTCCATAGAAAAGGGCCAATTTATCTTGATTTATCTACCACTGAAATATTCAGTCACTAAGAAAACTGCCTTCCTCCAGCAGCGGCTGCATTCTCGTGCAGAGCACTTCGTCACGGGGTTTCTCCCATATCAGTCATAGTTTGTTGCTCTGCAGAAGTCGTACTCTGTTGATATTACAGCAGCCAAAATATCTGATTATTTAATGAGTATTATATATTTTTTTAGGCAGCAGGAAGAAGACAGAAATACCTCTTTTCATGCTGCTAATTATATACATATACGCAGACAGGAATAGGCAGTGGAGCATAAGGAAGACATGACAAATCAAAACAAAGGAATGTGTCTAGTATTCCTGTCCCTCTGTTATGAGTTTGGTATGAAAGCAAGAACTGTATAATCTGATATGCTCTCTGTGAAAGTCATCACTATTGTACTATTCACAGAAATATAATTAATTGCTTTAGGCTGCCACTTGTTTAAACTCTGTATTGCTACCATCGAATGCAATCAGAGAGATGATTACAGACTCACAGATCTAGAAGGCCAGGTAGAACTATGGTTATGCCATTTGTAGCACATGTTTGCCTGTCTAAGTACTTCTCATGGTGGGGATTCCTCCACGTTCCCAGGCTATGTACTTCCATGCTTTGCTATCCTTGCTAGTAGAAAGGTTTAATGTGTAAGCCACGTCTTTGGTGCAATTTAAGTCCATCATTTTTTGTCCTGTCCTTAGCGGACATGAAAAACAGTTTATTCTCTTCCTAACTACTACAGCCTTTTATATACTTAAAGATTTCTCTCACAGCCCTTCCTGTATTTTAATTTCCATTCAATCACTCCTGACAAAAATATACTTTCTAAGCCTCTGACCAGCTTCCCACAAGGATCTTGCCTAGACTTCGTACAACTAGCCCGCATGTTTCTTGAAATTTGGACACTTAGCAATGAGTACTGTTTTTTGCTAAAAGCTCAGCATGTGCTCAATAGAGTAGGATTCTTTCACATGCTACATAGATTATACCTAGCTATACATCGGTTTGTGGCATTTGCCTTGCTCACCACAACATGACATTGGTGACCCCCAGTTCACCTGGAAGCCAGAATAAGCTTCGGATCTTTTATCTAGAAAAACGCCATTTAATTAAATTACTGAATGAAATGCCCTTTTACAGCAAAACTTCATGTAATGATAAACCTAAAATGACCTCTGCTTGGACCTAAAAATTTGTACCTGGGATTTTGTATGCATAGCACTTGCACATTTCTATTGACTTTTGAATGGCAGTATTTCTGAACAAACACTTGTGCTTGACGTTTTGCTTCTATAGACCTAGAATCTAAGTTAATATCTTTTTGAAAACCTGAATTTTGACACTGAAAATCTTGCATGGCAAGTACCAAGCCACAAACCTGGGCCTGTGAAAGTAGACTTTTCAAAGGTGATGCAAAAGGAATGAAGCTGATACATGAGGAATGGCACAAAGGGAGAGAGAAAAAGGCAGGCAATTAGAAATGGATGAATGGGTTCAGTTTAAACTGAATTCTTACTAAAAGGAAACCAAAATTAAACATGCTGAAGGCTCAGAAAAGGATCATGTGCAACTCTTCAGTTCATCACTCTTCAGTCAGCAGTTTTCTCTTTTGGAGAGGTCTGCTCTTCCTCCTGCCAGCAAGTGCTTTGTAGATATTGCAGAGTTGTGCAAATAACGTCAAGCAACTTGAGTAGAAGCATTCTGACAGCCCCACAGGTTCTGCAAGAGGGCTGATCAAGGCGATGAATGGGGAGCTCTGCTCTCAATTGCAGACTTTACTTACAAACTAGGTGCTGGTGACAGATTTGGGCCCAAATAAATTCCCCATTGACTGTCTGGTGGCAATTATAACCAACTTGCAAATTTTTCTTTTCATCTTCACTTCTGTGGCTTTATTACATTAGTGTAATCCTAGGGTCATCTTAGGCAAAAAGCGTCTGGGTTAGATCCTAGAATCCACAGCTATTTTTTCATTCACTCCTGATGCTTCTGGAGGAATAAAAGACTAAAAACAAACCGCATCTGAATCAAAGAAACTTCGTATGTGGTTTCTTGTTAGAGAAATTTTATAGCATGAAGATTCATGAAGTTATGTTTCTACAAATGTTTAGTCATTAGAATGGTAAGGGACAAATACCTTGCTCCATTGCAAATAAGGAAATTTCTGCACAATATATCCCATTGGTATATGCTTTTTTTCCTGTTCTAAGTCACCACCAGTTAAAGCTAAGATACAATTATGAAAAAATATGAGATGATTCTTCTCTGCATTTATGGCTCCATTTACAGAAGGAGAACTCCAGTAGCTGATAGAAACAATTCCTGAGCGATAAAATAATTGATCGTGTCTCAGGAAAAAAGTGTGATTATTTTTTTTCTTGTGCTTGTAGAACTGATAAATAAGTAATCCAAGGATTAAAGTCTGAAGACAACAGAGCTGTTTATTTGAGCAGTGAAAGCAGCACTGGGAATTAAGTGAATAATTCTAAGACAACCCCTGACTGCAGAACTGTTGTCGTAGTGTTCCATAAATATACCATCTCTGTAAAAATACTGAATTTTTACTCTGTAAAAATTTCTCATGTATGATCCCTTCTACTAAAAATTTCCCCCAGTCTTAGCAACACGTCCTCTTGTGGGACTTACCAAGGGGCATATGACCCTCTAATTCAGTTCAGGCATTGCCAAAAGTTGGCACACTAAAGCTTAAAGTTGAAAAATGTGTTTAATTGTCACATTTTCAGGGCTGACCTGCGCAGAGCCAGAAGCAGATAAGTCCCCAGCAGCTTTACAGGACACGAGAGGCTAAAATTTAAATTTCCAGAAGAGATCCAGCTCAGGGCAGGCTTTACGGACTCAGTGGGGCAGTTGGACTGCAGGAGCAAGCTGGCAATCTGTCTCCTGTAAGCCCTGGCTGTCGGGCATCCATCTGCCCCAGCTCTGCTCCCTACGTCTGCATGTGCCGGTGGGTGGGTGTTGCAAGCTACAGCCTACAGACACCCCCAGGCACCCAAAGACACGTGGCCATGTGTGCGAAAACAAGTAGTGCGTGCTTAAATCTGTCTCTGCAGTCAAATTAAAGGCAATGACCAGACCATCAAGGGTAAGTGAGCTTCCATGGGTCTCACCAAATTCAATGCAACAGGCCATAATGTGAAGCCGTAATGTCACAATTGTTGAGACCTGGCAGTAAGTAGAAGATAACTTAGCAGCTTAATGAGCCTGCCTTCACCCTGATTACATCAGTAATTGTTTTAGCATGGTCTTTAATAACCAAGGCTTCTGCTCTAGGTAATCACGGAGTGTGCATTCGAAGAACAACGTGAATACTAGCAGTGTGCTCTGAAAATTGAGGACAGATGCTAAAGCCTTAAGATCTCTTCTTAATCCACTAAAGAAAGAAGAAAAACTCCTCCAGAGTACTTTCTAGACAAGACAGAAACATTAAATCATTAAAGATCTGTGTCACAAGGTTTTACATATTGTCAGATTGTAGCAGCTCTGGGCATATGAGGCCACGTTGTGTACTGTATTATTGTCTAAATATAGATTTTCATTCTCATCTCCATCTGGTTCTTCTTCCAGATCCATAATAATAATAATAGTAATAATAATTCTTATATCATTATTAGAAAGAGGATGAGCAGCCTATCCACTTGGGATCAAGACATGAATAGTCGACATCAAGAGAAAGTTTATAAAACATTTCCTGGTGTTACTACACCCACGCAAGCTCCAAGGAAAATTATTATCAATATTTCGTACTGAACTCTTATCAGTTGCCTTAAGAACTTCACTGTTATGCAAAATTACAAATAATTTAAGATGAAAAGAATCATATTAGCATGTAAAATTTGTCTTTCTGATAAAATTAATAATAACAAAGATAATTGACCTGTTTATGAAAGATAATTGCCTCTGAAGAAGAAAAGTTAATGTTATATTTATTAAGTAGGCAGAGTAAGGACACATAAGGATTAGTACTGTAATAAGCCATATATGAACTGGTACTTTGAGAAAGTCATGTAAACATGCTATGTTCATATTTAGATTTTTATTTTTAAGATTTCTAGATTTTTGTGATTAATAAAATTAGAATGAATATTCATATAATAATTTGGTCATATTTTATATTTGTACAATACTTTTCTATATTATTAATAATTTTTAATGATGTTTTAAAATTTGAGCTGTGCCTTCATCAGAGAAGTTCAATTATCTCCCATTTGATCATCCATTGTCTTGCCAAAGGGAAGGAAAATAATTAGTTCCTCTGAAAAAAATGGTTGACGTACCAGTCAGCCAATGCATCCCATAGCCTAAAGAAACAGTAGTAAAAGAAGAAAAAACAACTACCAGTGTGCACCCTGTGGCATAGAAAAGAAAGCCTACTATTCTAATGAGAAGGAAGAAAAAAATTACTGAGTGACCATTCTTCAAAAGCTCGTTTCTTACCTTGCCAAATTCTACATCACCACCATAACTCTCTGACCTTACATAGCATGCACAATCGCTAGAAGAGTGGCAGTGTAAAATGAGGATAAATGGCTGAAATGCAGCCATTTGTGCAATATTGGAAAGAGTTTTCTTCCAGCAGCCATTTACAAAGTATGGGGCTGGGAACTGGCAGAAAGCATGCGCTTTTGGGTGAATAGGAATTTATAAAGTGCTGCCGTGCAGCTAAGGGCAAAGAGAACATCTGGTGCTAGGTGTAACAAGGAGTTAATAGGATAGTCACCATCTTGCTCATGACATACCTATGCAGCTAAAAAAAATACAAATTTTGAGGGCTTAAGATAGAGCTGTCGCTGTAAGACTGTGGCACTGTGCCTAGCCTGTGAGTTGCCAGAGAGAGTGAGCTGTTTCCCAGACCCTAGCACCTGCACTCAGGCTTCCTCTGACAGCAGAAACCTAAATTGGTTTCTGTCAGCTTGTCTACATAGGGAAAAAGTGAAATGCTTCTTCCATCAATGGACAGAGCTTGTGAAGTATGATCATTTGCATGTACAGGGGTACAACTGTACACATGCAGAGTATCTTGTCTTCCAGCAGGAAGCACAAGTCCCTGTTAATGGAGCCAAGGTGCCTCCTGAATGGGAGCTCAGTCTATAGTGAAGCTCATGCATGGCCCCTTGCACCTGCCACTGGAGATGTCTTGCCTTGCTGCTATATTTAGGGGTTTTCTAAAAAGGATTCTTCAGGTATGGCATACTTTGCCACATAGGATGCGCTCAGCAAAAGGGAACTGCCAAGCACACTGATTTTCTTGGTTCACAAAAGTCCTGTGACTTTCCCTGTCACCGTCAGTCCAACGCAGCACAGCTCACCGGGTGAGGTAAGAACAAGGTCTTACGCTCAGTTTCCTGATGTCTCACTCTAGCCCTTTAACCCTGTCTCCAAATTTCTCCATGGATTACTTCAAATATAATGTCCTTCACCCCCAAAAAACCTTTCAGATCTTGTTCCCAGCCAACCTCACATTCCTCATTTAGTGCTGGGGTGCTGACTGCCACCTCTGACATGATCACCATCTCCAACATCTCCTGTTACATTTCCATAAAAGCATTTTCATGCCTTTCCCCGTGCTGCTTCTCACTTTTGGAAGGCATTCCCCATAAGCACCAACACAGCTATGCCATTCTTCCCCTTTATCTCCCTATTTAATTTTTTTCTTTGTCTAGATGCCAACAAAGCAATTAGCAACAGTTATGCTACTAGCATGCTGGTGGCTACCAGGATGGCTGATTTGATAACATTTTTTCTCATATAATTTCTCTCATTTTTTCTCCCTCCATCTGCTGGGGCACATCATGCATTGTCTGCTGTTGTAGATTTCCAGCGTAAGCTGCTGGGGACAGAAACCCCCCTTTTCTTTAGATTTTTGTTCTGTGCCTAGCACAGTCAGGTCTCTAATCTTAACCTGATCTGCCTGCTACCCAAAATATAAGTTATTATATTAGGAGAATCCTTAAAAATGTGCTTGATGTTGAAATAATGCATTTGTTCGCAGCAGCAAAGAAATTAGCAGATCTTCTTCTCTTTCAGATTAGTTATATTATTTCTCAGGAGCCTCATAAGAGATGCTGGGGCAAGGTACAAAAGAAGGTAAGCCCACCAATACTTAACCCACACAACAACACTGTAAGGAAGACTTGTCACAGTATCAAATATTTCTGTGTTGTGGGAATTTAATTATGTCTTGCCTGTTTCATGGAAACTGTAACCTAGATACAGAGCCACCAAACTGATAAACATAACTCAATATTGGCATGTTATGAACAACCATATTTCAGAGGAAATTATTTGAATTCATTTATACAGATCATAAGCCTGAAACTAAATTACAGCCACGAATTTTGGCACAGTAGAGTTCTCTGAACTGTAATAGCAAAGTCTGAGATAAGGTCTGGGTTTTTTAGACTTCCAGAACACAGAAAGAAACTTCCTTTTCTTCTTATAATGTCAACCCTACCACTGTACATTTCAGACTATAGTAACATTTTTAATTATAAACCTCATTTTTCTGTAGACTTGGACTAAGTGAAAAAGAAAAAGTGCTTCAGGTTCAAAGGAACTGCCACAGGTTGGGAGCAAACGATAAACAGTTTTGTTTGGTTATTTTATTCACGTGCAAGAAAAAGAACAGATTAAGACTGACTTGGGAATGTCCTCACTTTCTATATAAAATTAAACTGTGACTGCTTCACACTTTTTTTCCCAACCACTCAAGGTATTTTCTGATGAAGAACATCAAACTCCAATTTTTATAAGCAAATACAACTGGTAACTCTAACTGTAGAAAGTACAGCTTTCTTTTCTCCAGCATCCTTACAGAGAAAGTATCCTCAAGTCTCTCCGGTTGATAAATGAATAATGACTTTAGCTCGCTGTGCCTCAGCAGAGGAAAACACATGATGTGAAAAATCTCAGAAATAGTACTACATTTTCAAATCAGACATAAGGGAAATAGTTTCCCACCTATAGATCCTGTAGATTAACATTTGAATCCCATGCTGATCTTGAGTATTTAGAACTTCACAAGCAAAACAATAAAAGCGTAACCTAGTTTGAAACTGTTGTTTTTATCAAACTTCTAACTTATTCTCATGCAGTGCTAGAGCACCACAGAAAAGGGACTACATCACAAAGATGTAAACTAGTGTAGACAGTCAGTGCTGCTTTGCTTAAAGTTTGTGATTGTATCACAAAGGAACTCTCCACGTATTTCAGTCTTGCATCATCTTATTTTACTTTCTAAATGTTTGTGGATTTCTGCATACCTCTGTACAAATAAAAACCACTTTTAATTATGATATGGTATTTAAATGATTTAAAAATGAAACAAACTTGTTGGATCAAGTTCCCAAATTCAGCTGAGCTACGCTCGACACTGAAAGGAAATAGAAGAGAAAAGGGACTTCTGTTGTTTTCACCTTCTTTCCTTTGTCGCATCTCTGGCAGTTGCAGGAGTGTCTTTTGAGAGCCTGTTAATGTCAAGGTGCTTCAGATTTCATCTGTACCATCTTTGTTTATCTCCAGCAATTATACACTTATCAGGCTGACTAAAAATAATTGAAAGGAAGACTTTGTTCCATGCTATTAAGGAGTTTTTCAGCATATCTGATACAAGTTATGTAGTGATAAAAGCTATATAATCATGCAATTAATTATTCTATCTCCTTGTGTAAATGATGCATAAAGTTTTGTTAGGAAGAGAAAGGGATGGTCCTCTATTCATTGAGACATTAAATTTATTAGGCATTTAGATGTGAAAATGTATACTTAATTAGGATTACCACTTGAACTTACAAAAGCCAAGATACTCAAATAGTTGATATCCAGTCTAACACACCTGCTGGTCTTTTCTTGTCTGATCAAGCCCAAAAGAATACTATTATTAACTTTTCATTTCTCATCTTCACACTTACCTGAAAAGGTAATACTCCCTGTTTAGCTTTAGAATTAAATTGTATGTAGTCTCTTGTCATCTTTCTCTGCATTTTCACTTTGTTTCACATGATAGGTCTTAAGACTGCCAAACTTACACTTGGGAGAGTGGTGAGTGTCTGAATGCTGAAACTTTGTAGAGGTGGTTACCCAATGCCATCAATACTGATCAGGCACGGTGGTTGTGATTGCAAGGTAGGAAGCTATTCATGCCACTGAGACCGCAAAGTTGTAACATAGGCTAGAAATCAATTCTTGGGCTGAAAACTACTTACCAAGATTTACCTTCTCTTAGAGAATCCTCCATTTTAGTGTTTAACTATTTTGAGACCACATTTTAGAAGTTCTTGTGAATCCTTGTCCCAGTGCCTTACCTGAGAGGAACCTAAAAAAAAGGCAGCTGGAAAGAAAAATAACTAGAAAAAACTGCTCAGATTCCTGCCAAGAGCACAGAAGTACACTTTATTTTCTACTCCACAAGACACTGCAGTGCTTTTACATGAACAGAATCTCATTATTTTGTACTTCATTATTCATGTGGTGGGTAAGCCACATAATCCAAGCAGAAGTTAACAAGTTCTTCCCACATCCAGTAAAAAAAATTAACACCAGATGCTAAAGGGATGCTTTATTTCCAGTAAATCATTGGTTTTGCAGGAAGAAAATTCACTGCTTTCTCTTGTCTGCAAATAATTAAAACTAAAACTGAATTGCCAGCATTAATTAAAGCTATTTCCCAGATTCCACTGTACTTCAAGATAACTATACTGTTACACTCCTCAAGAATGCACTTTCCTTTCAGAGAAGCAGGAGATATAATGCTGCCATCAAAATTTCTGTGAAGCTTTGAATCTTCCCTTTCCATAGGGATATATGTAAACAGTGAAATGGAAATTGTTGTATAAAAACTGAACTGGCCAGAAAGAATAACTTACTTTTTTTTTTTTTAATTCATCAGCATGAGATGATACTAATACGGAATAAAATGAAGTCTGTGCTATGAGCAGAACTAAGGATCAACACAATATCTCCTTCAAGACAGACATATTTTCAGTGCTTTCACTTTAAAGAATTCATTCCATTTATAGAGTCCAAGTATAAACCAACTTTTCTGAGTAATAACTAAGTGGAAACAAATCATGTATGGTAGATACAGAAACAACATTTAATCAATGACATGAACATTTTTTTAGATATTTCATTCAGGTTCTGAAGAACTGCTTTGTGTTTGCTCTTGTTAATTCATTTATAACCCATAGCAGCCTTGGCCTAGGCTAAGAATGCCAAAAACTGAAAATTAAACTGAGTAACATTATATAAAGTAACAGATGGGAAAAGGAGTGGTTTAAACACAAAGCTAAATCCCACTGCTGGAAATTAAGCACAAGAGAAGGAACAAAAAGCAATTTATTCAAAGGACTAAGTCCGGCAACTGAATGGCAAGAAACTCATAAACATCGTTCTGTACAACATTAAAAATAAGAACATCTGTTTTACTGTAATTATAACAAACCTGCAGGTTTAGTGCAAGTCATTCTTTTTGTGTATAAGGCCATCATCCTAATCAACAAAGGAACAGCACTGCAAATGTGGGATCCAGTCCAAAGGTTTTGTGCAGTGAAACCTTGCAGGCTTTTCACATCTTTGAAGTTTAATTGTTAGGAAATATTCTGGCTGTTGCTTTTCATCCAACTTCTGTCTGTGGCCATACTTTCATATAGCAGGGTTTATGTCAAATTTTTAGTCCTGCAACAAATCCAGACAAAGATGGAGATGGACAGAAGATATTCACTTTTTATTTGTGAAAAATATTCTATGATTTTTTTTTTTAAAGTGAATCTATTGTTAAGGATATGTTACAGGAGATACTGGCCTCTACTTTCTCATGGGATCCCTTCATTTACCACTACTCCAGTTTCCTGATCTGGTGCTCCTTTTTCCTGAAAGCCACGGGAGTAGTGAAATGGCTGTTCTGACTTCCAGATCATCTGTAACATACTCTGTGCCAATGGAAAATGTGGGCCAGAGACCTGCTGTCATGTCCTGGCTCCTTTCTCCCAGTGTGGACTGCATTCAGGCAGGATGGTGAATGGCTGAGCTGTCACCACTCAGGAGTAAAACAGAGGTCTTCCTGAAGAGAGGAACTCCCTGGTGCATGGTGTGCACCATCACACCTGCCCTGGGGAAAGGGAGCAGAAGGCATGAGCAAGCAGGTCAGCACCACACAGACTCCTAATTCAGGTCCTCAGGACTGAAAACCTGGCCACTGCATCCACCTGGCCCAAGTGTCCAGCTTTTCTCTCTGGATACCTGAGTGTGGTAAAGATGGGACACGTCTGGGCCATGCCCTGGTGTGTGGTTGAAACATGCACTCTGATCCAAGATCCCAAAAGCTCTTCCAGATATCACAGTGCAGGCTTTAGGCCAGTGGTGTTTGTTCCAATGGTCTCTCGGCTGTTCTAGTAAACACCAGAAAAAAGCACATAACACAGCAGGTAGCTCCAAGCACCGTTTTCTCCTCCAGGGTTGAGCAGACCTCCTGCACTGCAAGAATCCAGTTTAGTGAAGTGTAGCAGTATAAAAGTGGACTCATACAAAAGTCATTATTCCTGCATGGTTTATGGGTGCTTTACACTTTTCTGCCCTTATTTTGATATATGTCAGATGGACATTTTGACTGATATTTTTCGATTACAAGATGGTAAATTAAAATTAAAACTAAAGTGGAAAGCATAAGTGATTATCTTGCCTACAACTGGATAAGTAGGGGAACATGAACTGAACAAGCTGTAAGGAGGAAATAAAAGGAGAACTGGTGATTCAGAGTGAGCCTAATTCACCACAGGCACATGTGGAATTGTCTGCTGTTCTAGCACTTAATTAGGACTCTTGTGTGCAGGAAAATAAATTGAAAAATATTCTTAAGCCAGTCCTTCAGTAGACAGGAAACAAATATAAAAATACCTTTGAAATTTTTAACATTTAATTTTAGTGTGTAATTTAGTAGACAAAATGAGGCAATTTACACTGACATTTTGTGACAGTTACACACAGTAGTTCAAAAAAGAATTATGGCATTAACTTTCTGGTTCTGAATAAAGTTACGATGTAGTTAGCAACCACCAGCCAGCCTCCTGTCTTATTGGAATTCCTTTTAACATATCCAGATTAAACTACATAACACATCTGGGCTGATAAACCTTGAAAGGCTTTCCTTAGTCTGGAATATACCAGGAAAAGTACAAGGACAGCTTCTCATCGCCAAAAATCATTCAATACATTTTGCTCCAACCAGAGGAAGATGAGACTATTCTGAAAAAATGCCTGAGTTTTTTTTATTTTAAAGAAGGATTGATTTGAAAGTGTCCTTGTTTTAAATTAATTGCCTAAACCAAAATAAATACCTTTTCAGCTGTCTTAAAAATCTCAAGCCCCTCTTCAAATCCCTTCACTGGCTTTCTTGCATCTACTGCATTAGATTTTATCTCTGCAGATGAAATCCTACTCCCTACACACACACCTCCAAGTGCTCTCTTCAATGACGAGAATCCACCTTTAGCCCTGGCTGGGTGGTCTAATCCTTTCTACAGAGCATTTGCTAGCGATGTATAGACCCAGCTTATGCCCTTCTCTGCCCCTATATGTGCTGACCATACTCCTCCCTCTCTTTCCAGTTTATTGTTTCTCTAACAGATGCTCTTTCCTTCACATCTGTCCAAAGAAGTGCTAACCTAATAAAGCAGCAGGTTTATGACAACCACTTTTATTAGAATCATCGTTGATCTTATATGGTTACATCCATTCCTTACATTTCATCTTTTTAGACTGTAAAAACCCTAAATCTCTTTGTCCACAAAACTCCTAAGACCCACGGGTCAGACAGGAGCAATTGGTTGCATTTCTCATGCTGTGAGATAGCTTTGGGAACTGCTGATCCAGTCATCCATCAAATGTCCCAATTCCTGTTGGCATCAGCCACAACTTGCTGGTCTTGCACAGTTGCCCAGGGAATTTACATTGAAGGATCATCTCCAAATTAATGCTTCATATTTTCTATGGCAGAAACTTGCTGAAGTCACTTTTTGACATGGAAAACAGATCCTGGACCTCACTGAAAACAGTCATTGCATTTTAGGAACAAAAAGCTCATAAAGGCAATTCTGTCTAGTTGTAAAGGATCTCATGAAAGTATCATACCTGCCCAAGCTCAGACAGGTCTATTGAACACTGAGCTCCTGTTAGGACTCCTAACATGATGATGACAAAAAAAAAAAAAAAAAAAAAAAGACACCAAAACATTCTCACACGCCAAAAAATTGTGTAAGTCAGTCAGAAGTCTTTAAGCATCAGTCCAACAGGCATGTGCTACTATCAACGTACATGAATTTTCCTTGGTACTGTGCTCCAATTTTCTGATGTACTATGCAAGGTGCAGCAACACTGACTATTCTCTACTTACTTGTCACAATATTAACTAAGGTCTGTCCAGACTTTGATCCAAAGAGTGGAGCCTGAGCAGCAAGTCCATTTATGCAGTGAACTGATTTCTGTCTACTTACCTGTCTTCTGGTCTGCCAACACTGTTCCAGGTAAGGCCAGTGGCACAAGGGCAAATGTGCTCGACACCATGTCTTGCCCTGAGGCTGATACTGGTTCCTGGAGGCCAAGGACCATATCAGTTTATCTAGTTATTTTAGCAGATAGACGGTGTGCCATTCTATCTTAGTATTCAAAGCAATTTGTCTTTGCCTGCTGACAGCTTCACAGTTAATTTCAGAAAATGTGTGTTGGTGGGTGATTTATTCTTGCATGTGACTGAATAACCTAACCCTTCACTTGAAAGAGTTTGTAGATTGTTAATAGGAAATACATTTCCTGTGTCATCAGAAAGAACATTTTTTTCTCCTCCATACTTAGGCTTCAGCTTACAGTGGATGTGTTTCTTGATTGCATCTTTTGTTTGTTGATCTCTGTGAGACTTCACAGATGAAACTAGTCTTGCTGTGAGGTGAGTCACTGTTGTCTTTTCAACTACCAAAGAATTGTTTTTCTAAATAACATGAGCATTTCTTGTTATATAGCATTTTCTATTTAAGAACAGTTAAAATCTACGTCAAAACTTCACAATCCTCTGTGTTATCTTTGTTCTCATGCTCAATGCCTGATTAGTAACCCTTTCAGTGATAAACATCTTCCACAGCCACAAACTATTTGCTCACACTGGCTGAGATCCTGCTGTCTTTCCTTGTTAGGGCACTGTAGAGTGGTGTAGCAGCATGCAGTGCATTGCACCTACCCAGCTTTCCAGAGGACCTTTGTCCTTTCAAGGGTTTGCATGTTTCCCTCTGAAGCTACACCTCATATACCAATATTCCTTGGGAAGCTTCTGCAGGGACTCCCAGAAGTTTCTCTCTTGGTGGAGACCTTGTGGCCTACCTTCTTTCATAGCATGGTCTCCAGAAGATACCCACTGTGAGTGTGCTATTGCATTACCTATGACGTTGAATCTGTGTCAGGTTGAGCCAAATTTTTGTAACAACCAAACTGGAATGTAGTTTAGATTCTGGGCAGCATTTAAGGTGAGGGGCAGGGGCAGAGACGACCAAGCCAAAAAAGCATGTAAGAAGATGTGTAGGTACATTGTGCAGCTATGCCAGGGGTGGGTGGCAGGTGAAGATGGTGCGAAAATAGATAGTGGTAGATGGCTTGGGTGAGGGAGTCCATTTTCTTTTCTTGAATGAAAGTCCTTGCAGCTGAACAAGGTCTGCCCTTGAAAGTATTTCCATGTCCAGTAATATATAAGGAAAAAGTATCTGGCTCTCTTATTCTAGCCACCACATTAACCTTCTAAAACGAGTTTTTCAAAATACCATACTTCTAAATGAGAATAAGATGTAGCAGCATAAAAAAGTGTCCTCTGTGACAGAGGGAGAATGTAATGCAAAAGAATTTACTAATGAAAATAGCAGTATTGGCAGTTCTTTTAAAAAAAAAAAACATAGCATATATATTTACATATCTAACACAGGAAAGGTTAAAACCCTAAATACCACCAACCTTATCTAACAAATAGTTTTGATTTGCTGTTCAGGGTGTCTTTTAGGGATACTTCAAAACTGTCAGAGATAAACAGTTAGGTCTATTGGCAAGTACCATGCAAACATACATGCAATGCAAACTGTGAAAATAACTAATCCAAATGACATCTACTTCCCATTTTTGACATGTACCCAGATTGGCAAATTCTGTAAAGGCCAAGGAGGCAGATAATGTTTAAGATTATGTTGTTTCTGTGTGTGCACAGATTTTCCTCTTTGGTCCCAAAAGATTTCCTACAAATCTCAGTTTTAAAACATTTCTGTTAATGAATCATTTGCTAAAATCCCCCTGTCAATCTTACAGCCACGAAGCAGCAAACCCGGTCTGGCACAGTGAATCATAATACTTAGCGTCTGAAGAGATAACTCACAAAAAGTGAGATGAAAAATTCAGAATCACAGTTACAGAATAAAACTCCTGACATTTCCCCCTTCCACTTCTCCAACTGCACCAAGAGCAAAATGATTTAAGGTCAAGTCCTCACTAGGCAAAGCAGTGTGTGCTCAGTGTAGCATGAAAACCACCACCCTTATTATGACAGAAGCCATTTAATGTGAAAAAATGAAAAATGTCAGTAAGCCCAGCTTTACCAGAGAAAGAATAACTAATTCTAAGGAAGTTCAGGGCTGAATGGTGCTGTGATAAAGATGATAACATTTGCCTCAACAGAAATGATGCCTCCCTGGATCAGTTCATTATTCCCCTTATTTCCTACTTCAAACCTCTTGTTATTTACCTTCAAATATTACCATTTCTTTTCAGCCAACTAGAAATTAACTTCAGACTAGTTCTTGCAGCCAGTAAATACATTTAAAAATCATTTGCCAACAAAAGTCTTAAAAATGTGAAGGCCATCTTTATTCTGAGGTTTTACAAAGGAACCATTTTTGCTAATTTATATTTATTATATTGTTAGGTAAGATGGTTTCACTGGAGTTTTTTCCTTCTGTGAACCCTGTGCTCTCTATTCTTTTGTGCTTCATGGGGTCTGAGTGGATGTGAGAAAAGTGCACAGCCCCTGGGTGAGTGCTTATGTACTCTAGCAGTACCGATGAGGGAAGCAATGAACTATGATGTCCACTGGCTTCCCTAGAGTCTGTTACAGAAGTCATTGATTTCTTTACATGAGTAGCAAGTGGTGTTTTGGGCAGAGAAATAAATTCTTCAGCTTGGTGACTTAGGAGTGAAATATGTTTTATGAAGAGCTTGGTCCATGCTTAAGATTTATCCTGAATTTTTTTTCCACCCTGAATTTTCTGGAACTTCAGTATTTGCGAACAAAATTCTGCTCCCCTCCTAATCTGATGTGAATTATTCGTAACTGGCTGGAGAGCTACAGAGAGCGGCCTGGGCATTTTTGCACCTCTGTCCCTGCCAAGAGCTGAGAAAGGCTCTGGCTCTGGCATTTCCTGGCAGAAGATGACAACCGTCTCCCTGCTCTACCACCAGTTTGAGATGCACTGGAACAGCCTAGCCGTATCCTCCCCCCAGTCTGCTGGCTTGCCGCCTCACATGCATCAACATTCGGATACCCAGCCGCTGTGCCAGCTTGGGCCCTGCTGTCCACAAGATGACATGCCCAAGCTTAGGACCTTTGTTTACATTCTCCAAGAGCCATATGTCATTTCAGACCTGTGGACTAGCATCTCTGACTTACATGGGTAAATAAGGGAACGCTGAAGCCTAGCCCCTGCAAACCTGAAATACCCGTATTCCTTGGTGAAGTTGCCAGGATGTTTCAAAGGATCTGCTTCTTCAAATCCTTTTCCATCTTGCTATGGTTCACATCCTATGGTAAGAATGAACAGCAATAACATCCTCATTTAAATCTCTGTGCAGGGGATGGCATTGGTAGCAAACTATTTTTGTGACAAAATGTGAGATAATTGGACCAAAGCAGCAGTGTAAAAGAAACACAAACAAAAGTGGTGTGATGCTTACACCATTAAATAATTCTGTATGATTTTGGAGACAGTCCATTATCTCTAGAATGTCTTTTCAAAGGGAACAGAGGAAGTGACATATCCAGAAGTTTATTTTTCCTTATGTGATCAGTGGACTCCGATTTTCCTTTGGTTCTTAGCTTTATAAGTGAGAATTCAGGATACTTCAATAAAACATGACATTTTATCTAGGAGAAGAATGATTTTACTTTAAAGATGAACCTGAAACCTTTTTCTACTGCACAAATCACAATAGTTCAGCATCCTGAATCTATCTTTTCTGTAGAGGGGTCAGAGAGTCAGGCTCATTTGTAAAATCATCCTGGGCAAAAGAGGAATCTCAGAGGTTTAATTTAGTCTTTCCTTAACTTCACTGGGAGCTGGATGAAGCCCTGTCCTGGATGAGCCATGGAACCAGACACTCCTTGTATGCTTGTGCCTCCAGCAGAAGCCTGGAGTGACCTTCTTAATATAACAATATAACAAATATATAACAGTATAACAAATAACAATATTCAATACTTTGAGTATCACAGCAGTGACTTGAGCACAGAGAAGTCCTGGATGTAGCTAGAGATACTTTTACAATACAAGTTAATGACTGTTGTGCAAAGCACCTATAGGGACTTGTCTTCCAGTGGATCTGGTTTAGGTTCATCCAGTGATATTCATTAAATGTTCTGAAGGTTTTAAAAGGGCCAGCATTTTTCTTGTCATTTTGTCTTGCTTTCATGAGATTAATCACTGGCTACCTCTTAGAGTGTACGTGCTAATGTGTTGGACTGGCAGCAGTGTACGAGGGAAGCCTACCTTGACTGGCTGAACGAGCGCTTTCCCAGACTGTAGCGTGCAAAATGGAAGTAAATTGCATTCACAGAAAAAGTGCCTTCTGACATACCAAACACTGAAGAATTTTGCCTGCTTTCTTTTCCTGTGTCAGGCTGCCACTTCAGAAAAGGTGGATGGTAATTAAGGCAAAGCCTAAGCAGAAATGGGCCCGCACCGACTCGATACTGCTCCACTCTGAAAACCTGGTAGCCATATCGCTGCAGCACTGGGTCTGTGAGGAGGTGACAGATAATATAACAGATAGATAGTCTCCGTCTCACTGCCCTGCTGCAGCTCCCAGGGCTGGCTGGCATCGGGCAGCCATGGTGTGCAGGTAGGACAGGAGCCCAACGGCACTCACGCAGCTGTGGGTGTTCACGCAAATCACCTCAAAGGCTTCTGGCAAGGCTGGCGCAAGAGGCTGCAGAGACTCCAATTCCTCTTTACAGGCTCAGCTCCTGGCTTCTTGGTCTAACACGGGAGAGGAGTGCAGCAATGGCAGTAAAATGGCTTCTGTATAAAGCTATTTAGCTGGCATCATAGTATCGCTAATAATGTCTAGAACATGTGTGTGTGATTTTCAAGGAAGAAACAAGAGAAAACACAACACGGAGGAGTGAATGACACATCCATGGAAAACAAAATGGTGTTAAAGCTGTTACTAACAAAGTTTTGTAACAATCTGCACATCTAAACCTGTAAGCGCTGAAAACAATGAGGTGTAAAATGAGACCCAAGGTTTTAGTTATGTCTTATGGCCTATCTATTTCTTATTTAAAAAAAAAAAAGAATTCAGAACACCTTAGCAAACACTGTATTTAGATTGCAAAACTTCCTTATTTTGTGTCATTGGGATATTTTCATTCCCTTATCAGTGAGTTTAATTTTCTGCCACATAATACTCCTATCTCTTTTAAGTTTCACGCTTCCTTGTTCTCTTCATTCCCTGTTCAAAAGTAAATATTTCTTGACTAATAACTTGTTCTCTACCCATCTCTTTCCTTTGCATTTCTATAGGGAAAAAATCTGTTGTCAAAACACAAGTGATGGATAAGTCATTTATAAGCAAAGTGGACAGGCTGCCTAGAGAACACACTTAAAATTCTTATTTTTTAACCAAGAGGCTGCTCTTCATCAAACAATCTTAAATATTGACTCAGAAGTACATGATTCATGTCGTAAACATTTTTTTCCTAAAAATGTGACATTTCAACACACCTGTGGTCCTAAGGGAAGGTGTTCTGAGGATGTTGTATTCAGTCCCCCAGATGCTCTGTTTCACCGTGATTGGCATTGTCATTAAGTCATCATAGTGTGTCTTAGTAAAGGGAGAACACTGAACTTTAAAAGAAATACAATAGATGTTACTATTAAGTAATAATTTTTGTTAGAGCGAAAGTTTGAAGATGTCTGGATTCAACAGACACTGCTGCTCATACACAGTATCCACATTTGGTAAGTTTAGTCAGGCAAAGAGCTTCTGTTAGTGAACCTGCACTGGAAATTGTTAACTGCCATCCTACCACCCATATGTCCTCTTTTGCATTATCCCATAGTTGGTGAGGAGCAGGCTTCGCTTTGAACCAGCCACTGACATTTGTGTAATGTGTATGTGTTATCTGTAATTTCTGTTTGCAGGACCACACTGGAGAGTGGAAATAAACTCCTAACTCTCCAACACAAAGTTCTAATACAAACCTCCATGGATGCTGACGTTCTGTTCCTTACAAAGAATATTTCAGAGAAGAGACCAGATATTTTTCTTTATCGGAACTCAGCAGAATTAAGAAAAAAAGTAAAATTATACAATCCACTAAACAGTTTTTTTAATAGTCCTGATTCTTTCGTAGTGTCACTAGCTTCACCTGCTTCTGAGAGCCTGTGAATGCCATAAATACTTCATAGGTACTGATAATTTCCTTCAGAATTACACAGTAATCGCAGTACCTTTTTTATTGCTTTGAACACTTTTGTCTGAATACTACTAATTCTTGCATAATGATTTTTTATTGACAAAGAGTTTGTCTAAGTAAGAATCAACACCATGTATTAGTAAATAATTAGACTACTCAACTGCTAATTACAATACTGCATTGGTTAAACTCCTTGACTTCTTTACTAAGTGTTTGTATCTAAAATCTTGGCCCTTTATATTCTTTGTTGTTTCATTTTTAACAAAATTACTAAACCACATATGTGTATACGTATGCACATATTTCTACCCATAACAGTAAAGCCATTCAAACTGCCACAATTAATAGACAGTCTGCAGTGATGGCCTATATGAAGGGAACAAACATCAGCTACACATCATAAAAGCAGTCACCTGAAAAATTGTACAGCAGTCAAAGGACAGATCAACCACAGACCAAATTAAGTCCCTAGGAATGTTCAATCCAGACAAACCAGTGACATTAGCTATCCCTAATGCAGTCTTGGGAGAAGTTGGACAAGGCAGAAAAAAAGATATTGTGTTACTGACAGTGGGAGGGGGATGTTAACAATATGTCATTCCCTCCACAGGAGTCACTGGAGACGGATCTCTGTGGTCCATGTGGAGCCATCAGCAGCATCCCCATGTGAACCCAGGCTTGGCAGGCACTTTCTGAAAAAAGTTTGCAGGAGGAAAGCATGCTAACAGGAGAACGAGAACCAAGGAGAGCAGAAGAGAGAGTTTCAAGACTTTTTCTCCTAGGTCAAAATCTACTCCTTTGAAACATTTTATAAATATCGACACCCCACTCCCCTAAGAAAAAAACAAGCAGACAGCAATAACTGGCTGACCACTGGTCTTTCTAGAAGCAGCTTAATTACAGCAACTTTTGATTAATTTATAAATAGCAACATTGATAGAATCAATTATTGCTAGTTTCTTACATATTTCACGTAAAGAATAAGCTCTCTAACACGAATCTCATTGAGAGCCTGTTGCTGAATCAATCTTCCCAGTTAAAAAAATGTGAAGTCAGTTGTGAGAAGAGGAAAACAAAATGCTTACTATACCCTTGTGTTTCTCCTGGTGGAGAAACTCTTTACAGACTTCAGTGTCAGTCAATTTCTGGCCAAAGATTTTTACCAACAGCCAATACATTTATTGATTGCCGGAAGCCCCAATGTGAAGACAAACAAAAGATCTAATAGCAGAGTCCTCAATATGTAGCCTGGGGATCTATCTGGATGCTTAAAAATCTAGTATGGGCTTTTTTGAAAGGATTAGTCAGGGCCCTTGGCTGCCTCTGATGCTGCGGGACTGTGGTTTGCCATGGCAGCATTGCCTGCCCCTGCCTGCCCCTGCCTGGCTTGCCATGTGGCTGCCCTTGCCTCCCTGCTCGCCTTCCCCTGGGGAGCAGCCTGGCTCTTGCTACTCCCCAACAGAATTGTTTATGAGATGATTTTAAAACATCCCTTTAAATGTCAAAGCACTTTCCCCAAGTGAACATGCTATATGGTAACGCGTTATTTCTCAGCCCTTGGTTCAAGGCCAGACAGTACATTTTATGGTCAGTGTGGGAAAAGGAGCAAGAATTTTTTCCTGCTTTTTTCCTGCTCTGCTTTGCTCCATAAGCAGAGCAATTACTGTCATGCACCAGAGAAGACTTTCCAGCTGTGGAAAGTCCCATAGGAGAAATTTTGAGGAAGAAAATGCCTCTAGAGTATTCTGTTAGCGCGTTACTCTCTGCTCACTGCACTGCCAAGGCAGATAATTGACCCTTTGTGCAAGAGCCCCACAGCACTGAACTCCAGATGTGACAGCTAGAAGGACATGGCAACTTTTGTGACATTCACATGCTATAACTGAGCCTCAGGAATCTCCCCTGTCCCTGTATCATGTTTCCCATGTGGAAACATGATAGCGGACCTGGCCATACCTCTCTCAAGGAGGTCCAAATATAAGAGGGGGAAAATAAAGCATGGTGCTAGCAAGTGAAAAAGTCCTAAAGGTGTTTCCAAGAAATCCATTAAATGCTCAAGGTGTGTTAGGCTTCTGACAGTGGCTATCCACATCCAGATGAAACAGAAGCGCAACTGCTAGAGTATCAGGATCATGTGATTTACAAAATGGTTTCTGGGGTGTTCCAGCCTTGTGCTCTATATTGATTGATTCATGGCCTATTTCCTGGCCAAAGAGCGGTGCTCAGAGCAACATTTGATATGCTTTTCTGAGGGCTTCTTACCACGACAACTCTTAATTAGGAGGTTTTCAGTGGGTTTTGCCCAAAGCCGCTGTCAGAATATCTTGGCACTGCGCTCTCTAGTGATCAGAGATATTGTGAGATTTTTTCATGCATATATAGATATATTCACAAATACAGATATATCATCCAAATTTGTGGTGCTTGTAGCTTTGGCATAGATTGCAAAGCCTTGTGATAATATTAGATAGATGTAATTTGTCACTAAACTCTTCATCCCTGTACCTGCACTCGGGTCCCTAACCCATCTGCCAGGGACACCACTAAGAATTACAAACCACTCAGCAAACTCTAGCAGTTCCCATCCCTTCCAAAAACCCAGCTTGGCAGAATCATGTTTTGTCCTTCCTCTCCAACTGTGCAATTCACAGACACCCACGGACTTTCCTTCCCTCAAAACCTCCTGGCATGAAGGCTGGATTCAGTCTGGAAGCAACAAGACAAGGACGAGTTACTGACCAAAGTGCAATTTTTCTCCAGGTTTTCCATGCCCTGTAAGTCTACGCTGACATTGTGTCCCCATTATTTAGTAAAGGACAGCACTAGAGGCGGTGGGATGCTGGCAAGCGGAGAGGAAAGGCAGCGGGGGGGGGCAATGGTGCAACTAGAACTGATGCGATGAAGAGTCCTGGCTCCCACCTTCCCTTTCTGGCTCCAAGCACAGCCTCAAAACCTCTGAGGTAGCAGGAAAAATGAAGTCCAGCCGTAATTTGTAGGGGAAATACAATTAGTGCATTAAGGTTACTTCACTAAATAATCCCTTTCGCTCCATCACAATAGTGCCTTCCCTGGCCTCTGCTGAGAAGGACTGTAAACTCCACAGGAGTTTCAGGAGGCTGAAAACCACCACTGAGAGTTACTCGATGACAGTTTTTCGGCACAGAAGCTCTGTTGGAGTATTGTGGCTCTGGAGTAAATGGGGTGCACAGCTACCACCCTTTTAACCTTTCAGAGAGACTGTGGAGAAAGAAGGGCTGCCAGTAGGACATCTGAGCACTTTTCTGCATCCCAGGGATACTGAGGACATTTTGTGTTGTTGTGGGGGTTGTTGTTTCTTTCCCAAAGTGAATTGCAGATTATTTTTAACTCCTTCATTTTGAGCTGGTAGTATGATCACAGTTTACCTAACTTCGCCATCTAGTGCCCGAGTCCACAGCACTTGCTAACAGCAACGAAAGCCTAGGGAGACCCTAGAGGGTAGCCGTAAGACATTTAACAAAGAGAACATCATATCGAATCTGTGCTGTCTTGCACAACAATCTTGCACATCAAATCTGTGTTGTCTTAACATAAGTTTGCTCTTGAATTCATTGGCATAACTCCACAGTAACTCCACTAGCTTTGTTGGACTGCTTGTTCTAGAGGCAATATCAGTTTTAGAGAGTTAAAATAATTGGATGCCATGTCTAGTGCAAAGAAAGTTTCAAACTTTGTATGGGAATTCAAAATGTTTTAAGGGAATGTTTCAAGAAGTGACTATGTTCTTGCAAAGAGATCGATGGTAATGGCTTTCTTCACACTACAGATACCAAAGACCTGATTATTTTTGTGTTGATAATCCTTTTTCACAGAAACATTGGCAGAATCATGGAAGAAACTGTCTGAAGAAGTTCATTTGCAGATACTATCACTATAAATATTGGTTCAGCTGTCCCTTATAGGATGGTACATACTAACTCTCCCTGTGACTAGCATCTGAGTCTGAGTTTTCTCCAGCAGCACCGCAAGTTTTCCATGTGGCATTTTGAATGATCAGTTTAGCTTATAAGAACTTTCAAAGTAAGATCTATTAAATCAGCTACATGAGAAGTGATTTATCATAGCTACCTACCACCTCTTCCTCTGCTAAAACACTGAAATAGATGCACTTCAGAGGGAAAAAACAGAGTACACATTCCAGCAGAAAGAACCTGAAAGCAGGAGACAAGCTGTCCTTAGACACAGCAGTCCAGCTGTGATTGGCACAAAACTTTAGTATGTAGTATATTTACTGAAGTTTTATGGTCACTTAAACTTTATATTTATATTTATTTAAACCTTAGTATTTTTAAATTGTATGTTTATTTAAGCCTTTATTTAGAATAAGGCACAAAACCTTAGTATTTCTGAGCTGCAAGGAAAACTATTCCACTTTGTTAAATATTTTCCAACACAACTAAAGTAAAACTTGTGAGTGACCATACAGTCCCTTCCTGCAACCCAGTGCCAAAGAATCCATCCATCCATCCACAGGTCCCTGCAAAAGCAAGTCAACCCTTTCACTGTTATGAATCTGTTACCTGGAAGGGCTCAAATATATTAAATGACAGGTAGCGTTAAAACCTTAAGGGCAAAGAACACAAACAAATTCCCCAGAAAACCATTTGAGTAAAGACTGGTAACAGTGACTATATGAAATCACCCATTCTTACCTTGCTGTAAATTTGAGATTTAGAAGGGGAAGGAGGAGAGAAAAGGAGAGTAAGGAGCAGGCCGCACACCTTGCGTGCACTGCTGGGCACGGGAGCATACTCGAGCAGTTACCAGGGAACCACTGGAGTACTGTAGATCCACGTTTTAGCTTGGTTTATGATTACTGCTCACGTAAGCAAGCCATGAGATAAATAGACCTGGAGTGAAATCAACGAAAATTATTTGCAACTAATGGGAGGCAAACAAAAGGACCTGGTCTTTGCCTATGCCTTGGACTAAGACTCTAAAGCCCTTTGCTTTCTTACAGAACATGGTATCAAAAGGCTTTCTGTAAGACAAGTAATTCATAAGAGTTAACTCCTGTGGACCCAAAAAAAGCTTGAAATAAAATCCTCTCGCCAAAGATGGAGACCACTTGTCAACGGAAGCGTTGATTAATGACCTGTTTCAATCAAATATGTAAGCCATTCTTGTCTGAACTGCATAAAGATAGAAAAAAAATATTAAAAAAGCTCTGTGTGTTTCTTGGCAACGGATTATTTGGTTTGGCAGAGTGAAATGCATTTTCATAGGACCTCTGATGGAGCTTAGCAGGAAGGTAATACACGCAAAAGTCATTTGACTTGGCAGTATGAACTAAATGGTTGCAGAGTGATGAATGATAACACTACATTTATTTTCATAGTTATATAGTATTTATATTATTTATATAGTACCTTTTAAAAATAATAGCACTTTAAGATTTTCCTCAACAGAATCCTAAGAACTTATAGTAATCGTAGAAACACAGTCCAGGGCTGTACCAAACTGTTCAGTGGGGACTTACACCTAAGAGGAGCCAGCCTTCCCCCAGGCTGTAAGATACTCTTTGGTTTTTAATTCCATGAAATTCTGGGAGGCAAGAGGGAACAAACATATATTTCCTCTGTATTTCCTTCTTCCAATTCTTGAACGAATAAATCGTAAATAATCTTCCAAATACTACAAACACTGGAGTTCACTGCACTTACCATGGTAATGATATGGTAATTGTATGGCAATGAACACAAGACATGTAATCATGGCTATAAACACCGTGTGATCATGGACACAGCTATACACCTGGCCAAAGCAGCAAATATTTGAAAAAGGATCGTTAGTTTATTAATATATACTCCAAATAAGTAACTTTCAGGTATTTTAATATAAATATTGTTGGTGTGATAAGGCTTAATGATCTCCCACATTCATCAGTAGCTCATTCCAAGAGTGCAGGACTTTCGAAGAAATCAAACCTTTCATTACAGCGGGGGATTCAACACTAGAGGCTCCTTAGGTCTCCCCCAACAATGTACCTTAACAAATAGATATCACACGTTACGAGAACAGGTAACAGCCAAAACTACATGCCGTCTCAGTCTTTCAGATTGTATAAGGACTGACTGGAGATGTTCACTGGGAGCAACCTCTGCGCAGTGGTTGTTGAGAACTGCAGCGATGAGAGACGCACGCTGAGTAGATAAGAAGAAAAGACACTACAGATTAAAAAACAAAACAAAAACAAAATTAAAAAAAGAATACCTCTCAACTGCCTCCCTGCACACCAGCAGGTCTCTTCCACTTAAAAACAGCTCTGCCGCCAAAGCATTTTGTAATCTTAAATCGATCGGCAAATTTTGCAGAGGAGATGTCAGACCCCCTGGATTCCAGCAAACCCTCCTGTGAAATTTTAACTGTGCACACCCAGTGCCAGAGAGCCGCCCAAGAAGAGGGCTGGCAGCGGGCACTGTGGTGTGACGCACAGCGCTGCAACTTCTCGGCAGAGCTGTGGCAGGTGGGATCGATTTTGGGCTCTTAGGGCAAATTGGGTCAATCCCAATGTTTGCCTCAGCCTGCAAATAAATATTTCACACCGTCTTTTATACTTCAGGTTTCAGTATTTTTTCCCTCGTTTTGCTTTACAGATTCAGGTAAATTTGACAAATTTGGTCTCCAACATTTTTTTAAGTTAAAAAGGTTTGATAGATAAAACATCTAAAGAAATATTTTTATGTACTTATTTTGGTCTTGAAGGAGCCCAAAACTGCATTTTGATAAATAGATTTTGCATCTAAAACATTCTCACTAAACTTGTGAAAACTAGTCCTACTTGTCCACCAATGCTCATTTTCTATAAACACATAATTTAAAATTTAATTTTTTTAAATTCAGAATTTTTTTCCACTATGTTAAAGAAGATAGGGATGTTTTCTCCTCCGAAGAAACCAAACTATACTTTGTGTATTATTTAAATGAATACCACATTACATAACTAGTAGAAATCGTATTATGATACAGTTTGGGAAGAAAGCAGGAAATACTGAAACCTCAGGGGAAATGCAGATAGCGGAATGTAATGACTCATATTGGTTTCTGGCCAAAAGATTAGATTTTATATCTATACACTTACTAAAAGTTTTACTAAGTGATAGCAACTGGCAAAGACTTTCTAATTGTATCCAAAAGATAGCAATAAAGACGTTTGGCTCTTGCACGACATTTTATACCAGGCACTGCATTTTCTGAAGTGCTGAGGAGACTTTGTGATGGGTCTCAAGTCAGGTCTCAGGAGATGAGGCATCTTTTGAAAATCCAAGATCCATTCTTGAGCCATTCTGTTTTCCAACATTAGTGTGACTGATCTGCTATATGTGATGCAGATGTGTGATTAACTCGTGGCAAGAAAAGAGGAACCCTGTCCTAAAAAAAAAAAAAAAAAAGGAATATTGTTCAAAACTGGCTTTCAGTGAAGATGCACAACAGTCTACAACTGGCCTTTGTTTATACTCAGCACCTCTCACTGCTTCTCCAAGAACTTCATTCCAACTGAGCATAACCAGCCACTGGAGAAAGACACCTTGCAAGTCATTTGCAGATAGTTTTCAGATATTGCCTGCTAGTGACGGTACCAAAGTGCAGCCTTGGCTCTTCCTCAGACCTGTTCTCCTGAAGGGAAACTTTCACACCTGCACTTTGGCAGACCACAGCTACTGACACACGTTCATGGTCCAGCTGCACAGGGCAGCGGGAATTTTTCATCTTGTGCTGGAAGGTCTTCCAGACACAGCGCAGAGCTACCAAAACCCCTGCAGCCACCAGTGGAGGTGTGACAGTCCTGGATATGTCTTGGAAATGCTTCTCAGTCTGCTTCCCTGAGCAGGGCTGGGGAGCACTGGGAGAGTTCATGACAGAACTGGTAAACAGCTTACACTCACAGAAGTTTTTCACCATTAATTTCTTTCTGAATTTTGCACTGATAGGTTTCTCAATTTTCATTTACCCTGGTAGATTAAGACCTAGTCTTAAGCAAAAGTTTTCTTCTGGAACAGATGCCGAGAAGATAAACTCAATGTATAGGTATGGGTAGGCATGCCCTGCACAGCAAAAGACCCTTATTTTTTCCTTATCCATAGAATACAGGTCCACTTACCTGCTGAGTCTTCATTAGACGTGGATGGTACTGCTTTACAGACTTCTGTTTGTTTGGAAACACAGATGTCGATACATCTCTACTAGCTTCATTTTTCTTCCTGTATTTGCAGCTGATTCTTTCACAGACTTTTCTTCAAACTAAATAACTGTACTGAATGCAAAAGCAACCTGTGTAACTGATATAATTGCTATTTTTAGTTGTACTATGAAGAAATACATTGTCAGTGTTGTTGTCAATATTGAAAATATATATATATGATCATTTCTATTGGAAGGAAATCGGATGCAAACATATTAATGGCATTTTAAGTATAGCAGGGCTAAACACAAATATATATAAGATTAGTTCAGGCCTTCAGACAGTGATGCATTGTCTTGTCTTTTTTTCAGACATACAACTTAAAAAAACTGTGCTAGCCATAATAAATGCAAAATAATGAGTGTCCCACCAGAATTTCTTGAAAAGCTCTTGTATAGAATTATCAGATTGCCTTTACCTATAAGAAGAAAGTAAAATTCCCCCTATGAGAGCAGAAGCTTAGGGGTTTTTTTTTAATCAGTATTAGAATTTCCAAACAAATTACCCAGAGCAGCTATCCCTGCTGAATAACTCTGCAGCTTTTCCATGAACTTGGACCAAAACCCACAGTTAATAGTCACCATTTCCCCAACTCATAGCACTGGGCAGCAGTACTAAAATGTACTAATTTGAGCTAACTCTGCTACAGTATTTCATGAAGAAAAGTTATTTTTTTTCCCTCCTTTGGCAGGTTATTTTAAGGTGTCAGTTCAAATTTTTGGCACTGACGTCAAATCTTTCTGCAGAAAAGCTGTTCTTATTCTCCACAGGGCTGTTAAATGTAGAAGTAAAAGACTTCATTCCCAACTAACTATAATTTTTCCACTATCCTATTACTATAATTTTCCACCATGCTCCTGACAGCCTTGTTGGCTCTGCCTTACCAGAAGAAAGGGGTCTATTTATTTGTTTTGTCTTGATGACATTTTCATCACGAAGGAGGAGGCGGCCTTAGGCACGCACAGCTTGCTTTGGAGCAGAAAGGACAGGAGCTGTACGGTGAACACATACATAGCTCACAGCTGTATATTTCATGGGAAGAATAAATCTAGTAACAGTAGTAATAATAATAATGACAATGATGCGTGCGGTGACATTTTACAATGCAGGAAGTTTTTCAGACCAACCTTGACTTTAAGCATCTCCACGTGACACTAAGAAATGCCCCTGAACAGTCTTTATCTGGAAATGTCCTATGGAGATGAACAAGGCCCCAGATCTCTTCTCACAAAGACTGCTGTCTCACTGCAACAAATTCCTCTATTTCAGTGTGTCTCTGTACAATAAGGTGCTGCTAAATGGCAGTCATGCTTCATAAGCTCAGAAAAGCGAAAGTAGTAATATATCAATATAAAGCAATTCACTAGGAAAATGGACAATGCAACAAACCTGTTTTCTGTGTTTAAATGCCTCACTCCTCCTTAGTGCCTTACCCCAAGGACTGAACTGCACTCGTACTTCAGGTAATCCCAGCTGGAGCAAGGCACTCGGGGAAGGTCAAGACTTCTGACTTGAGCTGCCCAGGATTCAGGCTTTGTGGCCAGCAGTATTTCCTACGCAGCGTAAGTTATTCCTGTTGTATCAGCTCAGGATGTCAGGAAAGCAAAACATTTAGAAATGGGATGTCATCTCAAACTTACCATCATAAACATTTGGGAGGAGAGAGCCAACTGCTCTGCTTTCTCTGTTTAGCCAGTAATGAACCTGCCACTTGGGATTTTAAAACCAATTAATCATGGCTCCAATCAGTTTTGATCAGTAAACAAATGTTTAATTCTGGTCCATCTTTTGTATTACTTTTTAAAAAGCAGGAGGTAGATTTTTAAGGTGATTTTTGTTGGTTGGATGTTTGGTTTCTAGAGCTGTTGCCTTCTGGAGACAGCTGCTTTAGAGGTCTATGTGTGCTGACAAAGGTGAGCACAGTGGAACTCCCAGGCACTGAACTGCAATGTCTGTCCTTGGGAGGTGGTTGTTCTCCTGAGGAAGGAGAAGGTCACCCTGCCATTGTTTTCCTCAGATTTCCAGCCTTAGAGAAAGCTTCGAACTGCAGCCCGAAAAGAGAGGCTCCGTTCTCAAAAGGCATTGAGAGATATTACAGGAGTGACTGGACTGTTTTAGCCTTAGCTCCCTCAGCAAGGCAGTTTGAAGGAGATATGCTGAACTTTCTACAACCAGGAGCTCACAGATAATTCTCCTTGTGCAAGGAGAAGGCTTTAATGTCTTTTCATGCCCCTGTGTATGCACAAGATTCAGAACAGCTGGTAGGATTAAATGCTTACCATTCCTTTACTGCAACACCAACAGGTTTTGCCATCTGTGTGTGAGCTGCCTTAGCTTTATAACAGTCAGTATTATAATTGTCTCTGGGTGCTGAAAGATGAGTGAAATGTTAGCCTTTATAAATGAGTATTTTCCAAATCACTGTGCCATGAAACAGCTACTTAAGTTAACTGGAAAAAAAGAATGGAAAAGATACCAGTTTAAGAGTTCAAGCGAACTTAAAAATGAAAGAGTAGATGAGCGAAAACCAGGTCATACAATTATGCTGCAAATGTGTCATTGTGTTCTGTTGAACCAATACTTCAGTGGGACAAAAGTCCCTCAAAACTGTGCTAAAGAGCCCCAGAAGAAACTCAAATCTGTTCCAGATTCAAGTTTATACCCATACTGAGCCTGATGAGAGTTTGCCTGAGCAATTAAGTGCGAGACCTCGCTGAGCAGGCAGCTGTCTCAGGGGTCCTGCAACAGTGAAAGCCTGTTAGCCTGCCTTGCAAATTAGCCATCATTGGAAATGGCTGAGTGGAGAGGCCAACAGATGATAGCTCCACAGAAACAGGCTTGCAGTGTTAAGGGAGAATGGGAGTACTCAGCTTTGACTTGCATTTGCAGCGTGGCACCGCTGGCTTGAAGACAGTCATTTCCCTAACTCTTAAGGCCTTGAAACAACCATGCAAAATTGTAGGGTAGTTAGTAAAACTGCTGCAGAAGTAATGTCATCAGAACCTTTGAACAGGATCATCTGTTCTTCTTTTCTTACTCTTCTTCTTCCTGTTTTAAAAAGGTTTATGACAGAAGAGGATGATACTCTTTTGCCTACTGAGGGATCCTACGTATTGAAGCTGCAATTCAATTATCTGTGAAGCTTTTCAGAAATCTTCAGCGCTGCAGCAAAATTTAGCATGGATTAGCTTCCAGCTGGGAAAATAATAGGTGGAAGTTTTGTGCCTTTACATATGGGAGAACAAATACATGGATATTTCTACATAAAATGGTAGCAATTTCTTTTCTGTGTATAAATAATTGCTGATAACATGATGTAGGGGAAGGAGCTAATGTTTTTACAACTCAGCCCTGCACCTACAACACCGTGTGCCTAATCTTTTGGCCTTGTTCATGGATTTAGCCTCGCTTAGCCTTGAACCCCTTCTGTTTGCTGCGAACACAGACTAGAAGAGCAGAGCATTTTCATTTGAAATCTCATTTCTAGGTTGCTGCGGTATTTGCAGCACCATAATGTTAGAGACAAAAACAAAGGCTTGGGGTTAAATTCCATGGCCTGTTTCAGTCTTTTTAAATTACTGCAGATCAAAACCCTATGCAGCCACTGTGAATTACACTGGAAATGAGCAAAACCAGCTATTGCCTTCCCCAGAAGTCTAAAGTAATGCCTGTAACAGTTTCACAGTTTTTTGGCTCAGGCTGAGCACACTTAAAATGACAATTATGCACCTAGTCCTTCTGCAGCTCTGGCCCACAGCCCTCTTGCACAAAGCCCTTCTGGGAACTTCATAGTAACCTCAAGGGTGCACTCCTTTTCCAAGAGAAAAAGAGCACAGTGCCAGGTCCCCAGCACCCAGGAAGTTTTACCTCCCTGAGGGTCCTACAAGACAAATTACCTGTCACTTGGGACAGATCAGGATCCGGGCAGGGGCCTGACAAGTCCAACAGCTTACAGCTGAGCAAGGGGGTGAGAAGGACCCTGCACTAAGTTTCTTTGCTCCCTGAGGAAACGTCGTCGCCGAAGCACATTTTCTTATTGCACTCAGGCGATACATGATGGATGTGTGCTGTTGAAAGCTCTGTCAGGTAAGGGAATGCTGGTTTTATGTGAGGTTTTTTGGGTTTTTTTTTTTGCCTTAGCTTTGATGCTCAGTCCTAGTAGTATGCTAGTGTATGTTAGGCGTTCTTGTTTCTTGTGATGAGTGGGTTTTGCTGGCGCTCTAAATCCTGTCTATAGTGGTTACAAGCAAGTCAGTTCTTGCTATTATTGTCAGTGAAGAGCATTTTAAGTGATGTTCTGGTTCGTGATAGGGACAAACTGGTGGTTAAATTCTGGTTGCAGAAATCTTGTTGATGAAGGTGATGGGGGAGAAAAATAGAGCTTGTTTGTAGCTGAGTGGTTTGAGCATAAGGTACTGGCAGTTCACTTGCTATGTAAACTGAGAAACATGAATGTAGCTGAGAAAGATTAAATGGCCATGCTCTACTTTTTTCTTTCATGGTTGTACTTTTTAAGCTGTTTTCCCAAGCTATTATGCTTGCACCTGAAAGGTTGTGCTCTGATGTGGGAGGTAGCTATATGGAGAAAAAAAGCGTGAAATGTAGTCCCAAAATATCCCCCTCTGCCAATATCTAAGGCTTCTTTCAGTAGGTGCAGAGAGCTCTACTGCTGGGAAGGAGAGAAGAAGAGAAAATGGTCTGCTCTAATATTTTGTCTAAGTGGGGGAAACCCTGGAAAAATAAAGCACCTGTGCAGGGGGGGGAAGTAGGGAGTGAAACAATCCTCATGTTTAGATTCTGAGGTGGGGAAATGAATGATGTTCACCAACACCCTAGCTGATACTAACACAGTGGTAGCTGATTACAAGAGGAAGCGTTTATGTTAATGGTCTTATTTTGTGATTCAATTTTCTTTCAACTTCTACCATCTGTTTTAAAATACATGTTTCTGTTAGGACGCTAATAAGTACACGTGGTTTAATGCTGCATGCTAGTCACCAGTAGCTCTCGCTGATTTAAATGCAAGTAGTATTTTGCCTGAATCTGGTCTGCTAGATCTGGTCCCTGTTTGTGTTACAGTTTCTGGGAAATGCTGAAGGGAGGGAAATGTTTACGGAAAGATATGTTCACATGTCTCTTCTGCTTTATTTGGAAATGGTCCATCAAAATGTAGCTAAACTTTGTAATGTTTGGAATTGTGTTTTGAGCCAGGGAGACCCGTTTATAGCAAGCAAATGTCTGGCTTTCTTCATCAGCTGCTGCATGGCAGTTTTCATCATTAAAGGTGGCACTGTTTGGGCATTTCCTTCAGTTATAAGTGAAACTTATCTGGCTACAACTAAATACAAGTCTTCCAAAATGGGAAGTTAATTTGTTAATGTAGCGTGAAGTTTCCTTCCAAGCAAGGAAGAAAGTCAGTGGTTTTGAGCAGTTTAATGAAGCTCTTATCAAAGGGGTGATGGTGAATGCTTTGCATTCAGGATTTGTGTGAAACTTTTAATACCTAAAACCTCTGGGGGCTGTGGCACAAAACTTGCCTGACAGTGGAAGCTTTCAGCAACATCACACCCCTTGCCTCAAATCCAAGTGTTTAGCATTTCATTTAAGACTTTTCTGCTCCTCAATAAAAAAGCTTGTGCGAATGCGCGTGTGTGTAAAACATTTATTTATGTGGCTGTTCAAACGGATGGCATGGAATAGGCAGAAAAAAGGAGCAAATGTGGCATCCTCAGCTCAGCCATAAAACACAGACTTTTATAGCCACACGGATCACCATCACTTTCCTCCCAGAGCCCATGAGAAGCAATGAACACAGTCGAATGTTGAATTTGGCTGGTTCCTGGGGATCTGCATGATCGCCTCTGATAAAATTAGCTAAGCTTAATTTGTAACTTGTTGCTCAGTAAACACACACACAAAAAAAAAAAAACGAAAAGACCAATCAGGCACCAAGGGATGGTGTTGATTTTGTTTTCTCGATGACAAACTTGAAAATTAATACCACTTACTGGTATTTCTGATAATGTCACAAGATGAACTGTGGATGAGCGAGCTGAAGTATTTTGTCTCTCTCCCTGGTCTCGCCTTAGCCTCGCTGCTGCTGAGCAGTATGTGAGAATGTACAAACCCAAAATAGAAGTTAGTGCTGCCGGCTGGACTCCCACTAGAAAATATCTTTTTGTTCTATAGCAGATGCTGGCCAGCGTAAAAATGGGAGTTAATGTTAACCTTGCCATTTCAGCTTTGTCTTAGTGTCAGAGGTACTATAACCATAATTAGTTAACCGAATTTAACAAACTTCAATAAATATATAGTTTTATTGCTAATATCTTTAATGTAGTTGTTTTCATGTGCAGCCTTTCTTTCTTTGAAGACGGCTGTTGAGAGGATAGTTTTTTCGTCTGACAGCTGCACTAGCCAGGAGAGTTAGAACAGTTTTTACACTACTGAAAAATAGACACATCTTCCCAAAATGGGGATTCGTTTACCTAAAAGAGTGACCCTTAACTCAGTTCTAACTTACTTGATTTCATAGATGGACATTAATACTAAGGAGATGACGAATCCCTCTGGATTTGCATTTTTATATCTTTTTAGTACCAAAAAAATTCATCGTGACTAAGCGCATTTTTAGTGTAGTAATAAAACTTAATCAGAAATGACTACCTCTCACTCTGAATGTTATAAATCATATACAAGTTTTACGTCTTAAAAAAACTTATTTGCGAAGAGGATTAGACGGGATCTTCTCATCCTCATTCCATTTCATCTGTTTTATTAATAAACTATAAATACTCATTCTAATTATGTCACGCTCACCATGGCCCTCATCCCAAGAGATGCTGAGTGTCTGGGACCACGTGGACCACCATCAACGTCCTGCTCCAGCGTCACTCCTGCTTTCTCAGCAGCCTGCCTTAGCCAGAGGTGTTTTGTTCTCTCTTGTCCTGTCCTGGCTTTGGTTATATGCAATCAGTGTTTCTTCCAAGCAGGCTACCAGCATATTGCAATTCTTTAGATGTCCGTGCTTGACAAGGATGGTGTAGCTGCAGCAGATTTCACAGGGCATCAAGCCTGCAGAGGCATGCCTGTAGTTAAATTTCCACGTTGTGTATTCCACCAGGCCTTACATGTGCACAAGTAATTGCATGGCTCAGGAGGCATTATATTATAACAGGTAGGATAAAAAATGGCAAGTGTTCGTGTCTTGCTGTGGTTTATGCAAGAAAGAAGCACAAAAGAAGAATGTGGGATTTGAACACCAGTATTGAGTGAGACATGCAATGTAACTACAGCTAAAATTTCTCCACTTGAGGTGTGTTGTGTCGTGTGTGTGTGAGTCCCCATTTAATAATGTATAATGTTGGTGAAATTGGTCAGGATTCTGCGTTTGCATTTGGCATAGTCAGGCATTTGCAGATCATCACTAATAATGCTGCTCTGAGGTGAGAGAGACTTGAAATGGATGTGGGTGGGGAAACAGAGGAAGGGGACAATATATTGGGGGCACCTAGTGCGAACGGGACAGTGATGGCATAAAATTGCTCCTGCTGCCTTTGCGATACATTCACGCAGTCAAGGGGAGTACAGAAACAAGCTGAACAGCATATTTCAGGTAGCTCCATCCAAGCAGTTTTCCTTTTACTGCTTTTTACAGTCCTACAGTGCAGCGCTACGCCAATAAACGAGACTGATAGCAGGTCTCCTGGAACAAAGGTGCCTCAGCAATTATCTGGGACAGCTTGCCAGTTTTCCTGGGGCCTGCCAGGAGCAGGCTCTGAGCCAGGTGTGACTCCTTTGGTAGCAGCAGTATATTCCAGACCCTGGGGGGTTCTGACTGTACAGAGACAGGGGCACATCCAGTTGTAGAGTGGGGAAGTTTGAGGAAGTCATGGAGGAAGAGGATGGCTGGAAGCTGCACTGAAGAACAGTTCACCTGATATACCGTTATGCACGGTCTACTCTCAAGTTGTCCCTAAGAAAGTGGGAGCCATTGCTTGTGACGAGATGGACGGCATTGCATAAGAAGTTCTGATGGTGGCCGACCGCTCTTTCTTGGGAAAAAAATGGATGTAGTCATAGGCTTGGTAAGTCTGAAGAAGTGCCCTTGTTGACCGAGGCAGGTTGAGTGAGATGGCACAGGGATCTTCTCTGTGTGTATGTGTCTCTGCTGCTATGCTTGACAGGTGGCTCTGTTCAGACAACTCATAAAGACAAAGAGATGGTCTTGGGAAGGTGGGAGGAAAACTAAACAGATGAAAAACGCCCAGCGAGTCCTGTGTTCATCAAACCATGCAATTTTTAACTTTTAACAACTACATGAAAGAAAACATTGAAACTCACAGTAACCCTCAAAATCATGCACTTACTGCAATGTTACCGAACTCTTGAGACAGATCCCTCAAATAACACTAAAATAATACACAGCATGCTTTGTAAGTCTTGTTAAAAATTTATTATTTGTCTTCTGATTTTTGAGATGCCAGAGTTCCCCTGAGCCATACGTACAAGTTTTTCTTTGTAACTAGCGTCAGTAGGAAAACATCACTTAATTGGTTAGAATTTTTTTTTTCCCTCCAGCAGCTGGAGTTCAAAGTAAACCCCATGACAGAAAGTTTCAACAAATTGGTGAAAGCTGGTTGTGTTGGGGTTTGAATCAGTGATGAATGCATTAGAAAATACAAAGGTTAGTTCTTTAGGAAAGTAAGGGGGGGGGCAAGGTTACTGCCTGCAAACTTCAGCTATGGAACTGAGAGAGTGGTGTCAGGAGAAACACAGGAGTAAAACTGGCTGCAAGTAAACCTCGGCAGCAAAATGTGAGAAAGTCCTAACTCAGAAGAGTAAAGCTCTGGGACAAGCCTTTGTCATAGTAATGGGAGCAGCAGTGGTTGTCTTCTAAGAGGAAGGTGACTTGGCTCGTGGAGGGAACGGAGTTGGGTGCTCTGCTTCTTCCGTGAATATCTTAAGAGAGTTCCTGGTCTTCCTAAAAAGAGAAACCTCTACTGTGGCAACTCCCCAGTGGTGCTTATTTGAAAACAGCAAAGCACTTCTAAAGCAAGCCTGAAGTGTTTTAACTTTAACTATCTCATTTTAACTCCACAGTAAGAGACTATGTATCCAATAAAAGACCTAATTATATATGTCAGATTGAGTCTTTTGTTAGTGTCTCCCAGATCATGCTGGGATGCTGGCGGGGCATGATTTCAGGAGATGTAAAAAGGACCAAAGAAAAGTGACTTGACCTTGTTTAATTCTAGCTTGTGTCTTTGTAGTTATTCGGTGTTTAAAACATTAAACACTTCACAGTCTTTTTTTTTCTTTTTGGTCATCTCGAACAAATTTTCTTTGATAGAACTTGTGAGAGAAAAAACAGGATTCGAACCATGCCATCTAAATGAAGACTTGTACAATAGTTTCCTACAAATTATAGTGTAATAAAATGCAATTAATATTTTGATGTGACTTAAAAGTGACCTTTCCCAGTCTCCAACAGGAGGCTTGCTCTTGCAAATGTACTGCTCTGAAAAGCTCATGTGTGTGCTGGGCATACTAAAATGAAAAATATGAGCTGATTTCTCCCCCACCCACAGTTCCCACTGAACTATCACAAATTATTACAAAAAATGGTGCAGGTCCTCAGACCTTCAGGGTTGAGGTGCGCTGCTTGCTGGCGTGTCAGCCCATGGCAAGGACACCATTGCACCTTTCTGCATTTCGTCCTTCGCTGGAAACTACTGTCTTCCACTCAGACACCAACACCACCACATTACCAACTCCTCACCCCCCAGAGCAGTTAGGAAGGGATGCAAATAATAACTTTTTGGATACATTAGGAGGAGCACACAGATGTGATTTTACGTGCTGTCTTTAGATTTTAAAGATTGTGAAACTCACTTTAATTCAAGCCAGGTTAAGCTTAAAGCAAACAAAAATATTTTATTTGTGGAATTCAAACAGAGCTTACGGAGGTCTTTGAAGATGCAGGACAGAAAGGAAAGGAAAGGAAACTGCATGCAGTCAAGATGTTACATGATGGAATCTTTAAAGGCTTTTCTTACCGCATCTCGGAGAAGCCGACTTACCTGACATGCATTGCTGGGACTCCCGCTGTGCTGAACATCCTCTGCCCTCGGGCAGCAACCACAGGAGGTATGCTCGGATGGCGGGCAGGGGGAGGCCAGATAGATTCCCATCCCTTTGGTTCATGGCTTGATGGGAGAGAGGGACGCAAGGGTGTCCTTCAAACTTCTTGCCCTCACAAATGTTATATTTCCTGACTTAAGTTACCCTCTGGAAATGCTGGTGACGCTGGGCATGGCCAGCCATTACCATTTCCCATCCAGGCAACTAACAGATTTTGTCTGGCTTACCCCATGAGCTTTCTAGTTTCATGGTCTCATTCAAGTCAGATGGGACCTCTGGGGGTCTCTAGTCCGACACCTGCTCCAGCAAGACCAACATCTAAGTCGGATCAAGCACTGGGGATCTTGTCCAGGGGAGTTCCGAGCATCTGCAAGGACAGAGATTCAACATCCTCTCCAGGCATCCTTTTGCAGTGCTTAACAACCTTCATGAGGGATTAGTTGGAATTTCCCTTGCTCCTACATATGACCATTGCTTCTTGTACTCTCACCATGCGCTTCCAAGAAGGATCTGACTGTCTTCTGCCCAGTCCTCCCCACCCTAGCAAGTAGTGTCAGCCCACCATCAGATCCTCCCTCAGCCTGCACTTTTGCGGGCTGAGAATGCTCAGCTCCCTCTGTGGCTCCTCGTGCATCGTGTGCTCCAGCTCCTGACCACCACAGTAACTCTCCACTGAGCTCCCTCTCTCCTGTGCTGGGGGAGACACAGCTGGTCACTGTTCCAGGTGTGGCTTTCAGTGATGGCTAGCAGGGGAAAAATACTTCCCTTGACCTGTTGGCTAATTCTTACCTAACCCCCCATGTAGCTAGCCTTCATTGTCACAAGGATATACTGTTAACCTGCCTGTCTGCCTGCGCTCTTCTGCAGAGCTGGTCCCCAGCAGATCCTGTGCTGCATGCAGAGCCAGCATGCTGCAGCTACCCAGTAGGACAGAGTTTGCCTTCCAATTTACCACGTAATCCCTTTCCCCACATGCTGAATCCCATTTTGCATGAACCACGTTTTCATCAATCACGTACTACATCACTGTGTAGTTAAGATTAGTGCCTACCTCTTGCTAAGGACGACACTTGACAGTAAAGAAGTACTCCAGAGTGATACTGGGTGATTTGGGATGACTGAGCTCCTCCATCCTCTTGCTGGCATGCTATGTGTAAATAATATCCATTTGACACAGTATTCTTGTATACAGTGGTTTGATAGCATTCCCTCAGTAGATCAAAAAGCTGCGACTTAATCCTTTTCCTAATGTAGCAAATATTTGACAAGTTATTGCTGAAGCTGAGTACTATTTATAGGTTGTTTTACTATGTAGTTCTAAACTCATGGTGATTAATGATAAAAATGATACTGTACAGCCATCAAGTACTTTTAAATACTCTCTGGTAGGTCCCTCCTAATGCTTTACTTTGATTTTTTTTTTCATGAAGTAAGGAGGGGGGAAAGTTTAACACAGTTGTTCTTTTCCCTTTTGGGGGGAAAAAAACACCAAAGAGCAGATTTCTAATCCAGTGCCTCTTTAAAAAAATATTGCATAATAAAATTTCAACACTAAAATATCAGCTCACTGAAGTCAATGGGATTTTTGCCAGGAATTTTGTTGCTGAGCTTTCTTTACACCCTTTTTCTGCTGAGGGAAGAAGGTTGAATCGGTCAGAAATGCAAGTGCGCTGCCTGTGGGGAATTCAGTTTGTTATAATTCAGTGAAATTCTTCTCCGAGCCAGAACAAGTCACTGTCTGCCTTGCCTCCTGTTTTGAACCCTATTTTTAGCCTATTTTAATTGCATAAATAGATTGAAGTTGTGCAGGTGTGATACCAGAGGAGTACCTCGACAGTGGCAATATTTTTTAGACTATAAGATGATTGTCACCACTGGGATGCAGCCATCAGGCTGGGAGGACCTTTCCCAATTTCCTTAACAAATTAGTGGGGGGTGGGAGGTAGAGAAATACCACAGGATGGGCCCTGCCACAAAAAGCTGTATTACCCCCCTTTCCTTGCTGCTTGCATCTCACGAGTAAACTTCTCCACGCTACAGCGGCAGCTGTCCTCTTCCACAGCTGGAGGTATTTCAAGCCTGAGGAGAGTGGACTGCGAAGCAGGGAAAGGAAAAGAAGGAGGGACAGGCTTTACACCTCAGGGTACAACAGCTTGGATAGGTCTCCAGTAATTCATTTATGGCAGACTAAACATGTAGGAGGGGAGGCAAGTTATTAAGGGCACAGAGCTAGGACTCAGCAAGCTTACTCACATCAAAAGGCTGAATTTGCAGTACCTGTGCTAAAACCTATCCATCGAATCTTTTTGGCTTGTGTAAGTATTCCTGGTGAAATCTGAGGGGCAAGAGAAGTGGGAGATGCTGCTGCTGCTGCTGTACGGGCGGCCCCTTGGGAGCTGCTTCCTTCTCCCTGCCTGGCACAAGCTGGCACTCGGAGCCCAAGGGTGCCCCACAGCACCCACGCGTGCCTTGTTTTTCACATCACATGCTACTGCAGAATTATAAATTAAGTCAGATAATTAACTCTTAGCCATAGTGTTAGAATTAAGACTTTTTTTTTATTCATCTTTTAAAAACTCATTTTCTGTGCCTGTGTGTTGAGACCCCAGCTCAAAATAACAGCAGTGTAACAAAGAAAGCCAAGCTGTTCCTGCTGGAGAGAAGCCAGGGGAGTTATTCAAAACATAGTGAGAACTGATAGGATCTGGCTGCCTTAGTGCCTTGAAAGGCATTCTTAATTTCTTTTAAAACTGGAAGTTAGCCAAATCCCTACCTTTTGGGCATGCTGAAATTTATTGTATGGCTGGAAGGGGAGCTTTTGCATATTTACAGCCCTTTGTTGCCCCTGGGGTTCCCCACTAAAGCAGGCATGCCCACAGAGCTGCCCTTGGCTCCCCGGGGACCTGGCAGTGGCAGCACCCCCAGCCCCTGCTGAGGAGGGCAGCACCCTTCTCCATGCCCCGGGTTTCACCTGCGTAGGTTCAGATATTGCTGGCACTGTCCTGTCCCTCGGCTTTCTCCGTTAAATTTGTCTTCAACAGCAGCAAAAAAAAAATTCTTCAACCCAAGCCTTGCTTCTTTCCCCTTTGCCTCTTCTCTACCCTGCCTGGATATTTCAGGATATGAAAATAAAAGCATATGTCTGAGGTTTATTAGGTGTGCACACCTTTCAAAACCAGCTGTTATTTTAAATGTTTGATACTGAGTTTTGGCTGCGGAGGTGTTATACTGAAAGCAGGCTCTGGTCCATCACAGCTGAACAAAGCCAAGGCAGACTTGGGACTGATCTTGTCAACCTTCTGTGGTACACATTCACTTGTAAAAAACAATGAATTAGTTGCAGTACAGAGGCTTTGTTCAGTGAAAATCTGTTCTGAAAAGTTGTTATCGCAGTAAGTGTCTTTGATTATGATAGCATGAATAAGTGCTTTGGAAAAAAAAAGGAATATTAAATAAGAAGCTCATATTCACACAAGAATGTTTCTTGAAAGCCTCTAAAATTCTTCACTTATTATCAGGTATTGTAAAGTTGGAGATAAAAGTAACCAACATTAAAAAAATTAGAATATGTTTCATTTCATAAAGCTGTAGGTTAATTTAATAATGAGAGCCTTCGTTGTCTCAGTAATTCAAATTACCATTAGTTGTCTTGTCATCATAGGCTGATATTAATAATGACTGTTACATATTGCTTTCCATCTGGTACCTTGCACGTACAAGGATTCATTGTGATACCACATTTCATCTTTCATGTAAGTGCTGCTATTAGTGCTACTACTGAGCTCGGCTGCCTTCAAAGCCTGACTTGAGCCACTGACTTTGTTCCCCTGATTTCCATTAGGATTTAGTCCGATAGGGATAGCGCAGTCATATCAGAAATTCAGTTTAATGATAACGATGTTTGGAAAGCAGTGTTGGTTGAAAAGTAGAAGATGGGTCTTTCCCTTGTCAGGCTTGTGCTCATGTTCTTCCCAGCCAAAGTGTAACGTGCCTCTCCAGCGCAAGTCAGCATGTGGTGTGAAACTTCTAGTACCAAATAAACCAGGAGTAGAAATTTCTAGAAGAACCTAACGCAAATCACAAGCAAGCCTCCACTTTCTTCCCTCATGTTGTAGTTTAATTGCTCAAGACTTTAAGATCTGCTTCAGATAGGATTTGATTAAGAACTGGTTTTAACATTTCGATGGGATGTTTAAGAAATCAGTGTCTTCATGTTGCTCTCCAAAATGTTGATGTGTATCTACTGGAAAATAAACTTCTCAGTGCTTTAAAAAAAAAAAAAAAAGTCTGCTTCACCAATGACATTAACATTCTATGAATTAAAGTTGCAGATTTATCTCTTGATCCCTTATTAAATTAGTGCTTAGCCAAATATTCAAGTTTAGTTTTCATAATCTTTCCTCAAACGTTTGTCCCCCCAGAACCACAGTCTCTTTGACGCTTTTCTTTGAGCTCCGTGTGAATGCCTTGTTTTGGATTATTTTCTCCCAGAGGTAATAGTTTTCATATTTTCAAGCCAAAAAATCATGTTACTGTCTGTCCTGGAACTGTACATTTTTCTCATCGATGACTGGAATGTTTCCAGGTTGAGGACACTTTGTAACTCTAATAATGTATTTATTTTCTCCTATAGGTCAGGGCTTAAGACACGTGTGTAGGCAAATACATGCACCAAATATTTCTTTCTGGTTTAGATTGGTGTTTGCTTTAAATGTTACTTGTTTACAGCCCTTTTGGTTCTCCACCGGTAACTTACTTAGCAGAACAATTACAGAGGCTGATCTACCTTGAGGGCTGGTAAGGGCTTTGCAGGGCCTCTGTTATCTCCCTCAGCAGGGGATCTGGGATTATCCCAGCTCCTCAGCACCCTGCCATTCCTGCAGTCAGATGTTTGAAACCTCTCTCTTCCCTTCTTTGAACTCGGTGCATCAGGGACTGTGTTTAACCAGGTCCAGGTAGCCTAACCTAACGCCTCTGGGCGTTGGGGAGCATCAGACAGGTCCAAAAAGATTGGAAGCTATAAACGAATGAAAAGGCAGAGGCAAATAAATGCATGTCTTAATGTGTACTGACTTGTTAATTTGTACATTAAAAATAAAAATCCAACTCTGCCTAGTTGGACATCATGCAGGAATGTACATGAAATAGTTCGGAGATGGTGCTGCTGCTCTTGCCCAGGCGAAGCAAGAGACTGGCAGGGGCATTTACAGTGCCGTGGGGTCAGCTCAGGCAGGTGAAACTCTGCAGGATGGAAGGGAAATCACCATTAAGCTTTCCCTCTTCCATAAACAAGAAAGATCTTGCCCGACTGTCATAACCCTGTGTCTACTTTTGAAAAACTTTGATTGAATATCACTTAGCCACTGATTATACAGGAACGAAGTTTACAATACCAAAACTAAATAGCTGTTCCTTTCTGTTTGTTAGTACGGATGGTTCTTCATTAAAATAGTTCTCTGGAAAACGGATTCCCAATGTGCTGCAAAAGCTTTTTGATGAGAGCAGCTAACGTGGATGTTGTGGAAATCTGGGTACGTCCTGGGTTAGGGAATCCATCCTGGGAGCGTTAGCAGTGAACTGGGCTTGTGCAATCTGTGTCTTTCTGCACCCCTTCCTCAAAATCTCATTTCAGAAAGCTGTTCTTCGCTTTGGGGATTTTTACCCCATATACCTCTGCCACCTGGAGACCAACTGAACTATCAATTTTCAAATACTTCATCTGTACTTCGCTTCTAACTTCCCCTTGCGACCCCCTAGTTCGTTTTCAGTAGAGAATTTGGCTGCCATGGCCCGAGTTTGTTTTATCCATCCTCCACTCCCTGTATCTCCCAGAATGGACCAGATAATGAACACTGAAAGTTTGCCAGGTGCTTAGCGAATTGTGTTTGCACACTTGAAATGATCCTATGAAGATACTGTACTACCACAGTACCTGTTTATTGGATATATTAACATAAAATACACGCAATGACCATTTTTCCATTGAGTAGGTATCTTCTTGCCAAAGAATTAGAGATGTGGTAGATGCATTGAACTCTCCCTTTGTAGAACAACATCTGTAAAGGATTACTCATCATGAAAAGGACTGAGATTATATTTGATACTTAGCAGAAGTCTGTAATGTAAGCTTCCAACAGCACTCTGTTGCAGGCTCTGTTAAGGATATGCGAAAACATAACCAGTGACAGACGCAGCTGAGCTGGCAGGTGCCTGTGTGCTAGTGATGCTGAATCCATACTCAAAGGGATATTCTGGTACCTTATCCCAAAAGCACCCTTAAAGATGGACATAGTCTATTTGGAAACAGACAAGAGGAGAATACTTTGATACCAGTGTAACTGAGAGCAGGCAGACATGTTTTAAGTAAAAGAATCAGACTAGATAAGCTTGAGGAGTGTGCTGGGTTTTGGATTTCTTTTTGAAGAAAAATCAACGTCAGCTGACAAGGAAAAAGCAGCAAATAGTTTTCACTTAAATACAGTAGTAGACTGAAGCCTATTGTGGAAGGATAATCGATGACCAAGGTCAGGTCGGATGGGGCTCTGAGCAACCTGATTGAGTTGAAAATGTCCCTGCTCATTGCAGGAGGGTTGGACTAGATGACTTTTAAAGCTCCCTTCCATCCCAAACCATTCTATGACATTGAAAAATATTTGAGGGAGGAAAAATGCCAAGCAAGGTCCACAAAATGATGAAGTAGCAATGAAGCAATGAGAATCTAAAGAGAGCCTGATGAGAAAGGCAGTACAGTTTGAGATACAGCTTGCTGAACTGTCTTGGAAATTAGGCCAAAACCAGCAAACGTACGATATAGTAAAAAGTTGATCATAGTTAACTTTCAGGAGTTGTAATACATCTAAGTCTTATCTACACTGACTAAGATTGTTTGGGTAGGATATTCTCATTTATAGTCAAACATCTGCTTATCCTAGCATTATGAAACCTAATAATCCAACAAGTTTTTCAAAAGTTATGAAACAGTTATCCATGTAATGCAATTAAAAATGTCTGCTGGTACTTAGATCTTTATCCCTACTTTTCTCATCGTCTCTGCAACTCCTTCCCATGCAACAGTAATTAATTTGCCCTTTTTTTAATGAACTGTTAAACTGCCAAGAGTATGAGTAAATTTAACTTAAAGTGGAATTTTTAAAATGTTTCTCAAAAATCCTTCATAAACTCTTTCATAGACTTTCAAACAAGATACTGACATGATGCTTCCTTGAGTTATACTGTTCCTCTTCTTCAGGCTGCTGGTACATTCTTCCTTCATTAGATGCCTCTCCTTTCTTTGCTGGCTCCTGTTTGACAAACAGTGCACTAGGATGTAAGCACATAAAATATGAATCTCTCTACTTTGGCTGGCAAAAAAAAAAAAAAAGAAAGAAAGAGGTTTTTAAATTACTGCTGGCTAGCTTGTAATAATGAGGCTGTTAAAACTCTGGAGGAGTTTCTGATCAGGTTATCCTCTGCACCAAAGGCTATCACTATCCAGAAGTTTCCAACATCTTGGAAGTCCAACATGTATTCACTTCTTCCTGAAGTAGAAAAGCTGCAGAACTAGTACAGAGCGAGGAAGGGATGGGGCAGGCTTAGCGCCAAAATAAGAACCCTCAAAATACGTGATTTTTTTCAGTTTTCTTCCCCTAATACAGTATTCTCCCCATCCCAGTGGATTACTAAAAATTTAAGGAAGAATAGCTTAGAAAAAGTCAAGTCACACCTATACAGGAGAGCAGCTTCTTTCCATTATGAAACACTGGTATATCGTGCAATTGAAATGGATTTAACAAGTGCAAATCCAGTATGAAATGGAAAAACTGCTTTTCTGGAAAATAATTCTGGAGTAGGAGAGCAAAAGTTGGGCAGATACTCTACTACAGCAGGATTCTTGTGCCAGCCTTTCACCAGCCCTTAAAGCAGCTACGCCTGCTTGCTTTTATCGGGGTTTGAAGTTTGGGGGAGGAAAACAGGAAGCTGAGCTTCCAAAAGACGGCAGCGTTTTTCTGTTAACTGGCATTTGAGAGTTCACTGAACTCCTGCCCTAACTGCTGCAGCACGCGCTATACATCCCTTACTCCGAGCATTAGAAGAGCCTAAATAAGCATTAGTAGAATTGTTTACAAATATGACAAGATCTGATGCTCTTGAAGAATTCCTGTTCTACGTTAGGATGAAAATATTTCACATGTTGTTAGATTTTTAAATACCCGTATTCATCCAGATGATCCCCGAAAGACTTTCTCTGACAGACAGACGTACTGTCCTTCTGTAGACACTTGCATCCGCATTTGCCCCCAAACTCTCCAGTGAGAGCACCTAGCTCCAGCTCCTCCCAGAAACTCAAGACCTGTGCTTCACCAGCAGCTCAGCTCCAGGGGCCCCATGAATTGGAGGCCGTGTCCCTCCTCCAGATCGGATAAACCAGAATGAGGGGAGTGAGCTCTGCTCATGCACAGCTCTCACCAGTTCAGCTGTGGAACAGGACCAGATCATGGGCTCTGGTGTGCAGGTTCACCAGAGCTAAATATGGTTGAACTCCATATGCTTCACAGCTCACTGGAGTCCTCCTATAGTGCTATTCACACAGTTATTCAGTAGTTACTGAAATATTAGACAAACTTCACGTAAGGTTGTGAAAGAGAAGCAGGAAAATATAGCTGACAGCTATTAATAGCGACAAGCTGTTACCAGTATATAGAGCTGATAGGTAGCTTTGAAAATTTCTTGAGCTCAAAGCAAGAGGAGATATCAAGAGCTTAGGAAATACCCTCTGTGTGCGGGAGAAATCAAGTGTTTCTGCAATGAAGAAGTACTGCATCTGCTCAAAGTTAGGAAACCCTGATCCAATTTATGTTGCAAGAGTCGGCACCTTGTGGACTTTGATGCCTTTCTGGAAGGTGTGCTTTCATCAGCTGTTACTGGGCTTGCTCCAGCGGCATGTAATGAAATTCAGTGATGTCTTTGGACTGCTGGACAAACTGGGTGATATGACTGTTTCCTCTGGTCTTAATCTACCACTTTCATAGCTTAAATCCTTGACTAGGATGAATGGATAAAATAAATATGATTTCATGGTAGCTGAAAACTGTATGCTTTTTTTAAGGAAAAATATGTAGTGAAACTTTCATCAGAATACATGCCTTAGTGTTAAAGAGAGTCCAGGTAGCTTTCTCTCATGAATGCTGCTTTAGATAGTGGAGGTGGGGGTGTTTTTCTGTTGGTTTTTTTTCTTTTTTTACAGTTTTTTTCTAGTTTAGAAGAAAAAAAAACAAAAACAAAAACAACACATTAATCAGTGTTTCTAAGATTGCAGTTTTCCCCATAAGACTTCATGTGTGAAAGATGCTCACCATCTCCCCTTAGAAAGCTAGTGCTACAAATGAGCTGTCACCCATCTTCCAACATACCTCTGCTCCCTGTGTGAAAATAACATACTAACAACCAAACATCTCCTTGGATTCTATGAAGAATTTCAGCTTTAGTCTTAGTTGTCTAAAGCAAGAGAGAACTGAAATTGGGCAAGTTAGACATTTTTGTGTGGTCCTCGAAATCTACGTCATCTCGCAGGCATCCTGACTTGATTTTTTTGCATGCACCCAAGCCTTCCCTTGCTATTGAAGTTTCTGAGGAACCTGAACAACTCCTCCTCATCCAAAACCTCTTAATTCCTGAAAGATCGTGACAGCTTCCTGCTCTGAGCCCAGTACGACCTTCCCAAAAGATGTTATTGTGCCTAATCTTCCTGAGGCCGTTTCACCTATGCTAAAGGTGCATGTTAAAGTGCGTACCTACAATACAATGATCACTGCCAATTTTAGGTTAAAAAAAAAAAAAAAAGGAGGAGGGGGCATCAAGGGCCTCTTCCTCCATCAGTCTGAATCCAGCTTACTACTCCGTCTTCTCCAGGAGTGTGCTGCAAAGTTCTGCCCGTGAAAAGGTACTGGGAAATCAGAAGAAATGTTCTTCCCCTCCCTTGCTGTTGAATCTGTAGAGCAGAGCAAGGGAGACATCAGGATTTGGGACAGAAGGGCCCTGTTGCTGCACAGACCAGCTGAGGTACTTGGCACAGGTAGGTAAGGTCCCACATGCTGCTTCAGGAATGCCTGCCCACCTCAGGACAGCCTGGGATCCAGGAGTTACGTCCTCTCTTCAAACACAAGAGGCAGAAGTCAGTTTTGGCAGAAATAAGTACAGAGCTGAGACGGAAGCACACATCCAGGGAAAAATAGGAACCTCCAAGGCCGCCATTCTTAAAACAGTCGTCTTTTTTTTTTTTCTTCACTAGAGTAAGAACATCGGTATCGCAGTGCAGAGGTAGGCTCCTAAATCACAAAGGGGCAAGATTTAAGATGCCCCTTTTGTACTTGCCACTGATTTGGTAAGTTTCCTTTGCTCAGAGAGCTGTTTTATCACTTGAAATGTTTTGACTTCTCCTTAAAAGCTGTGTAACCCAGTGAATGCCGTTCTTGACATTCTAGACTTTTGCTTTGCTTACATATAGAGACATTTCCAGCTTTGATAAAGATCATTTGACTCAGTATTTGTTTTTCATACACTAGTGAATACTTCCCTCTGCAGGAAACTGTAAGTCAATAGCAGCCATAGCCTGTGGCAGTGTAGAAAAAACATTCAAGGCCTGAAGTGGTAACTCGTATAGTTAAATTTACTGAAATGCGTACTTGTTTCTTGGCAAGCTGCCCTAGTGGTATGGTCACGTTTTACCTTAAGTTTTCCATCAAGGTATTTCCATTGACTTTCACATAGATTTCCCGCCCCCCCCCCCAGTGGATTTTGACAGCAAATAAATAATCTGCCACTATCCACGCAGAATATTCTAACACTAGTGCTTACCCTCTTCAGATTGTCAGAGGAGAGAGAGTCATCTTTCATGTCAGTCATACTCTGCCATGGCTTTCTAAAGGAACTTGACTTCCTGCCTAAACTGAGCTGTACCAGCAGACCAGCCCCCATGAGCTACAATCTGCCTTTGTAGGTGCTTCTGGTTCCTGCACTGCCTAACTTCATTTTCTGGGTCAATCATTTTGTGACAGTCATAAATTCCCATACCTCAGTGCTTTCCCCTCTCCATCTAAAAATGGCAGTATTATGCCTTCCTTCTGAAGCACGACAAGTTTTAAAATGCAGAGTACGATCACTACTGTTTGATCTACCAGCCAGTACTCTACTCAGTTGTTATTACCCTGGATTATTCACCTCTTTCAAGTCTAAAACTTTATCTGGTAGCTTAGTTAAAAGTATCACTGCATTCTCAAAATGTAAGACTGGAACAAGCTTGGTTTTGCAGCCTTCTTTTTGAAGATATTTAAGTGTCCTTACACTTCTTGAAATTTCACCCACCTTCAAGCAGTATGTAAGATTTTCTTTAAATTCCCATGAGCAGGTATTTGCACTCTAAGGTCCTAAAAATTCCACCTGGTTTGAAAGTGGTTGCATCGTTTAATTGTTCTATGGCTGTTGTTCACATTTTTGGAGAAAAGCTTCAAGAAAAGGACCAGCCTTACAAAAATTAAGCCCTTCTGCAGTAAGGCCAAAGCTATGCCAGTTGGAAGGAAGACCATCTAAATAAAAATTAAGCTATTATTGGGGTATACTTAGATAATTCTTGTCAATTAATGCTTCTCCATGGTAGTTTTGCAGTGCCTGTACCTTTGGAAAAGGGCTGCCTTCATCCCAGTCTCATATGCCTGGTGCCATTCCTGATACCTGGTGCCATTCCTGGTGGCTTGAGCGCTGCTTTCACGAGGCAACTGCCTCCTGAGGAGGTTAAGGGTGACAGTTACTGACGCAGCCTGTGACGTAGTGAGGAGGGCAAGCCTTTTTACTCTTTCTTTTCTTTTCTCTTAAGCTGAATAGTTCAGCCACAGATAACTTGGAACAACGATTTCAAGTTGTGGTGGGCTGGTAACAGCCTTGTTAGCATGGTGAAAAGCTATCAGGAAGGAGCTCTAAATGACTGCTCTAAACCTTCCCCTTTCTTGGCTATTTTGGGGCCTATTAGGGCTCTTCTAACTGCAGGAAAGTTATATTTAAGACTGCTGAATCATTACCTCTTTTCCTTCCTCTGGTTGTCCATTAAGTTGAACATTAAATAGCGTGAAGAGATGCTAAACTGGTCATTCTTTGTTATACGCAGCACCTGTGCTAAGAAATTCACTGAAAGAGACGACTTGTAACAACTGACTTCTTGGGGGTTGCTTTTACCTCAAGAGCATGTGTTAACCTAGTAACTCCCAGCTGACTTGCGCTTTAATACTGTTTCCTATTTTAAACAAATTTCCATTAATTTAGTAACTCTTGTTCGTGTTATTAAATAGGATGCTAGCTGTTGGTGACCAGCAGCCGTAGTTCCCCCCCGCATCTACTGTTTTCTTCCCATGAAAAAACAGGGGTTGGAAGACAGAGACTGCTGCCCACAACATGCTTGCTCCATAACATTGGCTTTGCCATCTGTCACCAACCGCAAGGTAGTAATAATAATATTTAAAAAAAAAAAAGCAGCAAGCAAGCAGATGAAAAAGATAACTGTAAGAATAAGGACCACCTTTTCTTATTTAGGGCAAGTTTTTAATGTGGTGGGTTTAGTGCAAAGGAACAAACTTTGTTTCACTAAAGTCAGTGACCTCTACGTTCAGAGGGACTTTTAGTTTCTACACCAATTATAGAACATCATGGTATACAGATTTATCAGTTATACAATAGTAACGTAAAAAATATGCAACACCACGTTCTTCCTTTGTCACAACATTTTTAGAAGAAATACATGGGGTTTTTTTTCCAAAAGTTAATAAGCTCCAGTGAGACTTTTCTAAATATGAAAAATATGCTTGCAATTTTGCACACTGATTAGAGACTTTTAATTATGTGTTCTAAATAAACTTCAAAAACCCTGAATTACAGCTACTGAGTGCTACTGCTGCTTCAGCTGCTTATTCCTTACACCTTTATTCTTATCTGCAAAACAAAGACCAAATTCTGTCTGAGGGCTGTATTTGGCTTACATCCACCCAGTACTCATTACATGCAAACGTTTGATCATGGTTTTGTACAGTCACACTTGTTGGGAATACTGAAAATAATTGCCAATACATGCTCATGTTAATAATGGTGGGAGCTGCTAGTTTGTAGCAAAACTTTTTGCACAAGACTACTTCAAAGATGGGACATGGTTAGAAATCTGAACGAGGAGGATGTTACCCACCTGAAAAATACAATCCCGTAGCTTTCTACGGTACTGGTCAGTACCTCCTTTTGTTCACTGGGTAAGTCACCTCTCCTACAGGTATTCATTTCAATGCTATGCAATCTTTGTACAGCTCATCACACAGTTCCCTTAAGTGCTAACAATACCAATTCTACCTAGGTTTGGTTGGCCCAGATTTCCATTGGAAGTACTACAGAATATTGTTTTATCAAATGTTTCTTGCACATGCAAAAAGTCTACTGTATCTTCAAGGTGTCACTAAAGATGCCTATATAAAAAACTTGCAATAAAAAAGTGAGTCAATCAAGACACCTGAAAAATAAAAATAAAGCTCATTTCAGCACTCTGTAGACTCGCATGTCAGGCTGCCGGACACGAATACTTTTAAATTTGTTCCCCCATATCTTATCAGCATTATACTGTATTATTCGATCTCAAGCATTGACTTTTGTCTTGGCCTCAGGGACCACTTAGTTTAAACATGAAGTAAAGCAAACCCCTTCTTCTTTCCTCCCAACAGTTTTTCTTAGGAAATCGTAACAGTTTAACAACTTTCAAATGTGACAGACACTACTAAGCAAACTTGCTTTTTAAGAATTACCTTTATTTTTCAAGGTTTCACTAAGCCATTTAACTACCCTTCCTCTTGTTCAGCAAAGCACCTGCACTGGAGCCTCTTGTCAAAGCTTGCTAGTAGAGAAAGCAAAGTGAATCCTGCAAAGTTAGTCTGTGAAAGTACCATGTGTAAAATAAGTATTTTTTACACACACCAAATACTAACAGCATAAATTTAATATAAGTGTGAATTCAAGTACAGAAGTCAAACACATGATTTCAACATTAAAAATTACAACACTTAAAACTACTACGTAGCTAATATCAAATGCAAATAAAATTAAACTGCTATAACTGCACCTAAATGAACACCAAAAGGCTATTTAATATGCTGATGAAACACGTTTAACTAAAATATGTAACAGACCACAATAGTTGACTGTTTTTAAGAAAAATTATTCAACTTTAAATCTTTCCGTTGCATTGTTTTCTGTCTACATAATATTCCTTTTTGACAAGCACTTTTCAGACAAAACAGCTTACATCCAATACTTGCATAGGTCAGGCCCTTAGACTCTTCACATATCCTACTTGGCCCATTCCTTGACCAGGAACTGAAACTATATACCAAATTCAAGAAGCCGGATGATCTACTGCATTAGTTTGAGATTTTAAAAAAGAAAAAAGGCCTTTATTTTTTGTCTTTCAATAAATAAAGCACTTTACTGAGAAATGCTAAATAGTCACAGTAAAAATAAAGATGGCTCATTCAAAATTAATTACATATACCCGATTTAAAAACTTGAAAACTATTTTCAGTTTAATGCTAAACGATGTTTTTTTAAGAAGAACATGGCCTGATTAGAAAGTGAGCAAGCTGATGTTCAACATGGCTACCACAAACAAGTAGAAGTGCTGGTTATAAGGGATAGCCTGGATAAGAGTAAAGCATCTGTGAATACAGAAGCACACGTCCCAGCAGAAAGGTGCTAACAACAGGAAATGCACCTTAGTGAGCTGTATATAAAACTACATGTAATTGTATGTGTCAAGATTTTTTCTTGCCATTTTTTGTCTCAAAGAATTATCTAAGGTATTGAACTTCAATGTTATGACTACAGCAATATATCTCATGTAGCCTGATGGTACGTTGACATAAAGCCCTTCAAAATACCACTCCTCCACTGATGTAACGCTATACCAGAAGCAAAGATTTTATTGGACATGTTCTTCCTACAAAATTTTGCATCAAGTTACAGAAACAAATCTGAGTGTGGTATTTAAGTTTCATATTATGTATGTTTATGTATGAAAAGGCACAGTTGCCAGGGTGGTGTGTTTTTGATTGTTTGTTTTTTTTTTTTAATGTTTGCTTAAGATCTGCTACTTACAATAGAAGCTGTAAAAATTCTGTGTGAAACTCAAAATACAAGAGTAGGAATTGTAGCAAATTATTTCAACACTAAAAATAAGCTACTGCTGTATAAACTATTCCAGGTAATAAAAATCTTCTAAACAAATTATCTTTTCAAAACAAATTTAATCAAGCTAACCAAAATAATTTAACATTCAATTTCACTAGTCTTTAAAGACTAGTCTTCAATAAACATGTAATGTGAATTTCTGGTAATTATCACTGTGGTGGTGTTCTTTCTTTCATGGCAAGATCCAAAGCAACAAATTCCAAACTTTTTTTCTTCAGGGCAATTCAAGCCAAATAGGGAGTACAGTTGGCTGCAGAAAAAGAGGGGAAAGGGGAAAGAAAGAGAATTTTGATTTCAGCAAGCATATTGCATTACCTATTCCAAGATGGACTTAACTATTAAGGAACTTAAGATAATGGCATAAAGAAAGCATTCACAGTCTTTATGCCAATGCTGCATTCTTCCCTTTCCTCTGCACCCCTAATACTAACTCAAATCATTAAGAAATTATTTAGTCAGCAGTTCAAGCAACATCAGAAAGGACCTAGTAAAAAAGAGAAATGAAAAATAAGAACTTATTACTATCAGGGTTGTTTTTTTTTCCTAAAAGCCTTATACTTTTAAAAAAAACATTCTTCGGTACTGACCATAAGTATTTTCTCAGCCTATATATATATGTATATTTAACCAAACTTTACAATAATGACCCTTTGTTTCACCTCCACTGAACACAAAATATTAATGAAGACAACTTTGCTGTGCATATTAGATCACTGTTCTGAGTTGTATTAATTTATTACACATATCATACGTATCATAGCAGCATATTTAATGCTCTAGAACAGGGTGTACTCTAACTAAGTACCAAGTTCTGCCAGACACACACAGCATAAACAAAATCCAGCTTCACTGTGGTCATCAATGGACTAGAAAAGGGCAGTGAATTCAGTCCTGTTTTGAAGTGACTGACTCTACTGAAGTCAGTCAAGTTATTTTATGGATAAACATAGTCCAACATTGTTGTATCTTTCTTACTTATTTTTCTCCAAGTTCTTTTACACAGGCCCAGATTTACAAATTTATGTTCCCTGTCCATAAGCAGCAGCAGCAACAGAAAAATAGCTGAATCTTCAGGACAAATCCTGGGTGACTCAGATTAGAAGCTTCCAGCAGTAAAGTTAACACCCAACATGGATTTAATGCTATTTTCAAACTGCCTTATAAGCTTTTAAAAACCAATCTCATGACACTCTGAGAAGATGGTAATCCCCATTTTAAAAAATGAAAAAGGCCTCAGAAGTGACAAACATCCACACTTAAATTCATCCACAATAGCATATTCAAAAAAAGAGAACATTTACCCTTGTAGTGTAAAACGAAGGAAGTTAAAAAATAACACTTTTTGCAAATCAGGAGACATTAGTCTATTTCTTTTACATGAAACTGACTACCCAAAGAAATAGTCCAAGTCACCAGTGTAGTAACAGTTCCACTTCTGAACATAAATTTAAACCCAAGCAGGAAATGCAAATAATTCAGAAATGACTGAAAAATGACTCAAGAGTCATTTTAGGAGTAAAAACCATAACCTTTCTTTGTCCTGCACAATCCACGTGAACATCAGACGGGGTGATCCATCAGCAGGTCTACAGCAGTAGAGCTATGGTCTCCTTTGAAAAAAAAAACCTGGACAGAATATTTCTACAAGCCTTCTCAGAGGTGTGTATGTGGAGAAATAACCTTGAAACCAACTTCTCTAACAAACAGCCCGAACAGTGCAGCTAAGACAATGTCTTTGAGGGGGCGAAAACCTGCACCAAACACAATCCTGGGAGGTTCACTCACCTCTACTATCCCACTATGCTGCATTCAGGGACAGCAAAGTTATATACGCTTGCTCGGGGGCTGTGATAAAAATCATTGTGTGTAAGTCATCTGATAAGTATTTAAGACTTCTAAATTCATACTGATAAAGAACATCTTATACTACATTCTGAGCCTTTCTAAAAATCACTAAGCCGCCCCCCCCCAGCAATCACCACTTACCATTTGTATTTGCTAAACAAAGCCAGCAATTTCTGTATTTTTTTTAAACATCTTTCTTTCTGTACCAGGCTGTTGCTTGTTCCAACAGCAAGACAGTTAATTTTGATAAGGCAAACCAACGCAGTGTTGAAGTAAAGAAAATCCTTATAATGAAACAGTAAAATAAAACATTTTACTTGAACTGTGACACCTTTAAGTTTAATGTCCAAAATCTAGGACAGCAGTCTACTGATACGCTTGTTCCAAGACCCAGATGCTGAGTACAGACTCTTAAACTAGTTTATACAAGTTTTATCCTTGACTTGTAAATTGCTACTGCATGCAGTATTTAAGAAGCTTAAACAAGTGAATTCATAGTAGTAAGATGTAATGCTTGCTCCGCATGTTTCAGTACAGTTTACTATATACATTCTATGTGGTGAACTGGAATTAAACTGTTATTTACATGGTATAGTTAGTTATTAAAATGCTTTTCTTTGATTCAGAGACTTATCAGTATATTTTTCTTTTAAATACTTTCTGTTAAGTATTTTAAAATACTCTTTTTCTACCTAAAAAATAATTTCTTAAATTGTGTCTCAGTGAGACACCACATGCAATAGCATATGTGAGTGAACAAAGAATACCCTACTGTGGAATACATGTCTAAAGCCTGGCAGATCTCCAAAACTGAGGAAACTACCGAAGCTTCTTCCCTTCTTCCCCATCACCCTTAAGTCAGACTCAGTAGGGAGAGAACTCCCTAGGACTCAGTCTTTGCTACAGACAGTGTTATCTTAAGGACTAGAAAGAGCTTCTGACATCTTCTGGTATTTCCTTAAAGCAATGGAATTCCACCAGCAGTAAGTGAAAACAAACAAACAAAACCCCCAAACACCCCCCCCGCCATCATTCTCAGAAGAATGTTCTGCTTTTCCAGGGTTCAGATGTCTACTCTTACTAAAGAGGTGGAAGTTCTCCTAACATTCAGAGCACATCCATGCAACTTCAAGTTCTCTTCTGCCTATAATTCGAAGTCACCTGGATAAGCCAGCTTGATTCCGTAAGATACAAAGCTAAATTACTGATGCAGAGGACCTGAATGATAAATAACACCACCTATTTTGGGATTGACTCTGCACTAACACTGCTTCTGGACCAGAGGTGGAATACAGAGTCCGTGTTAATTAGCACAACTATACCATCTCCAAATTGGAGCTGCCTTACATCTAGTCAACCTCCAGGACAGGCAAGAGTAGGAAGTCTCCCATGTTTTTCTAACTGGATACCACATTTAACAGCCAAGCACCATTTTGCAAACAACACCAAGGTGTTGTGTAACTTCTAAAGACACAGATCTATTTGTGTTGAAATGAGATTCAAATTAATGGAAAAGGTATTAATTTCTTCTATGGGGCATTCAGGTTTTTTCCTATTCTGTTCCCCCCCGCCCCCAAACATTCACCTTCTGGAACTTCAACATGTCGCTCTGCTCCCTTCTCACAAATGGGCATCCAGACATGTAATTTCCATATATTTAAACAAGTCTGAGTTTTTTCACTTCCTTGATCTGTTCATGATTTACCTAGTAACATTAAAATATGGCTTATTCATCTTTCAGTGAAATCATAGCTTTCTGTATTTTCTCCAAGCATCGTTTTCAAAATATTCAGGTGACCCCAAGTGGTTAACTGTTGTACTGCTGTCTGTTCAGGACTACTGTATGCAGTAACAACCAAGTATTCTGTTATGAGAAAGTACATACAGAAATACATATCACCAAGAAAAGCCAACAGAGTGCTTTGAGATTATTAATCACAACAGTCCAATTTAAAAATTCTATCAAAACAGCCCTTTCTCATTCGCTTACCTTAGTCTGTTTATATGCTTTAAAAAGAAAAAACCCTGTACACATCATCAAAAGTTAAGTGGGGAAAAAAAAATTAAGTTCCTGTAAGAGAGGTTACTTACCAGAAGGAATTATTCCCTGTGTCTTCTTTGTACACTCATGCTTATAGAAAGTTGCTTCCAAGAAGAAACACACAGACTTTTCTCAAAATCACTGCTACTTATTAAAAGAAAAAAAAAAAAACCAAAACCAAACACAACAAAAAACCCCACAACACATGCATCCATGCTGCATCATTCAACATGCCAAGCCATACAACAGACACTCCAGTCAGAAGGAGGGATCCTCTGTCACATCTAGCAACCCTTCTTTAGCTTCAGATGTTTCTTTCAACAGTGTATATATATTAAGTTGGAACAAAAACAACTTCTGTAGATTAGATAGGGAAAAGAAATTCTGTTTCTAGACTCCTTAGGGCTATGTTTCAGTATCACGACAATGCCAACATCAAAAAGAAGGTTTTCATCAACGTGAAAGAGGTGTATCTTTCAAAAGTCAGCCATGTATGTCTGCTTTGAAATAGGGCTCTGCATGGTCTACACAGGGCCAAATCCTCAGAAACAAGAATGCACAGAGGCTATCAAAAGAAAAGTTTTACAGTTCAAAGATAACAAGACAGCATTACTGGCACTAGGCTGTTAGGTGGACAGTTTTTAAAAAACAAACCTGGGATTTGGGAATTCTGCTAAGTAAGAATTCACATTAATTGTGATCATACGGCACATTGAAGTGCTAAAAAGCTTTAAAATACTGTTAATTTAAATTCACCTTAAAATGTTTTCCCTATAGCACTTGTAACTATAATTGCAGAGATGAAAATCTCAACACATACTTTCTTCTTCTTTTTTTTTTAAACTTGTTTGCACTCTGGATTTGACCACAGCTGTGAATAATCATTCTTAGTCTAACTTTTTTTAATTGTTCTGCTGATTCTTTCCCAAAGAAGTATAGATGAGAAAATATTATTTTTAGATAACTCTATCTGTAAGCCACAAAATGGGCAGGTATGCATGGTCAAGCATAGAACCTGAAGCTGTCTTCATTCTTCTTTAAAGAAGGAGAGGCTCACACCACTATTCTGAGTTCAGCGTCCTTTTTATCTTTTGTGTGCAGGATTACACAGGTTATAAAGGTATGGCCCTAATTTTCATAGCTAGAAAAAAGATGGAAACAGACGCTCAACCAGTAAAATGCCCCCTACAATGCATACAAAACCAGGCACAGATACTTAGCTGTTTTATTATTAAAAATAAATAATTCTGATCACTTCGACCACCTGAAAGTATCAAGAGGTGACCTACTAAGGCAAACCAAACATATCACTGCTAAAGCGAAGACAATGTATAAGGCTTTGCGTTTTGGAGATTCTTCTTCCTCTAAGACCTTCTGGGCATGCAAAAACAAAACCAAAGAGAAGCAAGATTCTAAGGAAGAAGAAAAAGCTTGTTTACATTTCAGTCATGCATTGCAAACAAAGGCATCACAGTCAAGCCTGAAATAAGTCTGCTACAAACTGCATCCAAAAGAAAAATCTCACCACAGCCTAAGTATCAAGAGACTTCCAGAACAAGTGCTAAGTAGCAGTATTAGGAGGAGAAGGATGGCAACACTATTTTAACAGTTTGCTATCAGCAGTAGCTTTTCCAATCCACCAATACTGTAACAGGTGAGGAAAAAAAAAGGGGGGGGAAAGAACGGGGAAAAAAAAAGAAGAGGGAAATAGAGGGGAACAGGAAAGTCTTTCTTAAAGCATTTCTCAGGAACAGAAGCAGTCATCATTAACACAAGACTCCACTTAACCTTTCAGTTACTCTTTCTGCTTCCATTTCCCTGAAAATTTAGTTTCACTGGGCCAAAATTATTAAGTAAAAGCATTTTAATAAACACTTCTTTATCTGCTCTCATTTCTCCTCCTTCCACTCCTAAAGCAAAATCAAGCTTTAAATCTTGTGGATGCAGTCCTGGGCCCTGTACGCATGCACAGCTAATCAGAAAAGGATAATTTACTGTATTGTATGATCTCATTGTGCTTCTATCCAGAGCTGCACTATACACAAATCACCAAGTCTGATGCCTCAGACATCGCTGGGCCCACACACAGTAGGCACTATCCACAGAGAATGCCACTCCTTTCAAACCTGGAAGTCCATGGCTTAAGAAGGCCGATATTCTAAACTAGAATGTGAAAAAACACAGCAGTCTATTAATAAACTGAAATAATAGTAATTCATAGAATCATAGAATGCTTTGGGATGGAAGGGACGTTTAAAGGTCATCTAGTCCATCCCCCCTGCAACTGGCAGGGACATCTACAACTAGATCAGGTTGCTCAGAGCCCCATCCAGCCTGGCCTTGAATGTCTCCAAGGATGGGAACGTTTGAAGCACAACCTGTTTGAATTTGCTCTAATACTGAATTTTAAAAACAAACAAACAAACAAACAACAAAACAAACCCAAAACAAACCAAACAACAAGAACCCCACAACCCAAAAATTCCCCAACTTTCTACACACAATTAGACAAGAAACTAGTTTGTATTATTTAACGAGCCTACCATCTCCAACGTAATTCTTCACAAAAAGAATTCTACACAGAAAGAAAGAAAAAAAAACAAAAACAAAAAGAAAACTAAACACCACAGACCTCTCGCTCTAGGATTCATTAGAATAATTTTTTTTGTAATGACAAAAATATTCATGTTGTTCTACAAAAGACTAGCAAGAATTCATTTCATGATACAGCATCTACTGATCTAGTCATGCTGAAAGAAACCATGCAACAAATACACAAGAATGTTACTCAGGAGATCAGAGAAATTACGTGATGATTCATAATACTTGAAAAATTACGAAGATCAGTCCTATCTCATCTTCAAATATACCAGGATGCAAAGGCCCAAAAGAGAAAAAGCTAACTAAGCAGAAGAGAAACTGTTCAAAAGAACAAGTGGAATAAATTATACAAAGTTCTGCCTGAAGTATGAGGAGTTTTCAAACTATTACGGTATGGCTCTGTAACAGCCTTCAAGTCTGAGCACCGAAGAGCCAAAATTCTCATTTCTTTGAGGATGAAGTTTGATCAGATGATGACTACAATTACTAATGAAACAATCTGGTACTAGAAATCAGTTCTGTGTTCTGAATGTTCTGAAAAATGCTGGGCAGGAACTTGAAGGCAAGTGTGTTACATTTTGTATTATTTATGTATTTCACTTTACAGAGCAACAGGGATAACACTGTCAGAACTGCAGTGATCCGTCTTCTTAGTTATGAAAAGAACAGATTTTACCATAGCTTTTTATAATATAAAAACTTTCCTTTTCCAGTAGCTGCATTGTAATTTTAAGAAATGGAATATATATAAATGAAGATGCTAGACTTAGGAAGTAATTAAGAATAACTGTATCCCTATTTTCTCCCATTTTCTGGTTAAAAAAAAAAAAAGAACGAACACTAAATGACAGCACTCTTTACCCAAAGATAACAGATGTAGAGCCATGTAATGATACTCTGCTATAGCCTTAAGAATGTCCATAAAGAGGAATCAAAAAAACTTCCCAAAACTACTTGTTCATCTCAATATGGATCTACCACTTCTGTTTTCCCTATTGATAATAAATCAAGAACACAGACAGCCTTTCAAATAGATTTTCAGCACCATAATCATCACACAGATGACCTTATACCTAAGTCACTTAACATGTCATCTAGTTCTTCCTTATAAATCATTATGGTAGATAAATGAAAGGAAAAATGACCGTAGCATTGCACTGAATAGATGTTTACACAGTGTTTCTTCAGTGCTCTCACCTGATGGTCCAGACTCAGCTGACTATACAAGAAACAACGCTTCTGTAGACTAACTTATACTTTATATAAAGATACACACACAAGCCAAGATATATACACAAAGAACAGTTTTAAAGTAACTTTTCTAGCTTCAGTTCTTAAGAACTAATTGAAATCATTTATGCTTACCTAGATGTAGAAGTGTGAACTGTGCTGCCAATTCCTTTGCACCTTCTACTGTTGTGCAGAGTTTGTCTGGCATGAAATAACTCTGGGAACCATCTGCAATACTAGGAATAAGCACCTTGTATACCAAGAGTATTTTCCCATCCTGACTTGTGGTTGAATACAAGTAGTATTCTGGTGGTGCCCAGTTATTTTTATTGCAAAAATAATCCAGATGCATTGCTGCAGAACTGAAGTGACTGGATTTTAAAGAATACATGCTAATTGGAGTAAGCTTTATTCCTGGAAAAAACGGGTATGTACATCTTTCAACTTCAGGAGGGCCTGGACTGTGCTGACCATTAAGACGGACTGAAAGACTTGCTGGTTTCCCTAAGGATTTTTGATGACCATCTTCTTTGGTAGGAAACCCTAAGAGATGTTCAGAACCGGGAGCTATGTGACCATTAAAATGTTGCTTCCAAGTACTTTCTTTGTTAACTGGCTTTGCCAGTGTCACCTCAATACTAGCTCCATCAATGCACTTTCCATTCATTACAGACATAGCAGCAACTGCATCTTCTCGGTGGAAAAAATGAACAAAAGCATAGTCTCTCAGCTTCTTCACACGTTCAACTACTCCTGGCTTGAATTTGTTGAATTCAGCTTTAATTGTGTCCTCTGTAGTAGATATCATTAAATTTCTTACATATAATACTTTAACTCTCTGCATTGTTTCTTCATCAACTTCTTTCTCTGGGTCTGCCCAGTCTACTTGAATAGTATGACCCCAGAGTTGGAATGTTCCTACAGCAAAGAAGCATTACATCAATAAGAAACATGCAAAGGAAAACAAAATCATTCTTATCAACTACCTCTAGAAAAAGCAAACATGATGCATGCCACTTGAAACTGGTTTTTGTTGCCTGCATCTACTTAAGCAAAATACGTAAAATATTACTACTTGGAATTATTAAAGAAAATAAGACTCTGCAAAAATTAAAAATGTTCTATCTGTACACCCTTTGGGTTCATTAAGCACCATAAATGTCAAAACACAGACTTCGTGATTTTATGACATGCATATGCACACGTGTATAAAGAAACCAGAAGCAACATATGATTTTACTAGCTAGTAAACACAGCATCTTCAATACTACCACCTTAAAAAGTAAGGTCAACACCTGGAAAAAGTCATCTAAACGTATATGCACTAGTACAAGCCTTACTCTATGTTGCAGCAGACACTGAAACCATAAACTAAAATAAAAACCCACCTTGTTACTCATTTCAAGCCAAGATTTTGAGCATCACAAAACTAGTTTATTTTACATTCAGTGATCTGGCCATGTTTCTCCCATTCCTTTGCAAGGCCTATATAAGTCTTAAGTAACGCTCCTTCCTAAGACTCTGTCAGCGATTTATGCAAGACTTGCCTAAATCTTAGCCTTAATAAATACAGGGAGTTTTGCCATTCATTTCAGCAAGGCCAATGCTGTATTATCTGTTTTAATGACTTTGCTTCTCCAACTATATTGTTTCATTTCCTCTCTATTTAATCTCTCTTCCTTTCTCTTCCAGGATTTCCCTTTTTAACTGTACCTTTACCTATTCCCTCCTCTTTTGGTATATTTAATTCCTTCTGCTTTCCCTCCCTCAAAAGGTAGAAAATAAGGTGCAAAGAAAAAGTTGTCTTCTACTTGTTAAACTCTTAAAATTATTTTCTAGTAAAACATTAAAGACCTACTTTCAAACATTTTTAAAGTACAAGACATCAACATCACTCACAACACTCAAAGAAAATAAGGGACACATTCCAAGCATTGTATTTTCTAAGCTCAGGTTTAAGACAACTCATGGGCAGGGACTAGTGCATGCAAGTGAAAACTGGATGTGTGCCCAAGCAAATACATATCTTGGTGTAAATTACAGTAACTTGTGTTTATAAAGATGTCTGCTCTTTCATTCTCAGAACTGCTTAAATTTCAGCTTCTTTAAAAAAACAAAAACAAAACAAAACAAAACCCTCCAATTCATGACCAAAAAAAAAAAAAATCCTCTTTAGCTGAAAGGCACTACTGTAGTTTTGTAACTCTCAAAATACCTTAAAGAAAGGAAAGCAGGGATGATCCACCACCTCCCGCAAAATGGAGACATGGTCCCCCAAAAAACTCAATTTAATTACAAAAAGGTTTACCTGGGATTAGCCGCCGTCTAGCCATCGCAGCTGCTCTGTGAGATTCGTATTCTACAAAAGCAAAGCCACGATTTTTAGTTTTGTCAGTGGCATTTGGATAAACAATGACATCCACGACTCCTTCTGTAACTTTTTTCATTTCATTCAGTATTTCTTCTTTCTTCTTTTCTTTTGGAATTGCTCCAATAAATAGTCTGCAGTTGTCCAAGCTTACGCAGACACCAATAAATTTCCCTGGACGAATTTCGTAATTATTAAGAATCTTGATGGCTAGCTGGGCTTCCTCTTTAGTAGTGTACATCACAAAAGCATAGCCTCGATTCTCACCACTGAATTCCATCATCAGTCTGAACTCATAGATCTTCCCAGCTCTCTCGAAAACAGGAACTAATTCATCTTCGTACATATCACGAGGAATCTTACCCACAAAAACTTCACATCCACGAGGTGGTGGAGGACCTTCCCAACCTTAAAAGAAATTGTTCAACAACAATCTTAGTACAAATGCCAGACAGGTACACCTTCCCCCCCATAATTTGGAGGTGGAAGCTATTTATTTTTAGTCTCAATTTAGAACTGGCATATTCTCATCCATTATTTAATTCTTGGTTTTGTTATGTTTAAATATAAATTGTGGGCTTATGGCATTTTTTAATTTCTTTTAATTCTGTCTTCTGTTTCTTTCACTGGAATCTGTACAACAACCCACTGAACCTGGCATTATTTAAAACAGTGATAAGTTCACTCTAAGAGTCTACATTTCAATCATTTTTTGCCCCTTAAAATTATATGTCAGTTATTAATACAACTGATAGGTGATAACAGAGGAAGAACCTAAGATGTATTATTTTCTACTCTAACTTTTCAAAGTTGCAAATGTTTCTCTGTACATCTTGCCCATATTTTAAGACATTTTGGTCAGGATCCCCAGTGCAGTATTTTTTTTCCTTGATGTCATTAAAAAGGTCCAAATATTTTGCTTCCACCTTCTCCATTCATCCACTAAAATAGGACTCCCTAAGGAAGGCAGGATACAGAGCCATCCTTTCTTCAATAGCCAAAAAGATTGAACACTTTTCCTGTAAAAACAGGCCACAGTTTTCACGGGCTGGAGCTGGATGGTAGGAAAAAAGAAATAAAATAAAAATCCAGAGAACAAGTAAGTCCCTAGTTCACATCTGAAAGTTACAAGAAGATCCATGCTTCTGTCCTTAAGCCAAGGACATTCACACACTCTTTTGTATCTCTGCCATATACGCTGAAAGGTATGTTCAACAGATAATGTAAAAAGGCATACGTACATTTAAAAATATGGAGTTATGGTCTGCAAAAATGGTGCTCCATTTTCCCAAAATATGCATTTTAAAAACAAAAAAAGTTTGGTTGTTTTTTTAAAACAAATGAGGCAAACGAATCAGGCAGAAGCTTCAAAGGCAGCCAAACAGTTAAATCACAACTAACAACTTTTTCTAAAGCTTTGACAAGAACGGTTCTCTGCAGGAGAGAAATCAAGGAGTACAAAGCTGGTATAAAAAATAATACAAAATTTGGTAAGCAAATACTAGTATGAAATTACAAAGCATAAGATGGCAAGGTGAAAAAAAATTACTGTTGACAAGTTAAAACAAGATAATTAACTATTTTACTTTGGCATGAAGTTCAGAATAATTATATTTAGGTGATTTTGTAATTAACTTAAACCTTTTTCCTTCATGTAAGTATCATCAAAGAGCACATAATTTACTCGTGAAAAAAATTTTTAACACAATTGGGAAATTTTTGCCTTCTCACAGAATAGATTTTCATCTATAAGCTGTACACTAAGAACTATATGGTACACAAAGAAACTACCAAGGCATTAGAATTGACATGCATTTGGAGCCACACTGCCATGGCTTATCTAGGAAAAAGTTTGGCTCTGTTCCACACAACATTCAACATCTTTATCATTTTCAGCTTCTAAACATTTATGACCACTTCAGCTGAGGTCTGACAGGACATGGCAAGTAACACAGTTTGCAAGCTAGTATTGCCATAACTCACACTGTGCCAGTCAGTTGCCCACATGAAAAAGCATAAACCAACAGTACACCATTTAGGAGCTCCAAAGACAAAAGCAACTGCACACCCTAATCAGGAAAAAAGGGAGATGGCTTTGCTTGATTGTGCAGGGAAGTCATGAAATGAAATAACAGTATTCATTTATTAACTAGACAAACTTTTACCATCATCCTCAGCGTGGTAACTGATTAAACAGTCATTCTCAGTAAGTAAAAACCATCTATCATTCAAAAAGCCCACCTTCTAATTTTAAAGCTGCATACTAACTTAGCATTACAGCACATTACTGCCAACTGGGAGTAAGTTATGACTCCCGACTTAAAGAAAACCTGGTCTGTGGCATATTTGCCAATGAGCGACACGTATTTAACAGAGCAAACATGGAAACAGTTCACCAAAAGCACAATGCCTCAAGTGGTTACCAACTGACCAGAGAGTTTCCTTGACTGCGTACTTGATTCATCACTGGACGACAGATTATGGGATTCCTTTTTTTGCAGCAGTTCAAGTAATCAAACTGCAATCAACATTATAGTTATAATCCTCCAACCGTTAGTGAGATCCATGCCATCTCAAATTTTCTTCCATGTAATTCTAACGGTTTACATACCTAATGTAATTCTAACAGCTTACATACCTAATGACATCATTATGTCTGCAGCAATCTAAGCAGAGGACCCAACCAAAGCACTGAAAATTCGCTTTAATTCCCCCCGCCCCAGCCTCTGCAGATAACGTTTTCCACGAGTGGCATAAGTTGAACAAGAGCCGTGCTGCTGCCAATTGAGGTGGGGGGAAAAAAAAAAAAATTAGGGTAATTTTGAGCCAGTTCAGCTGCTTGCTCTGGATAATGTGCCAGTCAGATAAACAAGACAGTAACAGGAAAACAGAGCTGACAGTGAGACTATGTCCTTTGGCAGCAACACAAGTTTATAGAAACCACATTTTAAAGAAGCAAAATTCCCAGTGAAAGTCTTCATTTACAAACAGTAATTGTAATTTCTTACAAGCCATGTCAAACATTCAAGTCTAATCTGGCCTAGGAAACCATTTATAGTAACTTAAGGTAATTTCCAGCCTAAGCAAGTATGAAAATACATAAGAGTTAAAGGCGAGGTGTATAATTAATGTCAATGAACAGATTTATGGAAGATACACCTTGTCAAACACATCTAGTTTCAGAAAAAATTAACAAATTTCATTAATAAAAGTAACTTTACCAAACAAATACACTTAATACTGTCCAATGTTCTAACTAATTGTAATTATAGTGTAAAAAAAGTATTAAAATAATTTAAGAACAGGCTGAGCCCTCAGATAGTCACTGATGCCCTGTAGTTGTTTTTTCAGTGTCATTTTCAAGACAATTTCACGAGGTTTCATTTGCATATTTTATATAGGCTAGTAAAAGTATGTACATAATTTTAGATGGGAAAAACCTCTGAAGAGAAATAATTTTGATGCAGCTGTATCTTAAACTACATATAGCAACAAGCAATACAGCTCATGCTTACGAGCATGACTTACAAAGATACAGGAACACAGGCAACAAGTGAGAACAAACTGAAACAGCAGCACAAAGAATGTTCCTTTCTGCTTGTGTAAGTGCATAATCTGACTCAAAAAGAAGAGTTCTTGTACCCCGTGTGATACAATCAGGACTAATGGCGACGTTCCGGTACATTGCTGATGTCAACACCACCACTGGAAAAATTATTCAAAGTAAAAGAAATGCTTCATAAAGATTTAAGGCATTTGATCCATTTCATCAGAATAACAAGAAATGTTAAGATAAAGGTAACTGACACAGGGTTATTACACAGAATTACAGGTACAAGGCATCTCATCAAGAAAATTCAAAAAAACTATTTCAGACTAGAAATAAAGCCCAAATTCAGCAGGAGAGGTGGTATCCATCGTAACAAGCTAAGTGTAGGAGTAGATAATCCCACGTTTTAGAGTTCTCAAAATCAAACCAAGATACTTTTCTGAAAATGTGTCTTAGCCAAAGTCATAAGGCTCAACACAATAGTAACTGAGCAGGAAGTAAATGTGTAAGATATGCAGAAGTTCAAACTAAATGATCTAGAAGCCACTTATTTTCTTAACCTAAGTTTTAACTCTTGAATAGGTGAATAATGACAAAAAAAAGAGAAGTAGGAAAAAAAATATAGACCTACTAAACTATTCCTCTTCCTCTGTTCAAGTGTCTTCACTCAAAACAATAACAATCATTTGAGTTTTATCCATTTATTTCACAAACTTTCGGCCTTTGCAGCACGAGATAAACCCACTAGTTTCCAGCATTCGTGTAAGCATGAATTAAAGTTGAACGATCTTGCAACATCTTCAAACAAAAACACCCTTTATCAGTTGTACTTAAAACTAAAAGCCATTTAACTTTGTTTTGCAAAGCAAATTTAAAGTGCTGAACAGAGGCTTTTCTTTGCACTACCTGTGAGTGTCACTCGTTTTCTATAAACTAAATCCACAGCAGCAGTTTCAGCATAAGTATTGTAGCAGGGGATAGGGCTATTACAAGAGATTTATTATTGCTAAGTTACTTAATCACAGTATCAGACATGTTTTTGAAATAGCATTTAATACACAAGAAAAAATTAAGTCTTCCAATGCAGTAACATCCTGAAAAGTGTTTACTAAATACAATACCCACTGTTTTCAAATTGCAATGTACATATTTCATATACCACAAGACTTAATGCTACTTTCTTTTTTTGTCACTGACTTCAGTGGAAATATAATTGGGCATACAGAAAAACATTTTAGTGACAAAGTTTGTTTTCATTGCAGCAGTAACTTTTCAGTTCAAGTGCATAAGTCTTCCATTTGCATCACTACAATACATCCCAAACCACCATAAATTAACCAAGATGATTGTAGGTTTTTTTTGCAGCATCAGTAAAATCTCTCTTATTCTCTGGGACTTTTATCAACTGTTATTATCTGCTTACACACGGATACATACTCAAAAATTTCTGTTTTCCAGTGTATTAAGTGGAAGAACAATAATACATGAATGATAAACTCCAACTGTTGTACTTCACTGTTAAAAATACATCCAATGAATGCTAAAAGCTCCAGAACCTCAGCATTTATAAATTTTTCTTCTCAGAATGAAGGGGGGGGGGGTGAGGTTATACAGAGAACAGATTAGTCAACTCTGAAAACGAGTTAGATTATCTTCACTGGTACAAGTGGTAAAACAAGAAATGAAGTAGATTATGCCTGCTATCACCAACATGTTTGTCCCTTGTGTGCCACGAAACATTTCCAAGTGTGTTCTCAGTCATACGGAACACACTCAATTTTTTCAACTCCACATTTGTTTTGCTGTCAACTTTAGCTGCTTTTAAAGCTGTGACTTCTTAAATCCAGCAAGAGCAAACGTTCAACATAGTCTAGCACAAGAAATCTTAAACTGCTGGAAACTGCAAAGCATATCAGGACCCTGTACGTGTTGTGTTGCTTAGACTCTTTCCCTAAGCACCTACTACTGGTTACTGTCAAGATACAGGACATGGGGTTACACACATTTTCAGTCTGATTCAGCATAGCTCTCCTTACAGAAAATAAACTCCACCTTCGTAATCTCAAAAGAAATGCTCACCTGGTGGAGGACCACCAAATTTTCTTTGCCCATTTTCTTGAACCATGCTGTATCCAGTCTTCTCCATCAAGGCCAGTAAAGCAGCCTCATTCTGAGTGCCACTTCGGATTTTGCCACATCCATTTGCTGCAGCTTTATTTTCCTCATGCATATCTGCAATAGCTTCAACAGAACATAGCAGATATTTCAAGTCAGATAATTCTAAATTGTTATATGTATACAGAAGCTACCAAAGCACAGAAAAACAACTTATGCTATGCTTGCCTATTTGCTGTGACTTTGTTTAGCATAAGGCTTCAATCCTACATCCAACTACTATCATCTATATATTTGCTTTCAAAACACTGTTCTGTAGCTGTCATAATCTTGAACTTTAAATTCTACCTGCAAACTTTCATAAGTGGTATCACAACTATTTTCAAAGTATGCTGCCCTTCAAGTACAATAATGAAATCTTTCATAAATCATGTTATCACAGTTGTGTAGAGACCTATATGCTACTCAGTGACAAGTTCCACTTTCTTATTACTACATTTCCTAGAAATACCAATGATTTTAACACTGTATTTTAGTACAAAAATACTTAAAAATGCATTAAGTCCATGCCTAATTAATATAAAGAATTCAAATAATTCAGGAACAAAAGTAATTTAATTAAAACCAATATATAATAAAACTAGGCAGAACTGCCTGGCAAAAGTAAGGGGTTGAAATAATCCCACATCTGGGGTCCTTACTTTCATGCCTTTATCCATTTTCACAATTTCCAAAACTAAAAAAAGTTTATCAGTACAGTTTTTGCAGCTCTATTCACTATTTCCCTGGCATGCCAAGATCTCATACAACAGCTTTAGGTTTCCGTCATCTAGGTGATGGGAAACAATCACACCAAGGAGCCCATTTGGTAATTACCAACTTTACTAGTCAAGCATCTAAAAAAAATTAACTTTTCAAGTCAGATTTTTTTTTTCACTGCCTCTTTTTCCTTCCCCACTTTATGTCTTCTTTTCTCAAGATTTTATACCTTAAAGTCTGCAATACTTAGACAAACAATCTTCAACACTTCAATCCTTTCCCCAAATGCTATGTCCACGTGCTATGCCACTCATTCTCCAAAAGAAATGCTGCCCAAAAAATCACCACCAGAAAAATAAGCTACAACTCCTGCTTGTTCTTTAATGTCCCTTATTTTCAGCTTGTTTTTTCTTCAGGATCAGGCTCCAATAAATAATGTCCTGAGACCTCAGCAGTTTATTTTTTCCAAGAAAAGCAGTTAAAACCAGCTTCAATTTCACGCAAATGTTTCTTGTCAACTCACTATTATTTGCTGAACAATGAGGCTTCCTAGTTAAGGCCTCAATTAATGAAGTATCTGGAAAGCAGAGAATAAAGGAAACTAAATCAAGGACAGTAAAGAGTGCATAAGCATTCATGTGTCTGTCTCTTCATTAGACTTCCACTACTCAAGATCCCAAGAAACCAATTATCTCAAGCACTGCAGTAAACTCAAACTTGTTGCACTGAACACTGCCAAAAAGGAGGGAAGAAGAGTTCAAAAACAGTTACAACTGCACCCTTTTTCTACAGTCTTAAGCCACCTTCTCCTCTTCAGCTTGTCACTTCTGGTGCTTTTGTACAAACAAAACTATTACTTTTATCTTGACTATCCAAATGAGCACAATCATGTACACAAATTATTTATTTCACCTGACAGCTGACTGTGTAACTCCCTACCACTAGCAGGAACAAGAATTAGTAAAAATAAAGCCATACATAATAGTTAATGCAGCAAATGTTATCCCATCCATCTTTACAGATAAAGGTTTTCAGATGATTGCTGGTCACACTAAGCAAGCTTTTGCCTCCACACTCAAAACATTAGCCATCCCCATGGTTCTACTCCTTTTATTCTTCACTTACACGTTCCACTGAAACTATGCCAGTATCTCAAATTAAAATGATTTTGTAGAAATTGAAGTTTTTCAAAAGGTTATACACTGTATTTATGGAGTGATTAAGCCCTTTCCACTGCCACATTTATGGATGTTATGCAATCTTATTACTGTCCAGCAGTGGACTTTCCCCTTCCCCAGCAACTTAGTCATTTCAATGTGCTTTGATTCTGAATCAAAGTAATAATGAAACTAATCTTCAGTACATTCTTGTCACAACAGCCTTCGTATCACGTGATAACAGACTCTACGCATCCCATAATTAGAATGGTAATAGAATAAACACAACTGGAATTTTTTCCATCCTACAAAAAAAACCAAAAAACAACTACTTTTGGTGGAGATGTATGTATTTTATCTTTTCTATCAAGCTGCTATTCATTTTGGGACAGGAATCCATGCAAGCAACTACTCTGGAGAAGATAAGTTTATATGACACCCATCACTGGTCATTAAAAAAGCCAATCCCCAAACAACTCCTGGCTTCATCAAAACGAGATTCCAGAAAGGAAACAGGGCAGAGCACAAAAAAATCCCCAAAAGACAACAGCAGTAACAGCATGACTCCTATCTGCTACAAACGGCATCCCATCTCCTTTCAGCAAGTGAATTACATTTACTGTGTTTCACAGCCTACAAGCTCCATGAAAATTCCGTCATCAGGAAATCTCTCGGCAGTTTCAGGCCTAACAAGGTATGGAAATAGACAACAACAAAGTTGGGGCAAAGGAGAGGTAAATTAATTTTCCCTTTATCTTAGTGAGTTCAAACATGCAGCCAAGAACGTTATCTGTAAGAGCAGCAACGGGACACCAGATTAAAAATAGTGGGAGTTGATGAGGGTGCCTACAGTGCTCCCAGAGAGGTGAAGAAGCATGGAGTAACGAGTTAGGACAAAGGACCAGTGGAGATATCAAGCGGACCAGGGGCGGAGCCCAGGGCGACAACGCCACCTGAGGAGGCAAGACAGGCATGTGGGACACCGAGCGAAAAGAAAGGGAAACTGCAGCCCCGGAAATACCCTGCGCTACTCCCGCCGGCTTGCACGTTGAGGGCGGCCGCCGCGACCCCTTCTCCTCACGCCCTCGTCCCTCACGCTGCCTCCGCCTTTCCCCACGGCACAGCAAGGGCCCGAACCCGCCGCTCTCCCCAGGGAGGCGAGGCCGCGGCGCGACTTCCCGCTCTCCCGCAGGAGCTCTGCGCCACACCGGGAGAACAGGCCGGAGGAAAACACCCCCACCCGCCCCTGACCCCGATCCCGATCCCGACACCTCCACCAGCCGCCTCACCCGCCTGGCCCCGCCGCCACAGCTTTCCCTCGCTCTGCCCCCGTCTAGCCAATCACAGGGCGGCCAGGGTGGGCACGGGCATAATTGACAGGCGACGCCAGCCAATCATAGCAAGGGAAAGGGCGGTGCCCGGCACGCGAGCTCTTTTAAAACAGGCGACCGTTGGAGGAGTGAATACTGCCGGTGCGCGTGGCGAAGCGGCATGGGGCGGGGCGGCGCGGCGTGGGCGCCGCCGCCGCCGCCAAACCTGTTGGAACGTCGCGTGCTGGCGGCGCCGCGTGACCGCTCTGAGAGCGGGGGTAGCGCCGCCGCCTCAGCGCCCCGCCTGAGGGAGGGCTGCGGGCTGCCCGCCGCCGCAGCATCTCCCTCCCTCCCTTCCCTCTCTCCCTCCCTCCCTCCCTCCCTTCCCTGCCGAAGGAGGGCCCGTCGGTGCGCTCACCCTTAGCTCTTCAAAACCTGGCTGGCGTGTTGTATCTTCTGGCTTATGCCCGCTCTTAAAGGGCGCGTTTGGGCTTTTAGGATGTGCTCCAGTGTGCGCTTGTGCTTTAGGGAGCGTTTATGGGCATGCAGGTCCGTGTTGACCAGTAGTACCTAAGTGAAGTAGGTCTGTTTTCAATCCCTACTGTTTTAGTTGGAATTTCAGTTTCTTAAAAATGAACCACATTAGCTTAACAACAGGTGCGCTTGCAGCCAGTTGGGCTGGAGGCCTTACAGTTTTAGCACTGCTCCTGAGCTGCCATCGAACCTCCTCAGGGGTCACAGCTGTGCAGCTGCAGCGTGGCCCTTTGATGGGCCCACATCAAATGCACCAGGCTCAATAAAGAGTATGGGATCAGTTTGCAAGTTCTTCAATTTGTTTTTATCAAAGTGACGTGGCCCATTTTCCCCACCTAGCAAATGAAAGTTTCTCCAGGCCAAAACGCTTTCACCACAGGCTTCTTCCCCTCCCTTTTCCTAAGATTTAAATGCTCAACTGTACTTGTTAACAAGGCAGAGAAATTTTAACTTAGGGACATGCAAATTCATCTTTATGATGAATATGTTCCAGAGCTTTTAGCAATCTAGTTTTAAATATGTACTGTCATAAAATTGTCGCATCATATTAGACGTTCACCTAGTCAAGTTTGCTTATTTTTCAAAGAGAAGGCTTATCCTTTTATTAATAATGGCATGATACACTAATCATGTATTTTACAAATGATACGTCTCCATTTAAAAGTTCTGAACGGCCAATGTACCAAAGCTGTTGCCTTCAGGATTGAATTTCACCACCTTTTCATTTCAGGCGTCTGCTTGGTTTTTTGATCGCATCTAAATCAGCCACAAAGCCTCTAACAGAAATGAATTTGGGGTACGTTAAGTAAAGTTTGGGGCATTTTGACTGCAGCTCAGTGTCACTGTTACCTTGGAGACTGCTCGCTCCCTGGCAGAGCGCTCCACGCATCTCAGCTGTTATTGCTGGTGGGAAGTACTGAAAGAATACGGACAATCTCTTCTAAGTGGGGAAAATAAAAAAAAAAAAGCAGCTCACAACTCCTCAGCATTTTCTTCGTATTTCATGTAAGTGACATCTTACTGGATGGGTTACCACGTGCAGCCATTTCTGGAGTACAAATGACTCTTTGCTGCTCTAGGATAGAGGAGCTGAACAGCTGCTCAGCTGGAAATGTTAACCGGTTCCAGCACTTAACAGCAGCAGGTCTCAAGGAAAACATTCAAATTTGCTATCAGGTTTGTCACTTTATGACATGACATGAATGAAAGAGAAAATCAAAATAACCTGAAAGTATTCAACGGCTACCTTATTATCTCTTATTAAACATCAAAGTCAGACGTAGGAACTAAAGACTCATTTGGTTTGCTCGCTGACCCCTGCCTCTCTAATAGAAATTAATGGTCCTTTTCTTCCTTTGTTCCCCACGTGCTAATTGGGTATCAGAGTTCTCACTACCCCTTGCCCACAGGTGCTAGCTGCTTTTTTCTCTCTTGACAGTCTAATTGTTCAGTATAATTAGGTTTTACTAAGAACAACTGTTTCTAACCTGTATTTGTCTTGGATTTTGCTGTGAGTCGTGATGAAGTCTGAGCTGAATATTTCTTTTCTAATAAGACAAGATTTACAGGGGAATACAATATTTTTATTAAATCAAGCAGTATATCTGATAACTTCAGGTCTCCAGAAAAGAATTTGCACACCTGAAAGCTTTTCAGGGCTAAAGCAAAACTATTTATTCGCCTCAGCACTCTCTGAAACGTTGCTTTTCTTGTACTACGACAAGCAGAACCCTCACCAAGCACACCCCTCGGTCAATCTCCCTTATTAAAAAGTTAGGCTGAGTTACTTTTAACCTTCAACACAACGTGTAATTCCATCAAGTTGGAACGGTTGTAGGGAATAAGCCGCCTCTCTCCTCCTCCAGGTAGGCACTGCCCCCAGTGAATTCCACCTTCTTTTAATTTCTTCCTCTTTCTCTCACATAGTACTTGATTGCATTGTGCGTTCAAAAGACATACCTCGCTCAGTTATCAGTAGCCACTGTTTGCAGAAGTGTGGTAGAAGGAGAAGGACGATTAACATTTTAATTCCCATTTCTAGTGACAACTGTTCACAGCAAAGGGACAGTTTGTCACAGCTGTAATTTCTTTCTCTCTCCCCATATATATATAAACACCACTCATCCAAATTAATGCCGTATTTTAATTCACTTATTTTTAATGAAGATTTACTAAAGGATGGGGAAGAAGTCCAGACCCAGAACAATGACTGTTATTTATCAGGGTATTTAGTTTTTTACTGCTTTATTGAATCAGTACCTTAGTACCATAACTGTTTAACTTTTAAACCTGATAAATAGAAACTTACTTTAGGATTATTTTACAAGAGTTACAGGATAATTTACAAAAAGCATTTGGCACAAATTCTGGTTAGAAAATTACTTTAAATTGCAAATAATGTGCTATTTGCCCTCAAGCTTTATACGGTTCCTATTAACACTGTGTGAGTTTCTGCACAAATATCTTTCTTTTTGAAACTGTCACAAATCTGATGGATGAGGAATGAGGGCAGAGTCCTGCCAAGATTATGACATTTATTCCTTTGGCTAAATTTGAAAATGTGAAAGAGGTCTTTTTCTTACATGTTTTATTTTATAGCACTGCACCAGACAGTTGCTTTTCTTTTCCTTCTAAGTTATTTTAGGTAGCTGTAACACAGAAGTCCTTGATGTTTTTTAACTTCTGTTTCATTGGAACGCTAGCAAGCCCCAGCATATATATTCCTGGAGTGGGCTATTACGGCAGTCGTAATATACTTTAATAGAAGCAGAAGCTTTTTTTGCCAGTGTAAATTTTACTGTAGCCTGGAGCGGGAAAAGAGGGTATGTAGTATTTCTGCACTCTGACAGGTTTGATATGTAGGTAGTGGAAATACTTTAAAAGGAAGCAGACATCCTTTGAAGTTTAGACAAAGGTCTCTGTAGAAAACCTAGACATAATATGATTGTAAATCTAATTATAGTAAGCTGTCTAGAAAGACTTCATTTCAGTCAATCAGTCCATTTTATTCTGGGTTTCATTTTATCAAGTAGCTGCAATGCCTGTTTAGTAGGATCCTCCTAACCAGGCATCCTAATGTCTAAAGGGTCTTTTTTCTTGAAAGGTGCTGTTTGCTCTCGTTCAGCTTTCTGCCTTAAAAGAACTGGAATCTTTTTTAATTATAAAATTACAAAATCTGATATTGCTGGAATAAGCATTTGGAGGAATAGAATATTAATTGTAGAGAAAACATCATACAGAATTGCTTTCTTTTTTTTGTAAACCACTTTGAGACACACATACCACATGATTTTAACATGCAGATATGCAATGAATGTGAAAAAATGGATCCTGAAGCACGTTCTGTCTTCACTTAGATATGAATAGCAACAATTTCACCGATGTAAAGTGAATTAAATCAACTTCAAGCCAATATTGCTGAGTGCAGAGTGATGTAAAATGTGCATAATGAAGTGTATAAAATCTCTTTGCTTGTTTTTCCCCTCATTACCTCCAGAACTATTGCTTTCTGCTCCCTCTGTATCTCACAACTGGGACCCTGTGCGACAGAGCCATACCTTTAATCACTGAGCGAAACGGCAGAGCCGTACCTTCAATCACTGAGCGAAACGGCTGCTTTCTGGCAATACAGCTAACCCCCAGAGGGAAGGAGCAGATGGGAATTGCTGAAAAAAAGTAACACCGCAAAGGGTTGGTGGAAGAAGAGGTGAATGTCAGAGAAGGGAAGAAAGGACGGGAAGGAGGG